>NC_143509.1:2350000-2650000 GCF_031878675.1 Megascapheus bottae | reverse complement strand
CGGGCTACAAGGGGAAGCGAGTTTTAATTCCAGGGCTGGGACTCTAGGCTCAGAACCCGGGGCTGCCAACTTCTGTGAAAAACCCAGTCTTCCCTGTGCCCAGACCTTCATGGCCTCCTTGTCCTATTTGCCCTGCACCCCCACACACATGCTCTCAGGCTGGTCTCCAGACCCACTAGGCCCAGCCTCAGGGCCTTCACACTGGCTGTATGGGATATCCCTGGTCTGCTCAGGGGACGCCTCCTCCCTGAGTTCCTCCCTGACTCCCTCATCTGCTGAGCAGGGTCTTGTCCTCTCCGTGGCCCTGGCCAACCTGGGTCACACAAGCCTAGACTGTTGGCTGAGTTTGTTCCCTAGGCTTGCTGGTGTGAACCACAACTGCTTAGAACCCAAATACAGGGGCAGACACAGGAGCTGCCCTGAGAGTCAACACACAGAGACAGATCCTACCGGAGGCCTCAGAGGACCGAATGAATGAATGAATGAGTGGACCGGCCCAAGGCAGGCAGCGGAGGGCACTCACCGTTCCAGGGAGAGGCCCCAGGCAATGACTGACACATTCTCCGGAAGCCCCATGGGCAGGAGCATTTCAGGGCGAAAGAGGCCCGAGTTCCCGACTTCCACCCATTTTTTCAGGCCTGCAGGGAGGAATAAAGATGGGGTGTTGGCATGGTGGAGGAAGGACAGCCACAAGGGGGGGATCCAGGCCGAGCCGTGGGGTGCCCTGGACCTTGGTGGTAGCTGAACACCTCCATGCTGGGCTCTGTGTAGGGGTTGTAGGCCGGCTTGAAGCGGAGCTGCGTGATTCCTGCAGAGGACAGGAGAGGGGTGATGGGTGATGGTGGCAGAGCCCCCCTCCGCCCCCCCCAGAGTCACCCCCAGCCACCTCACCCAGCTTGGTGAAGAACTCCCGCAGGACCCCCATGAGATGGCCCAGGGTGAGCCCGTGGTCGGCCACCACGCCCTCGATCTGGTGGAACTCGGCCAGGTGCGTGGCGTCCAGCGTCTCGTTGCGGAACACGCGGTCGATGGAGAAGTACTTGACGGGTGTGAAGGGCTTCTGGGGGGGAGGCGACAGCCAGGCCAGGTCGGCCCGGGTGGGGGTCAGACGGTCCAGAGGCCCGCCGGAGCCGGCCACCCCCTGCCCAGGCCGCTCCGTACCTTCTGGGCCAGGCGGTAGAGGGCCCGGGCGCTGGCCGACGTGGTGTGGGTGCGCAGGACGTTCTTCTTGGCCTCATCCAGCTTCCAGCTGTACTTGTAACTGCGGAGCGGAGGAAGGCGGTCCGCACGGTGCCCTGGTCCCGCCCCTGGCCCCGCCCCCAGGCCCCGCCTCACCCCTGAGAGCAGTAGCCACCCTGGGAGTGGGTCCGCTTCACCCGCTGCACATAGTCCATGGGCAGCTGCAGGGCCTCGGCTGGATCTGGCAAGACACAGCACCAACCGGCAGTCGTGAGACCCAAACTCAGGGCCTTGCGCTTGCCAGGCCGGTGCTCTAGCATTTAAACCATGCCCCGTCGACAGCCTTAGCCCAGAACCCTCCCGGGCCCCCACCTTACCCAAACATCTCAAGTCCTGCCCCTGCCCTGTCCCTGCCTTTGTCTCCTCCCTCACTCCTCTCTCTCGCTCTCATTGAGCTCTAGCCAGGACTCTTTCTGGCCTCAGGACCTTGGCACTGGCCAAGCCCCTATCTAGAGCTCTCACTCTGCAAATATGGCCTCCTCCCTCCCTCTGTCTTTGTTTAAATAAAAATCAGGATTTACCACCTGCTCTCCTGTTAACAGAGATGAGCCACAAAGAAGGGGATTGGCAAACCATCTGCTGAATAAATTGTGAGTTTCCTTCACCTGCTGGGTGCTGAGGAGAGAAGCCAGCCTCTGGCACACACTGTGTGCTGAACCACTGCACTCAACCCTAAGAACCGGGGCAAACCGGTTCTTGGTTGAGGGCCCAGCAGGAACAAAGGCCCTGGGGCAGGTATCCGTGGCCTGTTCAGATGTTGGCAATGGAGAGTGGAGAGCAAGAGGCCCCTGAGCCACCCCTGCAGGGACTCACCTCGCAGGAAGAAGGTGTCGTGCTGGTCCCTCGCAGGGTGCTGCTGGGGCTGGAAGAGCGCGTCAAAGTTCCAGAAAGAGCTCTCGATGAAGTTGTCCGTTGGCATCTCTGTGAACCTAGGGGAAGCCAGCCTGCTGTGCCCTTGCCTGTGCCCAGGCTCCTTGTCCATGCCATGCCCACCCCGGGCCCTGTGCTCACCCCATCTCCAGGAAGATTTGCCGGAACTGGGAGCGGACCTTGAGTAAGGGGTGCAGGTGGCCGCTGTCGGGGGGCACACCTCGGGCTGAGAAGTTGTAAGGCTTGAAGGGCCGGTTCCGCCAGGAGCCACTGTGGGGGGATCGGGTGTCCCAGCCTGGTGAAGGCTGCCCAACCCCAGCCCCCCACCCCCAGGCTGGCACCTCTTCTACCTGGAGATCATCTCTGGGCTCAGCTCCGCCTCCTGCTTGGAGATGCTGGTGCTGAAGGCTTTGCCTTTGCTTACCCAGTACGTCTTCAGGGTCCTGAGGCCAGAAGAGAAAGGGACCGCCCGCCCAGGTTCATTCATGTAGTCACTCAACAAACACACGGGCATCCAATGTGTGCCAGCACCCTTGAGCTCTTCAGCTCTACCACTTGAGCCACATCACCACTTCCTTTTCTTTTGGCTGTTCATGGGGCTTGGACTCTGGGCCTGGCGCTGTCCCAGAGCTCTTCAACTCAAGGTTACCTCCCTACCCCTGGAGCCCCAGCGCCACTTCTGATTTTCTAGTGGTGAACTGGAGATAAAAGAGTCTCACACAGACTTTACTGCCTGGGCTTGCTTTGGACCTCGATCCTCAGATCTCAGCCTCCTGAGTAGCTAGAACTACAGTTACGAGCCACTGGCACCCGGCAAAGGATAGACCCGGAAGGTCCATGGGAAGACAGTTCTTAGCAGCATGGGCAAAAGCCCTGGGGTCACATATGCCATGTAAAGAGGCCCTGGGGGGCGCCGTGGCCTCCCCAGCATACCAGGGCCCCGGCCACTCACACTTCCGTCAGCAGCTTCCTCTTCCGCAGTTCATTTCTTTCCTTTTCTGCCACTTTCTCTGCCTGTCCTGCCTGGATGCACTGGAGCCGCTGCTGCACCTCGTCCTCTATGCTCTCCACCTGCGGGAAGCAGGGGTGAGGCTGCCGAACCCCCTCCCCTCCCCCTCCCCCCCACCCTCCTGGAGCGGGGAGACTCACCGAGCGGAACACGCGGGGCCCCTCGGCCGTGCTCTTATCCACGCGGATCCACTTGTTGGACATGGCCTTGCTAAAGCCCACCTTCCCGCTGGGCAGCCGCTGGGCACGGAGGCAGGGGTGAGTGCGTACCCCAAACCCTCCCACACCCCCTCACCCCTGCCTCCAGGCAAATACCATGAGCTCGCTCTGTGCCAAGCCCTCTGGCGGGACGCTGTGAAACACGCGGGCCTCATGGCTGCCCTCCCTGGCAACCTCCTCGCCCTCAGCTGTCAGCTCCCAGCGCTTGGTGGAGCGAAGCTCTGCCTCGATCACCTGGGGGAGATGGGGAGCAGCAGGTGGAAGTGGGGTTGAGACATGCATCACCACACCGGGCTAACACTTGAGAAACTCTAACGGCTATTCCATTGTTATTGTTCTACGACTGCTTCTAGGGTCATGAAATGGAACTAAACCATTATTATTTAATCCTTTCACTCTTACAAATACTATCACTTGGCATTCATAAAGCACTGACACCATAACTTCTTTTTTTTTTTTTTTTGGCCAGTCCTGGGCTTGCCCTCAGGGCCTGAGCACTGTCCTTGGACTTTCTCAAGGTTAGAGTTCCACCACTTGAGCCTCAGCACCACTTCTGGTTTTCTATGTATGTGGTACCGAGGAATCGAACCTGGGTTGTCGTGCATGCTAGGCAAGCACTCTACCAAACTCCCAGCCCAATAACTTCTTATTTTTAATTTCTTTAGCCATATTTGAGGCTAGACTCAGGGCTTCATGCTTGCTAGGCAGGAGCTGGGCCACTTGATCCACGCCCCTCCACTCCCAGCCCTTTGTATTTTCATCTGTTTTGCAGATAGGGTCTTGTACTTTTACCGAGCCTGTCTTGGGCTCTGATCATTCGACCTCAGCTTCCTAAGTAGTGGGGATCCCAACCCTACCTGGCTTCCACCATCACTTTGATCTCTACAATCTGAACACGAATTTCAAACACAAGTTTCACCAGCCCCTACTAGTGACACGGTTCCAGTTACTGATCAATGTGCAGTATCATTTGTTATAGCTGCAAAATGGGGACAATAACAAGGCCGTCCTCCTACTTGGTAGGCCAACTGCCTCCCCAGGGTCCAACACCAAGCCCTGTAGCTTGGTTCCTCACCTCCTGGTCTCTAATCTTGCCTCTCCCAGTCCTTCCTAAAGGTGATACAGAAACCACACACACGTTACAGGCTCCAATTCCTGCTGTAGCTCCCTAGAGCCGCTGGGAGATAAATGTCCTACAAGGCCTGTCACCCCCACCCTCACGCCCAGCTCCCAACAAACCCTAAAAATTCTGTTTTTCCTGTGCACAGGCACAGACCCGATTCTACTGTTCTATCCATTGGGGCTGTATTCCCTGCACCCCAAGTCTGCGTCAGCCATCACTGCCGGGTTCCACACCCCCCCACCCCCCTCTGGTCATTGGGGAACCTCTCTGATTAGATCACTGCCTCCCTTAGGGTATCGATGCTGTCTTCCTCGTCCACCATGATGCCCCAGCCCCACACACCGCGGTCACCCATCACACCTCCCAGTTTCTCGATCGAGGAACACTCGTGTACCCCCCCCCCGATTCCTTCGTCCTAGAGTCCCCAGCGGGGCTGGATCTACACACACGTGGCCCCCACTCGGCCCGAAGCAAAGCGATGGCAGGAGGAAAAGCGAGGTGACCCCCCACCCCCTCCACCATCAATCACGACGCCCGGGGTCCTCGCTCACCTCGCCCAGAGCCTGCAGGCTCTTCACGGCGCCCACCACCGCCTGGTGCTCCACGCCCAGCTGGGTGGCCAGCTCCGCGCTGTCCAGGCCGCCATCGGCCGCCTCCAGGCGCTGCAGCAGCAGCTCCGCCACGGGGCCGTCGGCCATGGCTGCTCTCAGTGCGCACGCGTGGTCCAAGCCCGGGGGCGTGGCCTGCGAGGGCGGGGCCTGCGCGGGCGGAACCGGAAGCGCCGCCATCTTGAGTGTGGCAGAGGCCGGCTGACCAGTGTGTGTGGATTTCTGCCCACCTAGGACTCTCACCTGTCCTGGGCAGTGGCATGGAAGGTTCCAGAGAGAAAGCATTGTGCCAACCACAAAATAAAATAACACAAAAGTAAATAAAGTAAAACCAAAACAAATAAAAGGTGCCATTGTGATATTTCCATGCTTCCCTGGATACAGTGTATCTTGATTAAACTCCCCCCTTCACTCTCCCTCCTTCCCCTGTGCCCTACTTGGAGATTTTTTTTTTCCAAGGAGCTCTAGGATGAGGAAGAGAGACTAATCTAGTGACACCAATTAATAGACAGCGGGGTCTGGCACAAACTTTCTTTTTTTTTTTTTCCAGTCCCAGGCCTTTGAGCTCAGGGCCTGAGCACTGTCCTTGGGTTTTCTCAAGGCTAGAGCTCTACCACTTGAGCCACAGCACCACTTCTGGGTTTTTTTTCCCCTAGGTATGTGGTACCAAGGAATGGAACAGTAGATATTCATGCATGCTAGGCAAGCATTCTACCACTAGGCCAAACTCCTGGCCTGGCACAGACCTTTTAATTCCACGTATTTGAAAGGTGGAGGCACAAAGACCCTAGGATTCATGTTAGCAGGGACAAAGCTGGCAAGATTTTTTTCTTATTTTTATAACCCTGAGTTTTTCAGCTCCAAGTTACCACCCTACCCTTGGGTCAAGCCCCATTTCCCCTTTTCTAGAGGTTAATTGGAGATAAGGGTCTCACAGACTTTAGTGTCTGGGCTGGCTTTGAACCTTGTTCCTCAGTTCTCAGCCTCCTGAGTAGTTAGAATTACAGGCTGACATCTGAGGCTCAGGATTCAAAACCAGCCCAGACTTGAAAATCCATAGGACTTTTAAGCAGTAAGAAAAAGCCAAAAGTGGAGTTGTGTCTCAAGTAGTAGGACATTGACCTTAAGCATAAAAAGCACAGGGATAAAAGTAGGGAGTTTGGCCTAGTGATAGAGTGCTTGCCTAGCATGCAAGAAGACCCAGGTTAGATTCCTGGGTACCACATACATAGAAAAGCTGGAAGTGGTACTGTGGCTCGTTAGCCTTGAGAAAACCCAAGGATAGTACTTAAGCCCTGAGATTAAGCCCAAGGCTGGCAAAAAAAAAAAAAAAAAAAAATGCACGGGGAGAGTACCCAGGCTCTAAGTTCATGCCCAAGGGCAGGCACCAAAAAATACAGTATAAACAAAAGGGTATGGGCCGGGAATTTGGCCTAGTGGTTAAAGTGCTTGCCTAGCATGCATGAAGACCCGGGTTCGATTCCTCGGTACCACATACATAGAAAAAAGCTGGAAGTGGTGCTGAGGCTCAAGTGGTAGAGCTCTAGCCTTGAGAAAGTCCAAGGACAGTGCTCAGGCCCTGAGCTCACGCCCAGGACTGGCAAAAAACAAAACAAAACAAAACAAAAAAAAAAAAAAACACAAAAGGGTGTACCTCAGGTAATGGAGTGCTTGCCTTGTAAGACACCGACACTCTAAGTTCAAACCTCACCCTGTCCAAAAAGAAAAAAAATCTTAAGTTGATGCACTTTCATGTACAGAGTGCTTCAAATGTGTTATTTCATTTTCAAAATGTATGGTATAGATATTGGTTTAACTACCATTTCACAGGTGTGAAAACAGGCTCAGAGGATATTACAGACTTTCCAGACCTTATTCCCTTGCTAATGCTCTCAGGAGATGGATTATCAGGGTAATATAGAAGTATAATGGGAGGCCAAGAGTGTGGCCTAGTGGTAGAATGCTTGCCTAGCATGAATAAAGCCCTGGGTTCAATTCTTCCATATCACACACAAAGAAAGAGCCAGAAGTGGTACTGTGGTTCAAGTGGTAGAGTACTAGCTTTAAGAAAGCTCAAGAACATGGGCCGGGAGTTTGGCCTAGTGGTTAAAGTGCTTGCCTAGCATGCATGAAGACCTGGGTTGGATTCCTCGGTACCACATACATAGAAAAAAGCTGGAAGTGGTGCTGAGGCTCAAGTGGTAGAGCTCTAGCCTTGAGAAAACCCAAGGATAGTGCTCAGGCCCTGAGTTCAAGCCCAGGACTGGCAAAAAAAAAAAAAAAAAAGAAAGCTCAAGAACAGTGCCCAGGCTCGGAGTTCAAGATGCAGGACTGGCAAAAGAGAAAGTGGGGGGAGAGAAGGGGAGGAGAAGATATTAATTTCTCACATTTGGGTTATCTCAAATTTGGAATCTTGACCTTGTAATAATAAAGGTGATTTGATGCATTTCAAACCCTAAATTTAGAGTATTTGGTTCTAAAGTCACCATCATTTTGAGGTATCTATGGAATCTTCCCACATCTAGGTTTTTGGTCCTTGGGTGTGCAAGCATGTCTTCAGTTCTGTCATTTATGATAGAGAATGAGCAGCAAGCCAGGCACAGTGGCTCATGCCTATAATCCTAGCGACTCAGGAGGCTGAGATCTGAGGATCACAGTTCAAAGCCAGCCTGGACACAGAAGTCCATACGATTCTTATCTCCAATGAAGCATCACAAAACTGCAAGTGGAGCTGTGGCTCAAAGTGGTAGAGCTCTACCCTTGAGCTGAAGAGCTCAGGGACAGTGCCCAGGCCCCGAGTTCAAGTCCCATGACCAACAAATGAAAGAGAATGAGCAGCAAACATTTAGTAGGAGCCAGACACCGGTAGGGTAAGTTCACACAAGTTATCCCAGATACACTGCAGGCTAAGACTTGAAAGAGGGTGGTTTGAAACCAACCAGGGCAAATGTCCTGAAAGATTCCATCTCCAATAGACCAGCAAGATGCTGGACTGCAGGTATGGTTTCAGTGGTACAGCATCAGCTGTGCAGCAGTAAAGAAGTAAGAGCATGAGATCTGGAAAAAAGATTGCTAATAGAATATTTTCCCCTAGTGGTAGAGTGCTTACCTAGTATGCAGGAAGACCTGGGTTTGATTCCTCGGTACCACATACATAGAAAAAGCCGGAAGTGGTGCTAAGGCTCAAATGGTAGCTTTGAGAAAGTCCAAGGACGGTGTTCAGGCCCTGAGTTCAAGCCCAGGAGTAGCAAAAAAAAAAAAAAAAGAATCTTTACTACTCTTTTCTCATATTTTCTACTCTTTTTTTAAAATTTTTTTTGCCAGTCCTGGGGCTTGATCTCAGGGACTGGGCACTGTCCCTGAGCTTCATTTTGTTCAAGGCTAGCACTCTACCACTTGAGCCACAGCATCATTTCTGGCCTTTTCTGCGCATGTGGTACTAAGGAGTCGAACCTAGGCCTTCATGCATGCTAGGCAAGCACTCTATCACTAAGCCACATTCCCAGCTCTCATATTAATTCTTCAAAATCAAATGTGTTTTACACTTGTAGCAAAATCTCATTGAGACCAGCCATATTTCAAATGACGAATGATTGATTATATGTAGGAATAGACTATGTTAGGAAAATAGGTAGTTTTATCCAGGCATGGTGGCTCACACCTATAATCCTAGCTACTCAGGAGGCTGAGATTTGAGGATCTGGGCTTCAGCGTTAGCCCAGGCAGGAAAGTCTGTGAGACTCTATCTCCAGTGAACCACCAGAAAACCAGAAGTGGCTCTGTGGCTCAAAGTAATAAAAGAACTCAGAACAGAGTAGTTCAGACCCTATATTTAAGCCCTACTACTGACCCCACCCCCCCAAAAAAGATAAAAAGATAAAATATACAGTGTGTGTTTTTTTAAGTCTGTGTGGTTCAGGCAGACTTTGAACTGTCCTTTTTCCTGCCTCTGCAGCCTTAGGCTTAGTGTGCAGTATACCTGGTTTTTGTCTCGCCCACACCCACATGCACACGAATGTGTGTCTGTCCCTGAGTTTTATTTACTTACTTATTTATATTGTTTTGTTGGCCATGGACTTGAAGTCAGGGCCTGGACTTCATCCCTAAGCTTTTGTGCTCAAAGCTGGCCACTTTGAGCCACAGTGCCACGTGTGGTTTTCTGATGATTCACTGGAGACAAAAGTCTCAGAGACTAGCTAGGCAATGAGATCCTAGATCTCAGCCTCCTGAGTAGCTGGAGGAAGGACTGACTCCCACCTCATCTCCCCAAGGTCAAGCACACCACCAGGTGGGGGCTGACATGCTTGCCTGCAGGCATGTCACTCTGACCTGGGCCTAGCTGAAAGTCCCCTTACCCCAGGTGGAGCATTCCACTTTGGGCCTAGCTCAGGACACTTCCGGTGGCTCCCATGAGACCATAGCCCAAGAGACCATGAGCTATGGTTAATACTTCCATATAAGCCTGACCCCAAATCCAGTCCTTTGCACAACCTCTAAACACACAGGAAGGTCTGTACCCTTGGCTGGAAATAAACAGTCCTAACTGGTTGATGATCTAATCTGGTTCTCTCCATTTTCTGTTCTCTCCATTTTCCTAACAGTCACCAGTGCCCAGCAACAAAGTACTTTGAAAACCTGCTCTGTTGCACCTGGGCTCAGGCAGTGTTCATTCACCTCAAGCTGACATGTGTGTGACAGACAGCAGGCCTAGGCTGGTCACTGTGGATTTGGGTATCTTTCAGAGTGATCCAAGATGAGCAAGATTAGGTAATGGGCTTTTGGGGGATGGGGAGCAAATCCTTTATTTCCCACCTTTTCCAGCCTTTTGAAGCATTATCCCTTTCCCCCCATTCCAGTTCACACCAGTGTCCCCAAGTCCAGGCTCCACTTCCTGTTTGGAAAACCCCTAGTTTTCTTTCCCCCTTATAGCAAAGGGAGACGACAGGGAGTGTTGTGAATGTCTTAACGAATGAAGACTCGGGTTTCAGGAGTCCTGTCTATTTCCTCCAGGCCTTATCTTCACGAACATCTGTAGACAACCTTCTTATTCCCAGACATAAGCCCCTGGCCTCCTACGGGTGGTGGCCGTTTAGTTGCAAAAGCCAGGCCGTTTGTGGGAGACCACAGAAGTCGGACCCCTTCCACGTCGCAGTGGAAGCTGGGCTGAGGGCCACAGCTAAGAGGGGGGCTGCCCACCCCCCAACCCTGCGCCAACAACACCTGCAGTCACATCTCCACCACT
The DNA here is from genome assembly GCF_031878675.1 of Megascapheus bottae. Lineage (NCBI taxonomy): Eukaryota > Metazoa > Chordata > Mammalia > Rodentia > Geomyidae > Megascapheus > Megascapheus bottae. The sequence continues at coordinate 2,639,691 of NC_143509.1, read as the reverse complement.
TGCGTCACAGGCACCACGTCTGCTGGGTTTTGTTTTGTTTCATGGTGTTTAGCTGGAGGTCACTGTCCTTTCCGCCCAGGCTGGCTTCGAACCGTGATCCTCGGGCCTCAGGCCTCAGACAGGGGCGCGCTCAGCGGCCTTTCGAATGGAAGGCCTCGGGCCGGTCGCCTCTCCCCTCCCCGGCCCCCGGAGCAGCCCCGGGGCGCACGGCGGCGCGGCAGGCGGTCTGGCCGGGCCCCTCAGCTCGTCCGGCTCGCGTGGACGGTGTGACACTGGGGGATCCCAACCCCGGAGGGAGAGGGAGGGAAGGGGAGATGGCGTCCGGGCGGAGCGTCCCCCCCAGAGCAGCCGGAGGGTGGGGCGGGGTCCCCGACCCTGCGCCTGACACCAGCGGCCGCTCGCGCGGGTTCTTTAAACGACCAGACGGGGACTCGCGGACTCGCGAGGACGCAGGCGGGGTTGGGCCGAGGCAGGGTCACGTGACTTCGCCGCGAGGGGGCTCGCGCCCTCCCCCCCCCCACCAGAGGGCGTCCCCCACAACGCGTGGTCGACCCTCATTGGCCAGTATGGAAACCAATAGAAATCGGCCATCTGGGATCCCAGCGTTCCGAGGCTCAACCGAACATGCTGCGCGGCCAGCCGTCCAATGGGAAAGGAGGGCTGTGGCTCTCCACCAATGACAAGGCCGCAGGGGCGGGTTCTAAGGCCGGCCCAGGTTGGGCTGAGAGGCGGGCGGATATAAAAGGGAGCTGCCGGCGGCGGCGTCCGTCCGTACTGCAGAGCCGCTGCTGGAGGATCGTTTTAAAGGGCCCGCGCGCCGCCGCCCCCTCGGCCCGCCATGCTGCTACCCGTGCCCCTACTGCTCGGCCTCTTCGGCCTGGCTATCGCCGAGCCCGCCGTGTACTTCAAGGAGCAGTTTCTGGACGGAGGTAACGCCAGCTCCTGGTCTCGAGGCCATCTCAACGACTCGGCCGGCGCCCCCTCCCCCCAGCCCGGATCTGCCTTGTCTGTCGCCTGTAATTACCGCTCCGAGGGCCAACACGGTGGCCCTCGGGGACCCGAGCCGCGGGCGATTCCTGTGCCTCCTCCTTGGGGAGCTCGGAACACGCAGCGGCCTCCCGCGGGGGGAGTTAGGGTTCGCGTGAGGATCTGAAGCCGTTCACAAAAATGTCAGCCGAGAGATTGAGGGGAGACGGAAGGGGGGGGTTCACCTTGCCCCGCCCACCCATCCCCCCCACCCCAGCCGCCGCTTTGTAGCTCCAGGTGGATGTGGAGTCGAGGGAACCCAACCCCACTGACCTGCCCGCCCCTCTGAGCCGTCCCCCTTCCCCCCCTTCAGATGACTGGACTTCTCGCTGGATCGAATCCAAACACAAATCAGATTTTGGCAAATTCGTCCTCAGTTCCGGCAAGTTCTACGGTGATCAGGAGAAAGATAAAGGTAAGAGTCTGGGATCCGGTGCTCGGATGCAGGAGGACTTCCTGGCCGCAGAGCTAGAGTCAGCACAGTCGGAGCGCGGAGGGGTTGGTGGAGGGACGAAGATGTGGGCGAGGTCGTCTGTGTGTCCCAGGATGGAGGCCCGGGGAGGGCATCCGTGGTGACCCCCGTGCTCTCCCACTCGCAGGGCTGCAGACCAGCCAGGATGCCCGCTTTTACGCTCTGTCGGCCAGATTCGAGCCTTTCAGCAACAAGGGTCAGACGCTAGTGGTCCAGTTCACCGTGAAGCACGAACAGAACATTGACTGTGGGGGCGGCTACGTGAAGCTATTTCCCGGTGGCTTGGACCAGAAGGACATGCACGGGGACTCCGAATACAACATCATGTTCGGTGAGTTAACCCTCCTTGGCTTGGAAGGTGGAGAGAGAGAATTCCTTGTAACCCAGGAAGATGATCTTGAGGTTTTAGAAAACCCCGAAGAGATCAGACTATGACTTTCAGTGACATAGCGTTGGGTAGTATAGTCATTGGCCTGGGGTATTTACTGAGGATGAGTTTTAGAGTGCTGATATAGGTTCTTGGCACTGTGGGCCTTGCACAGAGAGCCCAGTTAAGGACAGAATCAGCATCCCAACCTCATCTTTTCTCCTTCAACAGACCTGAGTTTAAGAATTGGGTCTTCCTGGCCTAGTATGGTAGTGCACAGCTATAATCTCACTACAGGGGAGTGTGTAGAGGCTGAGGCAGGATGGAGAATGTCCAGCAAGACCCTATCCTGACTCAAGGTGTAGAAAAAGAGAAAGAAATCAGGTTTTCCTTTCAGAAAGGGGCGGGGCTGCCCTGTATGGGCTGTGCAGCTTGTGACCCTTAACTGATTTGCATTGCACCCAGGCCCCGACATCTGTGGTCCTGGCACCAAGAAGGTTCATGTCATTTTCAACTACAAGGGCAAGAACGTGCTGATCAACAAGGACATCCGGTGCAAGGTGTGCCTGGGGCTGGCAGTGAAAGGCTCTCATTCATGGGAGGGCCCCCCTCCCCCAGCCAGGTGGGCGGGGCTCATCTCCCTCCTTCCCCCCCTCTTCAGGATGATGAGTTCACCCACCTGTACACGCTGATTGTGCGGCCTGACAACACCTACGAGGTGAAGATCGACAACAGCCAGGTGGAGTCAGGCTCCTTGGAAGATGATTGGGACTTCCTGCCCCCCAAGAAGATCAAGGACCCTGAAGCTTCCAAGCCAGAAGACTGGGATGAGCGGGCCAAGATCGATGACCCCACAGACTCCAAGCCTGAGGTTGGTGGTGGGCGGTGTTTCTCCTTTGCCACCCAGAGTGGAAGACAGCTGGGCCCATGCTGACCTCCTGATGTACCCCTAGGACTGGGACAAGCCTGAGCACATCCCTGATCCTGATGCTAAGAAGCCTGAGGACTGGGATGAGGAGATGGATGGAGAGTGGGAGCCCCCAGTCATTCAGAACCCCGAGTACAAGGTGAGTGTGGGGACTGGGCCAGCTCAGTGGGTGAGCACCTGCTCAAGAACACGTAGCCCTGGATTGGATTGCACAAAGCAAGAGGCGGCTTGGGGCTCTGCTCTGGAGTGTATCCATCTCTGCTTACCTGGTTTTCTTCTGTAGGGTGAGTGGAAGCCACGGCAGATCGACAACCCCGATTACAAGGGCACGTGGATTCACCCAGAGATTGACAACCCCGAGTACTCTCCTGATGCCAACATCTATGCTTATGACAGCTTTGCTGTGCTGGGCCTGGACCTCTGGCAGGTGAGACAAGCTTCCCCCCACAGTCTGGTCACTTGGGAGACTGGAGGAAAGAGCAAGTATGGGCTTTGAACCTAGGCAGTTTTTAAAGTGGCACATTTATTATTTATTTATTTGCCCAGTCCAGGGGCTTGAACTCAGGGCCTGGCACTGTTCCTGAGCCTCTCTCTGCTCTAGTCTAGCACTCTACCACTTGAGCCACCTCTAGCTTTTTCTGTTTATATGGTACTGAGAAATTGAACCCAAGGCCTCATGCATGCTAGGCAAGCATTCTGCCACGAAGCCACATTCCCAGCCCACATTTGTTTTATTTTACCAGTCCTGGGGCTTGAACTCAGGGCCTGAGCACTGTCCTTGTGCTTTCTCAAAGCCACTGCTCTACCACTTGAACCTCAGCACCACTTCCTACTTTTTCTATGTATGTGGTAACTAAGGAATGGAGCCCCCCCAGGTCTTCATGCATGTTAGGCAAGCATTCTTACTCAGCCCACATTTGTTTTTTTGTATGTTTGACTGTTTCTTAGCTTTTTTCTGTCTGTCGTGGTGCTTGAACTGTGGACCTAGGGGCTATTGGTGAGTTCTTTTTGCCACAGCTCCACTTCAGCTTTTTCTGTGATTAATTAGAGATAAGTTTCACAGACTTTCCTGCTCAGGCTAGCTTCAGACAGATCTTCAGATCTCAGCTTCCTGAGGGGCTGAGATTACAGGCATGAGTCACTCATTATCTTCTGCTTTTTGTGCCCTTGCTCCCGAAGCCCTTGGGTTTGGTACATATTTTCTGTAGTTTTTCTTAGTTTGTCTGTGTCATTGTCCTGTTCTCTTTGAGGTTCTCAAAGTGCTTTATGAAATCAGTTTATCTGGCTGCAGAGGAGCCAGATTTAGTTGGGACTGAGTTTCCAGCAGGAATAGCAGGTGCCTGGAAAACTGCAATGGTGGGAAGGAGCTAAGGCGCCAACAAGTGACGTTGGGTCAGGAAATGACAGAGCTGGGGTTTGAACCCTAGCAGTGTAGCCCTACTCTTATCTCTTGAACATCAATATCGGCACTGTTCACACCATTGTTTTTCCTTAGGGGGGCAGGGAATATCTTTCTATGTAGCTGAAAGCTGGTCGAAAACTGTGGCTCCTCCTGCTTTAGCCTCCCGGGGTAGCTGGGATTTTATAAGTGTGTGCCACTGTACCCACAAGGATACAGATCATCTGACCTGTTCACCTCCCCTGCCTAGGTCAAGTCTGGCACCATCTTTGACAACTTCCTTATCACCAACGATGAGGCGTACGCAGAAGAGTTTGGCAATGAGACGTGGGGCGTCACAAAGGTGGGGCTGTCTCCCCCTTGGGTTCAGGGCCAGGCGGGATGCTGGCAGGTGAGGGCCTGGGTGCTGAAGGTCTTTGATCTGTACCTAGGCAGCAGAAAAGCAGATGAAGGACAAACAGGATGAGGAGCAGAGGCTAAAGGAAGAGGAGGAAGACAAGAAGCGCAAGGAGGAGGAGGAGGCAGAGGACAAGGAGGATGAAGATGACAAGGATGAGGATGAAGAGGAAGAGGAGGACAAGGAAGAGGATGAGGAGGAAGATGCTACCAGCCAGGCTAAGGACGAGCTGTAGAGGCCACGCCGCCCGCCTCCAGGGCTGGACTGAGGCCTGAGCGCTCCTGCCGCAGAGCCGGTGTGCCACATAAATGTCTCTATGAGACTCGAGAACTTCCTTTTTTCCTAGGCGGGTTCAGATTTGGGGTGGATTTTGGTTTTGTTTCCCCGCCTGTTTTTTTCTCTCCCCCCCTCCGGCCCCCCCTTTTGTCTTTCTTTCTTTCTTTTTTTTTTTTTTTACTGGTGTTTTGTCTTCAATTCTACAGTCCTCCTCATCCCTCACTCTGGTCACTGTTGATTGACATGTCTTTTCTGTCCCCTCGGGTCCCCTCGGGACAGAGTGTGGAGGAGAAGTTACAGGCTGGAGATTCCATCTGCTCTCCTTCCAGGAGCCCAGAGGTGGGGGGAAGAAGGAGAAAGGGGTGGCATCTTAGTCCCCCCCAGCACTGAGGAGGAATGGGGCTCTTCCCATCCCCCCTTTCCCTCCACTGCTCCCAGGACTGGGCCGCTTCTGGGTGGGGTTAACAGGTTCCAACTTGGCTCACACTGAGAATGTAAGAACTACAAACAAAATTTCTATTAAATTAAGTTTTGTGTCTTCCTCCCTTGAGTCTCCTTCTGCCAGGAGGATGGACAAGACAACCGAGGGTGGCAATTTTAGGGGCCAGCCCACTTTTTCTGCTGCTAGAGGGATGACTGAGGCTGGTTGCTGTGCGCCATGCCTGTAATCCTAGAGTTATATGGAAGGTGGAAATCAGGAGGATCATGGGAACCATCTAGCAGTCCCTCGCCCCGTGGAAGAAGCTGGGATGGTGATGTGAGCCTGTCATCCTAGCTGTGGTTCACACCTAAACTACAACCTTTCCGCTAGGGCTCAGTAATAAAGAGCACCTGGCTTAGCAAGCACAGGCTTTTGGTTCAAACTCAAGGATAGAAAAAAAGTCTGCGTGTTCCCCAAGATGACAGCCCAACCCAGTGGAAGAATGCCTGCTAGAACCTCCACTCTCGCTCCCTGTATGAATTTCCCTCCTTTGTACCAGACTGGTGCATTTTGGCTCTACCACCACTCAGACAGGGAACTTAGAAACTGATGCTGAGTAGTGGGTTAGTTTGCATCTTCACCACTTCATAAATCAAGAGCTGACATGATCATTCACTTGCCCAAAGTCTTGAGGGCAAAGTTGGGATGTGAAAGGTGGATCCAAGGGCTGGAGTTTGGGTGTGGCTCAGTGAAAGGACTTGTGCTTGGAGTACAGCTGGCCTAGGGCTATAACTGCATGGGCCGTGGTCTGAGGAACCTGGTTCAGAGCCAGTCTGGGCAGAAATGTCCAGAGACTTGGCACTGATTAACCACCAAAAAAATTGGAATTGGGACCTATGGTTCAAGTGAAAAAGCTCAAGGACAGTGCCCAGGCCTCACTATGGGTACTATAAATGAGTAGGAATCCAGGTGAAAGACCCGGACTTGAAGGTTGGCACTTTTGGGGTTCATGAGGCTCCTACTCAAGTGGGCAGGAGCTTTGGCTGTTGCAGAAGGTGGTAAAGCCATGAACTAGCCTTGTCCTTCTGGGTGAGTGGAGGGAGAAGCAGGGACAGTCCCAGACACACAGGGACATGTCATGGTTTCTGGCCTCCTTGCCTCCTGTCAGTACCCCACATCCATGAATGGAGTGGCCCAGTCTTCCAAGCCCCTCTCTGCTCTTTGTGAGAGGAGGGGGGGGGGGTTTGCAGGCATTTGCATACAGAAAATTACAGGAGGAATTCCAAATTCAATTGAGGCCTGCCAAGTTAACATCTTCAATACTTTGGGGGTGTAGCTTGGAGATAATGGCATTACTGCAGCAGTTGTGAAGGGGTAGCAAGTTGGGTGCTGGTGACTGGCATCCGTAATCCTCGTTATTCAGGAGTCTGAGATCTTAAGGATGAGGGATTGAGGCTTGCCTGGGTAGGAAAGTTCCTGGGCCTAAACGCCAGTAAACTTGAAGCGGAGCTGGGGCTCAAGTGTGTCGAGTGCAAGCCTCGAGAAGGAAGAGTTTGGGAATGCAAGACCCTGAGTTCAAGCCCCAGCACGGGTACTGCGCTTCCCCACCCGCCCCCGCAGGAAGAAGGAATGAGGTCACAGCATTAGTGCCACTTTCAGATGGAAGAGATTTCTGCTGTTCAAGTGTCACATTCAGTCTTTTAGTTTCAGGGTTCCTAAAGGATTTTTTTAAAGAGTTTATTAACATTGATTTTGACATATTTCAAATGACATGTTTAACATCCTAAAGGTTTTTAAGGAAGAAATGACAGATCTGGAGCAAATATATATAATCTGGATATAAAAGCGGAGTCGCCACAACCATTTGGCAGATGACGTCACCTCTAATAGGCATGGCGTCACGCTCCCGAGGCCACGTGACTGCACTCTTAGGGTTTGCCACCTTCCCTCGCTCTCGGCAGAGTTTGATCTGCGCATGCTTAGTCCCGACGAGGGCTTGTGCGCATGCTCGCAAGGCGCCGAGGTGCGCGCGCAGCTTACCCGGAAGAGCTTGGCGCTTGGCGCGGCCGGGCGCTAAGATGGCGGCGGCGTGAGTTGCATGTTGTGTGAGGATCCCGGGGCCGCCTCGTTGCTCGGGCCCCGCCATGGCCGTCACCATCACGCTCAAAACGCTGCAGCAGCAGACCTTCAAGATCCGCATGGAGCCTGATGAGACGGTGCGGGCCGGGCCACAGCCCCGGGGGGGGGTAGGGGCGGGCGGGAGTGACGGGTGCCGGGGTGGGGGAGGGCGGGGAGGCGGGGATCTCAACGGGAGGGCGCGGAGGGGGGCGCGGGCCGGGGCCTGCCCGCCCCCAGCCCTCCCGAGCGCCCCGCAGCCCCCCGATCGTGCGCGGCTCGCCCGGATGGCTGCGGGGGCCGCTCCGGGGCAGGTGTCAGGGGAGGCCCCGCCCCCGAGGCGCCCGCCTGCGCCTGGGGCGCCCGGCTCGGGTGTCAGCGCCCTCGCGGGGCACGGGCGCCTCCGGCTCGGGTTCCCTGCCGGGCATTGTGCTGCCAGCCGGGTCCGCCGGGGCCGAATCTGTCAGGAAGGACTTAAGGGGGGGAAATCAGGCGATGGTGATGAAGATAATAAATATTCTCAATTTTACTAGTTTTGGTGGTCCGTGTTTGTTGGCCCGTTTATTCTTTCCCAGTCACAGAGCACTGTCGGTCATCTTGCAGAATCTGCAAAAAAAGAAAAGGGGGGGGGAAACCCCAAACCCAGGCTTTTCATTCGATGACCCTTCATTTTACAGACCCGAGGACCTAAGTGTAAAGGAACTGCCATGATCACAGCAGTGCTTTCATCTGATAGCGCCATGGTTTTGTTTACTTTTTTTTTTTGTCCTTTTGGGTACCCGTTCTGGGACTTGAAGTCAGGGTCAGGGCGCTGTCCTCTGAACTTTGTTTTGGGGGGGGAGGGTCATGGGACTTAAATTTGGCCTAGGTGCTGTCCCTGAGCTCTTCAGCTCAAGGCTACCACCCTACCTTTGAGCCAAGCCCCACTTCCTGTTTTCTAGAGGTTATTTAAAGATAAGAGTCTCACGTATTTTTGTGCCCAGGCTGGCTTTGAACATAGATCCTCAGATCTCAGCCTCCTGAATAGGAGGATTACAGGCATGAGCCACCGTGCCAGGCTTGGACTTTTGCTCAAGGCTGGCACTCTGTCAGTTGAGCCACAGCTCCATTTCTGGCTTTTTGGTAGTTAATTGAAGATAAGAGTTACACGGAGTTTTCTACCCAGGCTGGTTTCAAACCAAGATCCTTATATCTCCGCCTCCAGAGTAAGATTACAAATGTGAGCTGTGGGCCTAGCTTTTTTGTTTTTGAGACAGTTTCTGGAGGTAGCCCAATCTGTTCTAGAACTTGTGACCTCCTGTCTCTGCCCAACTTATTTTTTGAGTGTGTGTAAGGGGATTGAACTTACTGGTTACCAACCCATTATCTCAGGATGTCCACCCATTTTAGCTTCTTGAGTATCTGGGACTCAATAACTGACTCCCAGACTTACGCTTTGTTCTCAGTGCAGAGGAGAATTAAGACATTGAAGACCTGTGTACTTGGTGCTGTACCATTATCCCATAAGACTAAGGCTTTTTTTTTTTTTTTTTCCTGTGCTGGGGTTCAGGGCACTTGCTAGCCAAGCAGCATTTTACCAGTGCACCATACCCTAGCCTCTGAAGTCTGTTTTTGGTGGAAAAGAAATTCAGATTTCTTTTTTTCTGATGAGATCTTTAGGTCTGGCAAGTGGCTGAATGTACAGTATGAGGCCACTGAGACCCATTTCATACAATTACAGTGCTTGGACATAGGATACATACACCTTTACAATCTCTAGTAACTTCCCTGTGACTAGGGGTCATTTATTATCTGAGGTCAGCTAAGTGGAGAATTAATGAGGAGACAGATTATTTTGTTTCTCCACATACTTCCTGTCTTCTGAAATACATAGTTGCTTTTTTTCCTTCAAAGGTTGCCTTTTCCCTGAGAGCAGTGACTTGTGTTTCTGTGCATGTGTATGTTTGCTGCATGTTCCTGTATGTATGCACGCATGCACATGTGTGCCAGGGCTTGAACTCGGGCTTCGTGCTGTCCCTTAGCTTTTTCACTCAGGATTAGTGCTCTAGCATATGAGTCACAGCTCTACTTCTGGCTTTTTGGTGTTTTTGTTTTTTTTTTTGGAGACAGAATCTCACAGATTTTCCTGCCTGAGCTGGCTTCCAACTGCCACCTTCAGATCTCAGCCTCCTGAGTAGCCAGAATAACTGGCATGAGTCACTGGCACCCAGCCGTTGGGTTTTGGGTCATTCCTTGGCCTCCATACAGGAACTTTAAGGAACTGAGGTTGCAGCTCATTGGTAGAGTGCTTGCCTCTCAGACCTGATGGCCCTGGGTTCTGTGTTCATTGCCCGGAACAAGGAAGACAAAACAAGCTCAGAGCCCTAGAAAATCTCTTGGCACATAATACAGGCTTAGCAAATGCTCGCTCACTAGTATACTTGAGTACAAAGCGCGGCCTTGCCCGGAAACTTGCATCTGTGCTCCCTAGAGCTGAGTGGGGAGAGAAGAGTCCGAGTTTGCCATGACCTCTCTGCCTGTCTCTGCAGGTGAAGGTACTGAAGGAGAAGATAGAGGCTGAGAAGGGCCGGGATGCTTTCCCAGTGGCCGGGCAGAAACTCATCTATGCCGGCAAGATCCTAAGCGACGACGTACCCATTAGGGACTACAGAATCGATGAGAAGAACTTTGTGGTTGTCATGGTGACCAAGGTGGGTGGATGACCTGGAATGGGGGCCTGGCTGGCAAAGAGCCCGGTGTGCTCAGGAAAGATTAGCCACGAGCAGGGCGAGGTCCTCCTGGGCGGGCGTGGGGCTCGATAGAGGGATGCTGACACTTAGTCCCTTGCCAACACAGGCCAAAGCCGGCCAGGGTACCTCAGCACCCCCAGAGGCCTCGCCCCCTGCTGTCCCTCCGGAGTCCTCCATCCCCTTCCAGGCCGTCCCTGCCTCGGTTATGGCCCAACCCCCCCCCACCAGCAGAGAGGACCCGAGCCCATCGGAGGAGTCCGCCACCACGACGTCCCCAGAGTCCGTGTCAGGGTAAGGCAGGGGCAGTACCCCCACGTTGGGCCCCTCTTCCCCCTGGCATCTCCAGCGCCTCCTGCTCCTGGGGGGAGGGGCGAGCCGCCAGAAGCCAGGGTCCGATTTCTCTCTCTTGAATTTGCAGCTCTGTTCCCTCTTCAGGTAGCAGCGGGCGAGAGGAAGACGCGGCGTCCACGCTAGGTGGGTGGGTGGTCCCCAGGGCAGAGGCGACTGGGTGCCCGCAGCCATCCGCTGGGGTGGGCCCGGGAGCTGCCTGTGCCCGTCCCTGGTGACCCAGGCTCTGCTGCTCCCTCCACAGTGACTGGCTCTGAGTACGAGGCAATGCTGGCAGAGATTGTGGCCATGGGCTACGAGCGTGAGCGGGTGGTGGCCGCCCTGAGAGCCAGCTACAACAACCCGCACCGGGCTGTGGAGTATCTGCTAACGGTGAGGGCCTCCTCTGGGTCGGAGGACCTGCCCCAGGGGCCCCTGGGGAGTGGCTGGGCAGGTGGACTCTGAAGGATGGCACCCAGGCCTCCAGTCTTCCACCAGGCAGGGCACACTGGAGGGGAGGCAGTGGGAGGCCTGGCTGTGAACATGACACAACACCCCTGACAGGGAATCCCGGGGAGCCCCGAGCCTGAGCCAGGTGCCGTCCAGGAGAGCCAGGTACCCGAGCCGCCAGCCACAGAAGCCGGTGAGCCATGGGAAGAGGGCCTGCCTAGGGTGTCTGGTGTCTGTTTTCTCAGCCCCTGGAAGTTCTGCATGGTATCTGACCACACACTGCTTCCCCCAAACCCCTACCAGCTGGAGAGAACCCTCTGGAGTTCCTGCGGGACCAGCCCCAGTTCCAGAACATGCGGCAGGTGATTCAGCAGAACCCGGCACTGCTGCCCGCCCTGCTCCAGCAGCTGGGCCAGGAGAATCCTCAGCTGCTGCAGGTGCGGCCCCAGGGCAGAGGGAGCGGGTCAGGTGCCAGTCCCCTTTCCTGAGGATGCCTGGGTTAGGGTGTGGAGGGGTGGATGGCCCTCCCTGAGCTGCCCCCACCCCCTGTGGAGGCATCCTGTCTGGACCACCAGTGAGGCAGGGGGAATTTGACCCCAGAATATTTCAGCTGACTGTGGAAGTCCTGGGCTCCAGCTCTGGCCTGGATGCCCCAACAGTCTTCTCTGGATCTCTGGAGCTAGCTGCCCACTTTTTAGGGCACTGTGGCCTGCCGCCACATGCAGTACCTGCTTTGGGTCCTCACCTGCACTCTGTCCCCCCAGTCACCATCCTGATGGCACAGTCTGCAATGCCAGACCTGTGCTGGCCCCGCCAGTTCTCTGAGCAGGTTTCCGGCTTGACTTAATGTCTTAATAGTTTCTTGGTTTGTCTTTGAACTGGTCCCGGACCAGTTGGCTTGGCCTGGGTCCTGTCCCTGAGCTGATTTTTTGCTCAAGACTGGTGCTTTACCACTTCAGCCGCAGCCCTACTTCTCACTTCTTTTTTTTGTTGTTTTTTTCATATATTTTTTATTGTAACTAATAGAAGGGTTACATTATATTTGCCAGATAGGAGGTGCATTAATTCACATACATTGATACCCTTTCTCATGTCTTGGCCGACTTCTTTTTCTTTTTAGTTTTAGTTTTAGTTTTTTGGAGTTTCATAGACTAACCAAGCTGGCTTTGATCTCTGATCTCCAAATCTCAGCCTCCTGAGTAGCTAGGATGACAGGCGTGAGCCACTGGCGCCTGGCTCTCCTAAGCTCTTGAGACTTCAGAACAGCTCTCTCCAGACCCCTTGGCTGTCTGTCCTGGTTGCTTGAACCACAGGCCCAGTTCCCCTGCCCACATCCCACAGTCAGACTGGAGAGAAAGCACTTTTCTTCTACATGAACGTTGTCAGGAGTTGACAAAGATACAGCTGCTTCAGAACCGCCAGCGTCCCGACATACTGCCGTGTGACCTTACACTGGGTATGGACTATACCTGTAGTCCCAGTCCTTGAGAAGCTGAGGTGCCAAGATGGCTGGTTAACAGGCCAGTCTGGGTTTCAGAATGAAACCTTGTCTCAAAAACGAGGAAAAAAAAGCTGGGCACCAGGATTTACACGTCAGCCCAGCTACTCAGGAGGCTGAGGTGTGAGGGTCACAGTATGAAGTCAGCCCGGACAGAAAAGTCTGAGACTCCTCTCCATGAATCCCCAGAAAATTAGAAGTGGAGCTGTGGCTTAAAGTGGTAGAGTGCTAACCTTGATTAGAAAAGTGCCCAGGCCCGGAGTTGAGGCTCTGTGACTAACAACAACAAAATAGGTTTACTGGGCTGAGCTGCAGCTCTGTGGTAAAGCCCAGGTGGTAAAGCCCAGCGTGGGGCTTTCCACAGATGACACACCCAGTCCCTTTTGAGTTTTAACTCATCACCTCTGCCGTGGCTTTTTTCTTTTTCTTTATCCATCATGGGGCTTGAACTCAGCCTAGGCACTCTTTTGCTCAAGGCTAGCCCTCTACCACTTTGATCTACTTCTGGTCTTCTGGTGTTCAGTTGGAGATGAGAGTCTCATAGTCTTTCCTGCCCAGCTGGCTTTGAATCATGATCCTCAGATCTCAGCCTCCTGAGTAGTTAGGATTACAGATATGAAACCACCAGCCAGCACCTGGCTTTTTTTTTTTTTTTTTTTTTTGCCAGTCCTGGAGCTTGAACTCAGAGCCTGGGTGCTGTCCCTGAGCTTCTTTTGCTCAAGGCTAGCACTCTACCACTTCAGCTACAGCACCACTTCCCGCTTTTTCTGTGTATGTGGTACCAAGGATTCAAACCCAGGACTTCAGGCATGCTAGGCAATCATCCTTTCTCCTCCTGGCTGTTCAGAGCCAGTAACCCCCTCCTGCCCAGGCCTGCTGTTGCATGGTCCATGGATTTACACACAGTCTCTTTCTATCCTCTGCACACTAGCTGTTTCCATGACTACAGTGCTGTTTAACTACAGTAGGTTTTGGGGGGTTCTTTTGGTGCTGATACGAGGACTTGAACTCGGGGACTGGGCACTATCCCTTAGCTTTTTTCACTTAAGGCTGGCACTCTACCACTGGAGCCATGACTCTGCTTCTGTCCTTTTGCTGGTTAAGAGATAAGAATCTGGGCCAGGAGTTTAGCCTAGTGGTAGAGTGCTTGCGTAGCATGCACAAAGACCCAGGTTCGATTCTTTGGTACCACATACATAGAAAAAAAGCCAGAAATGGTGCTGAGGCTCAAGGGGTAGAGCCCTAGCCTTGAGAAAGTCCAAGGACAGTGCTCAGGCCCTGAGCTCAAACCCAGGACTGGCAAAAAAAAAAAAAGATAAAAATCCTCATTGAAGGGTGAGGAGTTTGGCCTAGTGGTAGAGTGCTTGCCTAGCATGCATAAAGCCCTGGGTTCCATTCCTCAGTTACCACACACACACAGAAAAAACCGGAAGTGGTGCTGTGGCTCAAGTGGTAAAGTAGCTAGCCTTGAGGAAAGCCCAAGGACAGTGCTCAGTTGGAGACCTGACTCAGTAGAACACTAGCCAGAGAGCAAGTGTCAGGTACCGAGTTCAAGTCCCAGTCTCAGACCAAAAATGAAAAGTCTTAGAGACTTTCCTGCTGCTTTCACACCTCTGTTCTCAGATCTCAGCTTCCTGAGTAGCTGGGATTACAGGCGTGAGCTCCAGTGCCTGGCTGGCATAGCATCTTCTGAGGTTCACTGATGGGTGTAAAAGCAAGGGCAGGGATGGGGACTGCGGGAGAGGGCTCGGGAGCTGAGGGCCTCCGTCCGCCTCCTCCCACAGCAAATCAGTCGGCACCAGGAGCAGTTCATCCAGATGTTGAACGAACCCCCTGGGGAGCTGGCGGACATCTCAGATGTGGAGGGGGAGGTGGGCGCCATTGGTGAAGAGGCTCCACAGATGAACTACATCCAGGTGACACCCCAGGAGAAGGAAGCGATCGAGAGGGTAAGAGGCCTGGCTGCGGTGACCCTGCCCTGAGGCAGACCCCCCCCCAGTCCCACTCCTGCTTACCCCTGCCCCTCTTCCCACAGTTGAAGGCCCTGGGGTTCCCAGAGAGCCTGGTGATCCAGGCCTACTTCGCATGTGAGAAAAACGAGAACCTGGCTGCCAACTTCCTTCTGAGTCAGAACTTTGATGACGAGTGACGCTGGGAGGCCAGGCCGCCCCCCCCACCTCCCATCCCTACTCCACACAAAGTTTTATAAAAGAAAAGAATATAGCTATATATATATTCAGGTTTATTTAAGAAGTGGAAAAAAAAATCAAAAACTTAAAAAAAAAAAAAAGAAGACAAAAAGCCAGCCCAGGTTCCCACCCTCCTAGAGGGCCCCACCCCCACCTCCATCTGAGAGGACCTGGGCCAGACGGCTGGCCCCCGGCTCCCAGCCCAGCCTGCGCTAAGCTGCTGGCAGGGCCAGGAGGCGACAGATGGACCCCTCTTGGCCTCTGTCCCAGCTCTCTGCAGCCAGATGGAGAGGCGGCTGCTCGCTTCCCCATCCCCTCCAAAGTACCCGGCCCCACCCTCTTCCAGAATGAGGGGAAGCTGGAGCCCCCAAGTTTGATCCTCCACTGGAGTAGCTCAAGTCTTCCCATCTGGGGTGATCTCAGGAGGCCCCGGGCCCTCCCCGGCCTTGGCCTCCAGCCTGGGATGAAGGGACATCAGCTGTGGAGGCCAGGCCGCCCCACCCCAGAGCAGAACCGCGTCTCTGATAAAGGTTTTGAAGTGAATAAAGTTTGAAAACCAGCCCTAACAATGGTTCATGCCTACCGGGGGTCGTCTGCTCTGCCAGCTTGCCCGGAGCTGGGGCTGGCAGGCACGGTGGCTTGGGACGGCAGGGAAGGGAGGGGGGCTGGCCAGCCTCTGCAGATGGGGGCTGCAGCCTGGCCTCCAGGGCTGCTGTTCCCCACCCCCCATCATCACCACAGTCTGCCTTGGCTACACTTCCCCCCTGGTAATTGGCTAATTACTGGAGATGAATGTTGGTAAACAGAAGCCTTCTTCACTACTGCCATCTGCTCCCCCATTATTTGCCTAGCCATCCCTTCTCCCCAGCTATGGGTGGAGGGGTCTCCTGTCCCCCTGGGTGTTGGGAAAGGAATAGAGAGGACACAGAGCCATGGGGGGGGGTGGGGACAGGCCTTTATTGAGAAAGGACAGCTCAGGAGCTGGGTGCCTCAGAGGCTGCTGGGGGCTGGGCCGTGCTGGTAGCCAGAGTGGCAGCCCTCGCCTCCTTCTTCTGCTTCTGCTTCTCCTCCTTCAGGCGCTTGCGCTCCTGCTTCTCTAGGTCCTGCAGCAGCTCCTGGAAGCGGGCGCTCTTCGGGTCCACGTGATAGCCCAAGCGCTCCTGGGCCTCAGCCTGCAGCCGGGCCTTCCTCTCCTTGTCCGCCTGCTCCTTCTCCCAGCGCTCCCGCTTCTGCTGTCGCCAGTCCTCAATCATCTGTGGCATCTTGCTCAGGCACTCTGCGATGTGTTGCTCCCTGCAGGAGAACGGGGTGTGGGTGTGGGTGTGTGTGTGTGTGTGTGTGTGTGTGTGTGTGTGTGGTGTGTGTGTGTGTGTGTGTGTGTGTGTGTGTGTGTGCAAACCCTAACCTCCCCTCCCCCCCATGGAAGGTCCAAGTGCAGAGAAACACCCCCCCCCTCCCGCAAGGTAGGCCAAGATTCCCAGGGGCCAGAGCCTAGCACCTGCTGTGTGTGGTATTCATTGGGCACCTACTATATGTCCCGTAGATTTTACAGAGCACCTACAGTGTGCCAGAGACTTCTTTGAGCACTTACTGTATGCTTTAGACTTGTTTAAAGACTTATCTGGGCACCAACCATATTCCTTGGGGCTCTCCAAGCATGTATTGTATGTCCCACAGACTCCTTTGAACAGGTTGGACTCTTTCCCCCGAGCCCTGTGAGACCATAGCTACCATTTGAAGTTCCATTTGAAGGATTAAGAACCTGGAGCATGAGTAAGCACGGCCCAGAGTTCAGAATGGACAGACACGGGAGACTTCCTTTCCCTGGGAACAGGACTCAGACCCGGGACACCTGATTCCACTTTCCCAGGCCTGCTGTTTCCCCAACCCTAAAATGAGGTTGGTCTCCCAAGGCTGCTGGGAAATGGAAAGGAAACTTCCCAGCAACACAAGGACCCGGCCCCTCCCTTAAGGAATAAGGACTTGTCTCTAGTTTCTCCTCAGATCTGCATCCTAATCCGACCTCTGCCTTAAACACCGGGCCTCCCCCACCACCCACGCCTGCCATCCTAAAGCAGCCTCCAGGTGGTTCCTTAAGGCAAGATTCCACCTCAGGACCTTTGCACTCGCTGCTCCCTCGAGTGGGAATTCTTCCTGGTGATGCTGGGTCTTCCAGGGCTCAGCTGGAACATCACCTACTCGGAGAAGTGGGGGAGTCCCTGAACCTCAAACGTCCTCTGACAATGCACTCCTCACCGCTTCAGTTTTATCTTCTTAGCTGCTCTGTGGCCATCTAAAACATGCCTGTCTTGGGAGCCAGAGGCTCTAGCCTTCCTTTTAATTCTAGCTTACGTAGGAGGTTGAGATCTGAGGATCACGGTTAGAAGTCAAGACTGGGCAGGAAAAGTCGTGGGCGCCCATCTCCATTACACTACCAAAAAGCCAGAAGTGGAGCTGTGGCTCAAACGGTTAACAGTGTCAGTCCTGAGCAAAAGGGCTCAGGGACAGCTCCTAGGCCCCGAGTTCACGCCCCACGACTGGCGCGCGCCCACACGCACACGCACCCCCGTCTGTTGCGTTTCTTGCCGTGTGCTCAGCGCCCAGGCCTGGCACAGAAACGCCCGGCAGACCCAGTGACCCAAGAACTGTCCTGCCGGGGTTGGCTTTGCAGCCGGGCGCATGCGCGCCGGCACGCGCACGCGCACACGCACCTGGCCCGCCGCGTCTCTTCCTCGGCCAGCTGCCGCGCCCGCAGGGACTCCTGCATGGTGGCCAGGCTCGGCTGCCATTCCCGCTCCTCGGCCTCCACCTCGCTCAGCTGCTCCGGCGACGGCCACAGCGAGCCGGGGTCCACCCTGGAGGCGGCGCCGTGCCGCGCGAACTGCTTGGCTGCATAGCGCGGCCCCAGCTGCCAGCGCGGGGTGAGGGGGTCCTCGGGGTCCGGCCACCAGGGACCGGGCGAGCGGCGCGGGGGCGGGGGCGCCCGGTAGCTGCGGGAACCGAGGCTCCGGTTCGCCACCCGCCCAAGCAGGCACCGCGCCTGCCTGACGGGTGCCGCCATCTTGGCCTCGCGGGGGTCCTCGCGAGGCGTCAGGCTGGCCACGGCGCTGCCTGAACGCGGGTCCCGCGGGGTCCAGGCAGCGCGACGGGCAGCCCTGCTCGCTCCGCTCTGGGGAAGCGAGCTTTGCACAGCTGAAAACCCAACTTTAATTTATACATCGAATTACTTCACCTTGTGAAGGGTGGGATTTGAACTCCGTGCCTAGCTCTCTGAGTTTTCTTGCTCACAGCTAGCATTCTGTCAAGAGCCAGGCTTCTAATTCTACTTTTTTTTTTTTTTTTTTTTTTTTGCTAATTTAGAGATGGAGTCTCTTGGACTTTTCTGCCTGGTCTTGTTTTGAGCTCTGATATTCCACATCTCTGTTTCATGAGTTGCTAAGGATTACAAACATGAGCCACCAGGTGCTTGGCTTTTTTTTGCTTTGTTTTCTAAAGCATGATGGCTGAGGGTGGCACTCTTGCCTGGCATGCTCTCCATCCTGGGTTTCGTCTCCAGCACTGGGAAATCAATTCATCATAAGGCTGCAGAGCCGGGCGGGCACGGAGGCTCACGTCTGTCATCCTAGCTACTCAGGGGGCTGAGATCTGAGGATCAAAGTTCAAAGCCAGCTCGGGCACAAAAGAACCTGAGACTCTTATCTCCAGTTAACCTCTAGAAAACCGGAAATGGGGCTTGGCTCTAGGGTAGGACAGTGGATTAGAGCTGAAGAGCTCAAAGACAACGCCCAGGCCCTGGGATAGGTCAGTAGCCTTGAGCTGAAAGGCTCAGGGACAGTGCACAGGCCGAGTTCAAGCCCCATGACCACCCCCCCCCCCACAAAATAGATAAATAAAAATATAAGGCAACAGAATTGTAACCAAGAGCTGGTGGTTCACACCTGGACCAACACACACACCCCGAATGACAAGAAAATAAGGTAATAAAAAATTAATAAAAATTAAGTGTCTTAGCTCAGTGGTGGATTAACATGCATAAGGCCCAAAGTTCCATTCCAGCACAAAAAACAAGACAAAACAGGCCATGCATGGTTATTTATATCAGTAATTCCAGCACTGAGTAAAGGGAGGCAGAAGGATGGTGAGTTCTAGCACATATCTCCAAAAAATGGAAAGACAAAGAGGGTTGGAGAAATACAGTTCAGCAGGAAATAATGAACGCAATGAGCTTACTTTTTTTTTTTTTTTTTTTTTTGCCAGTCCTGGGCTTGAACTCGGCCTTAGCACTGTCCTTGGACTTTCTCAAGGCTAGAGCTCTACCACTTGAGCCTCAGCACCACTTCTGGCTTTTTTCTATATATGTGGTACCAAGGAATCGAACCCGGGTCTTCATGCATGCTGGGCAAGCACTCTACCACTAGGCCAAACTCCCAGCATGAGCTTACTTTTGCCTACTGGCTTTTTTTGCATTACTACTTACTTGCAGTCTGCCTGTGGGAACAAAGTACAAAGTATATTTTCAGTTGACATGAAATGTGTCAGGCTTGTGTTAGAATTCAATTTACTTTTCACACTTAACCTACTGTTTCCCATGTGGGTTTTTCTAGGTTTGAAGAACATACTTTGTAACTGCGTTTTTCACACTGGGGTCAGGAAAACATTTCATTACTATCCTGTAGAGTGTGTGTGCATACGTGGGTGTGTGCCTGTGCGTGCACGTGCACCAATACTGGGGATTTGGACTTGGGGCTTGGCACTTGCTATGCGGGTTCTTTGTGGCTTAAACCACATCCACTATGGCTTGGGCCACTCCCTGACACTTTGGGCTACAGCAAAATGAGTCGTGCCCCATCGTGGTTAGAGCCAGGCTTATAGCCCTAACTGTGTGTGTGTGTGATGAATGGGTTGATTGCATTGATACGCAAGCATCCATTTCCAGGAATTATACTTGTTCTCCACCTTTCTCCCCTAACTCTTGGGCCCACAGCACACTTTGTCCTTCTGAATGCGAGACTCCTTTGTGGTTGGACTCATCAAATTTGTCCTCGTGTGAACAGCCATATTACCTGGGTGTCTATGACCCCGGCTACTCAGAAGGCTGAGGTCTAAAGATGAGGATTCAAAGCCAACTGGGGCAGGGAAGTCCATAAACTCTCCAATTAACCAGCAAAAAAAAAAGCTGAAAGGCAAGGCGTAGCTCAAGTGGTAGAGCGCCAACCATGAGCAGAAAGAGTTAAGTGGGAGCAGCCAGTTCTTAAGTTTAAAACCCCACACTCGGCTCATGCCCATATTCCTATCTACTCAGAAGCAGAGGCCTGAGGATGGCGGTTCAAGTCCACGAGACTCTGATCTCCAGTTGAACCACCAGAAAACCTGAAGTGGAGCTCTGGCTCAGAGGTAGAGCGCCAGCCTTGAGCTAAACAAGCTCAGGGCTCCGAGTTCAAGCGCCGAGACCAACGACAACGAAAGTGGAGGAAGCTACCGAGTTTGGGGTTTCAGCGGCTACTAGGACAGGTCTAGAAGACAGCGAGAGCGCAGATTGGGGGACAGGAGCCGGGGTGGACCTGGGTCCCCGCAGGTGTCCTGCGTGTGCCCGCCGTGCAGTCCCGAAGGCCGCCGCCAGAGGGCGAGCGCGCCTCGTGGCGCCCCACCAGCAGGGCGCGCGGGAAGGCCCCGCCCCGCCGGCCTGGCCCCGCCCACCCAGCTCCGCCCCGCCCACCCGGGCTCCGCCCACCCCCACCGCTTCCCACGGCCCAGCGGCTCCTCACCTGGGTGCGAGGAGCGCACCGTGGAGGTCCGGGAACCCGGGCTGGGCTCCGCCCCGCAGGCGCCCGGGGTGCCCAAAGCCTGCGACCTGGCTTTGTGTATTTCCCACGGCCCAGTTCCCATGGGCTGCAGAACCATCTCTGAGCTTTGAGGGCCTTCCCTGACCACCAGGGGAGAGAGAGGCCCCGCCTGCCCCCCCCCCACCACCCCAGTCCCAGTCCAATCATCTCAGACTTGAAAATCATCTTCCTAGTTTATGACTTTGTTTTTGCGATGAACTGTAAAGAATTCCTAAGAGCATGTAGCACCTGGTTTCTTTCTTACTAAAATACTTGTGTGTGTGTGTGTGCCAGTCCGGGGGCTTGAACTTGGGACCTAGGGGCTGTCCTTGAGCTTTTTCACTGAAGGTTATTGCTCTGCCACCTGAGCAACAGCACACGTTCACCTTTTTGTTTTGTTTTGTTTTTGGCGGTTTGATTGGCATTAAAGAGTCTCATGGACTTTTGAACAGTGATTCTCAGACCTTCACCTCCTGAATAGCTCAGATTACAGGTGTCAGCCACAGGCACCCAGCCTGCTTCTGGTTTCTGTTTAGTTCCCCTAAGAATTATACCTGACTTAGAATAAATGGTAAATGAGAGCCATAGCAACATAAGTCAGTCACTGCTGCTTGGGGCCAGGGGTGCAACTTGGTGGTAAAGCATCTGCTTAAGCTGAGTGCTGGTAACTCAGGAGGCTGAGATCTTAGGATCACAGTTTTCAGGAAAAGCCTTTGAGACTCTTATCTCCAATGAACCACATAAAACTAGAAGTAGAGGGGGTGGGGGGGGAGGGAAATGGGGACCAAGACATGTGAAAGGGTATCAATGTATGGGAATTAATGCACCATCTATCTGGCAAATATCATGTAACCCTTCTATTAATTACAATAAATATATCTATCTATCTATCTATCTATCTATCTATCTATATATATATATATAAAGCTAGAAGTAGAGCTGTGGCTCAAGTGGCAGCATGCTGACCTTGAGCAAAAGAGCTCGGGGTCAGCGCCCAGGTTCCGAGTTCAAGTCCCAGGACTGGAATACTCAAAATAAATCACCTTCCTAGCATTCTGAAGGCCTTGGGTTTCATCCTCAGCATGAGGGATTCTTTGTGCTGGTCTAATCTCCTTTTGCAAATTATTTCTTTAAATCCTAACACTATGAGGAATGGGTTATCAACTCAGTATTACAAAAAGAGCCAGGTGTGTTATAATTCCAGTATTTAGGAAAGTGAGGCAGAAGGATCAGGAATTCCAGGTCTGTCTGGGCTACATATTGATCTCCTGTTTCAAAATTATTAATAGCCCAGAAACTTATGCCCTATAATCGTCACTACTAAAGAGGCTGAGATCTGAGGATCCAAGTTCGAAGCCAGCCCAGGCAGAAAAGTCAGTGAGACTCTTATCTCCAGTGAGCCACCAGAAAGCCAGGAGAACTGTGGCTTAAGTACCAGAGTGCCAGCCTTGAGGGAGGAAAAACAAGAGTTAGAGGCCCTGAATTCAAGCCTCAGCATATATACACAATAAGAATTACAAAACTGGCATATATGCACCATGATCATTATAAATCCCCAGTTAACTCTATATGACACAAGTAGCTGAGGGACTGTTTAAGGCGTCTGCCATGCATATATACACTTGAAACCGTGGCTGTAGAGTGTCATTTTGCTAAATTGTCCTGGGGAGTTGGGGACACCCTCAGCCTCTGGTCCCTGGACTTGCTTTCACACCCCAGAACCCCCATGCCACTTCAGTCTCAGGCCTTGGGACCTCCTAGCAGGCGGGGAGGAGCTGGGGAAGCCGGCAGGCTCTGATTCCCTCCCCACCCCTGGTGGGGGTCGGGTGAGTTCACAGGCGGCTCCCATGCTGCCCAGGTGGCCCTTTTGATTTAAAACCTTACTCTAAGAGTGTCCTGACTCCTCTCCTCACTGGATGGACAGCAGGGTCCACTGCTAGTGACCCTGAGCCCAGTCCCTGTAACAGACTCACAGACAGCCACGCAGATGCTCTGCTGGGATTGGCCGACCACTTTCCTGGGCCTGCTTAGCGGGGTCTGGCTGCCCACAAGTTCAGGGAGGCCTGGACCCTGGAACCCGACTCAGTCTTGGGCTGCTGTCAATCACACCCGGCCTTGGGTCGACCCCCTGCAGCCAGGCTCATCTGTTAGCACCTGGATGGCCTTCCTGGGGCTGCAGAAAACCAGGCAGCTGAGGACAAGCCAGCTGCAGCAAGGGCAGAAGTTGCCGGCTGCTGTGTTCTTACCCCTGGACCCACAGGAAGTGACCCGTGAGACTTGTAAAGCTGTGCCCTTTATCCAGGTGAGTGGCAGAGAGGGAGGAGAGGCTGCTCCTCAGCATCTCAGATAGCATGAGGGGGAGGGGCGGGGTTACCCAGAAGCAGATTGAGATCCAGGTCTTGCATTGTCCCCCTTAATGGCCCCAAGTCTGTTTCATTTCTCTTCAAATGGAGCAGCAGAATGAGGCCTGGTGCTGGTGGCTCATATTTGTAATCTTATGTTATTCAAGAGGCTGAGATCTTAGGATGGAAGTTCAAAAAAAGCCTAGGCAGGAAAGTCTGTAAGGCTCTCTTTGTGTGTGTGTGTGTGTGTGTGTGTGTGTGTGTGTGTTGTGGGGCTTGAACTCTGGGCCTGGGCACTATTCCTGAGCTCTTCAGCTCAAGGCCACAGCTCCATCTATGATTCCTTCGCTGGGGGCCGAGAGTTTGGCCTAGTGGTTAAAGTGCTTGCCTAGCATGCATGAAGACCCGGGTTCGATTCCTCGGTACCACATACATAGAAAAAAGCTGGAAGTGGTGCTGAGGCTCAAGTGGTAGAGCTCTAGCCTTGAGAAAGTCCAAGGACAGTGCTCAGGCCCTGAGCTCAAGCCCAGGATTGGCCAAAAAGAAATAAACAAAAAAATTAAAAAAAAAAAAAGATTCCTTCGCTGTTTCATTGGACTTTCTTGCCTGGGAAAAGTCCACTCCTCACAACTCAGCCTCCTGAATAACTAGGATTACAAGAATGAGCCATCACGTTTGGTTCCTGGGACTCTTTAAATCTTCAATTAACCACCAAAAATCAACTAGAAGTAGAGCTGTGGCTCAAGTGGTAAAGCATAGCCTTGAGCAAAAGAAAACCAAAAATCAAAACTAATGAAAAACATCTCAGGGACAGTAGTCAGGCCTTGAATTTAAGCCCCAGGACTACACAAGAAATGGGGTGCAAGGGGCTAGAAGTGCCTTCGTGGTAGAGTGCTTCCCCTGGGTTCAGTTCCTCAGTACAGAAAAAGCTGAAAGTGGCTCTGTGGCTCAAGTGATAGATCACTAGCCTTGAGCAAAAGAAGTTCAGGGACAGTGCCCAGGCCCTGAGTTCAAATCCCAGGACTGGCAAAAAAAAAAAAAGACAGGTGTGTTGGGGGGGGAGAGGCATAAGCTCCTGGGGCTGATTTGCCTAATTCTGTGTTTTTCTGTTTAGCCAGCAGAGGGCGTTCCAGGTACTTCATTTCCATTACTCCAGGGATTCCATCTTTTAGTTTATTTTGTGCTGGTACTGGAGCTTGAACTCAGGGCCTGGTGCTGTCTCTTAGCTTTTTCACTCAAGACTAGTGCTCTTCCACTTGAGTCAAAGCTCCACTTCTGTTTTTTTTCTATGTATGTGGTACTGAGGAATCCAACCCAGGGATTCATGCCTGCTAGGCAAACACTCTACCATGAAGCCACACTCCCAGCCCTGTGACAATCTTCTTTCCAATTAATCACATAAAAGGCCAGAAGTAGTGCTATGGCTTACGTGGTAGAGCACTAGCTTGGAGCGAAGGAGTCTGAGAACAACAGGTAGGTCCAGAGTGCAAGCCTGAGGTTCACGAAGTATCCCCCTTCCCTCTCACTCTTCTGGTTTTTCCCTCCCATCCCCACCCACAAGTTGTACAGTTCCTTTTCCACAGTGTCCAATGACTAGTGCCACTGCCGTGTTTGCTTCTCCTTTGTCCCTCCATCTCTGTGTCCTCTTCACCCTGCCAAAGACAGATAAATGAGCAAACAAGACAAAAAGAAAAAAAACAGCAACAGAGAAAAAAAAATCCTCTTCTTTCCATGTTGTGTAATTCATTTCAATATTATTAGTCCTGGGACTTAAACTCTGGGCCTGGGCCCTGTCCCTGAACTCTTCAGCTCAAGGCTACCACCCTACCCCTGGAGCCACAGCCACACTTCCCATTTTCCAGTAGTTAGTTGGAAATAAGAGTCTCACGTTCTTGATTGCCTGGGCTGGCTTTGAACCTAGATCCTCAGATCTCAGCCTCCTGAGTAGCTAGGATTACAGAGGTGCTTGGCTTTGATATTATTTTATATCATCAGAGGCACATAGGCATTGTGCCTTCTTTCCCTGCTTTATGTCATTGCTTTATATCACTGCCTACCTTAGTATAATTGTGTGTGTGTGTGTGTGTTGAACTCAGGAACGGGCACTAGCTTGGCCTGCTTGCTTGCTCATGGCTGGCCCTCTACCATTTGAGCCATGTCTCCAGCGTAGCCTTCTGCTAAGTTACTTTGGAGATGACGCCTCACGGACCTTTCTTCCTGAGGCGGATGCGAGCCTCCTGAGTAGCTGGGGTTACAGGCGTGAACCCCCACACCCAGATCCCTTCTTGGGGTCCAGGGTGAGGTTCGAGGGCGGGAGAGGTCGAGTGACTGGCTCCTGGCCACCCCGCGGGCCCGGCGTGGACCTGGACACCTGTGCCCGGCCTGCGCCCGTCGAGGGGGGTGGGAGTGAGGCGGGCCGCTTCTGCGCACCCCGGCTCCAGACTCCTCCTCTGCCCCCAGATTCTCTCCAGGCCCGGCTGCGCGCCTGCCCGAGTCCGCAACCGCCTCTGCTTCGGCCGCTGCTCCTCCTTCTACGTCCCGGGCGCGGGCGCCCCCGCGCGGGTCCTCAGTAACTGCTGCGGGCCGGCTCGCCGGCGCCGGGTGCCGGTGATCCTGCGCTGCCGCGCGGGCGGCCCCGCCTGGCGGCGGCGGGTGGCGGTGTCCGCCGAGCTGGTGCAGGACTGCCGGTGCGTCCCCGAGCCCTGAGCCGCCGAGGCGGGCTCCTGGAGCGAAGACACGTCCGGGACGGCGAGGACGCCAGCCGGCACGAGGAACGACTTGGCCAAGAGGCCAAGGAGGCAAGGACAGACAGACACAGGTCCCCGACGCCCTCACCCTGCGCCCGGGGACACTAGACACAGCACTAGCCATGGAGTTGGACCTCTCATCCCCAGCACTACGGGTGGGGGCGTGGTCGAGCAGGGGCGTGGCTCAGACTGGGGGCGTGGCTCAGACGCAGGCTCCAGAATACTGGTAGGGCGTGGCTCGCCCATTGAGGGCGTGGCTCGGCCGTGGGGGCGTGGCTCAGACGCAGGCTCCAGAATACCGGTAGGGCGTGGCTCGGCCGTGGGGGCGTGGCTCAGATGGAGCACGGAATACCGGTAGGGCGTGGCCCACTAAGCAGGGGGCGTGGCTCCGAGTTGGAGCATTTGTCCAATAACCCTGCCCTAGGTTTCCATTGCAAGCACCAAAGAGAGAAAAAATAGCGTTCATTCGAGCCCGCTGACCAGTCGTTTTTGACGGAGGCTTCCTCCTGTGAGCCTCATGAATGAGCCTCCCACCGCCCAACCAGATAGGGTTAACCCCAAGATGCGATACAGAGGACGAGGCTAGGCTCCGAGAGGTCAGTCACTCCCCCAAGGTCACAGAGCAGTCTGTGGCACAGCTGGCATTCAGATTGCGCTCTCCACTTCTCTCTCTCTCCCTTTTCATGGAACCCAGCAAAACGCTATGTCATTGAGCCACACCCCCAGCCTGAGATTCAGTTTAAACCACTAAGCCCAATGGCTTTTTCCAGAGTAAGTCAAAGACACACTTCCCGCTTACAGGGAAGACAGACAGCCCCACTCCTCCTTGACCCCCATTCCAAGGATATCCAAACACAAAGCAGGCCAAGAGACTGCTGCTGGGAACACCAGAGTCATTCTCCCCCTCCTGCGCTCCGGATTCCATGTGTCCCCAGCTGCCTTGATGTCCCCTCTCGGGGCATCTGAGTCCCCTGTTCAGCCCTGTGCCCAGCTTTCATTCCACGGAGAACCATAAATGTGGGTCCGACGCTGCTGCTGTGTGTGTCTTTCTCTGCTTGGGGTTCCCTAGATGTGGGTTCTGGGAGCTCCGTGCCCAGCTGAGGCACCGTGTCTGCAGTGGGCCAGAGAGGCCTGGCTTTGGACGGCTGGAATCAGGGCCCAGGCAGATGGGCGCGTCTGGCAAAGACATGGGGACATGTGGCATCGCCAGAATCGCCTTCAAATGCCCCCACCCCCCGAGTGTGGGGCGGCTGAGGGGGGAGGCTCGCTCCTCTTCCTGACTCAGGAAGGAAGGCCCCAGGTGAGGGTGAGCAGGGGAGGGGGCTGAGGAAACAGATGGGCCACTGGGGCGTGGGAGCCGGCAACCTCTGACCCTCTGAACCTGCATGGAGGGGTGGGAACGGGCCTGGAGAGTGTTCCCACCAAGCTCCCAGAGCCCCAGAGGCGGAGGAAGAAGAGGTCATACGACCCAGAGAGATGCACCATCCTGTCTCCCCAGTTTGTTGTCAAACCCCCAGGAAGCAACTGAAGGCTGAAACTCAAACTCTGGCACCTTCATTCTGGCCTCTATGAGGTGCTTGCTTCCCCCCCCCCCCACCTCTCAGCTGTACCCACCTCCTGGCAGCTAGGAGAACCAGCTGGGAACCTTGGTGCCAAGAGGGCCCCCAGAGTCCCTGCCCCCTCCCGGGCAGTGCCAGCCGCTCCCCCTCCTGCCCCCCCAAGCCCAGTAATGGGTGGGTAATGAGAGCTGGGGGAGCGGGGGAGGGGCAGGGAGGCAGGTGCCACAGGCTCTGGCACGGGGGGCCGCTAATCAGGTTTGCCAACGCCATCTGTCACCATGCGAGCATCTGGGGCTCAAGGTGACCTGTCACCCTCAGTTACAATTATGAGTTTGGCATCTGTATTAAAGCCCATCAGCCGGCCAGGCAGGGTGGGGGTGGGCTGCGGTGGATATGGGGGTGCACCGTGAGCCTTGTCCCTGGGGGGGGTCCCCTCTCCAGGAGCTGCCTGGCTGCCAAGACATGGGTTTTCTCTGCACTGAGGGAGTCTACGTGTGTGTGTGTGTGTGTGTGTGTGTGTGTGTGTGTGTGCACTCCTCCACAATTCTCAAAGCGTGTAAATGGGGAGCTGGGAGTTGTGCGGTTCCATGTGTCTCTGGGAGTTTGGTAAGGTGGCTGGGGGCACAGCCATGACCCATGGCTGCACAGATGAGAGTGTAGCTGAGGATCTGGTTATGTTCGTGTTTGGGTGACAGGCCAAGATGTCCACACATCTTGTAATGTGACCCTTGTGAGTGTGGGTATACACTAGAGCAAATGGGGTGCTGTTTATGTTACAGACTACATGTCTGGGGTGCAGGATCTCTGTGTAGAAGCTTTTCAGAGTGGGGTGTATGTGCATGCATGCACACGCGCGCGCGCGTGTGTGTAAATGCATGGGGGAAAAAGCATGGGGAGAGGTCCATCTGTATTCCTCCTCTCCCTCCAGTAGTTGCCACCTCACCAACCCCCACTGCCCTGCTCAGATCCAAAGTTCTTTTGGGGGGATGCAGTGTGTGCGCTGGGGATGGAACCCAGGGTTTCAGGAATGGAGGGACAAGAACTCTCTGAACAGCCAAGATTTCCCTCTGCCCTGATCTTGAGAACTCTGAAGATGGCATGATGGCTCTCAATTTTGCCAGCTGGTCTTTAGGTTCTTGGTTCTGGATGCTGGATTCTGGATCCTGGGTTCAAGTTCTACATACTAGGTTCTAGACTTTTGAGTTCTGGGTCCTAGAGTGTAGGTTCTTGGGTCTGGATTGTGGAACACAAGATCTTTAGATTCTGGGTCCTGCCTGTTTGAGTATGAATTCTAGGCTCGCTCTTTCTTTCTTTCTTTCTTTCTTTCTTTCTTTCTTTCTTTCTTTCTTTCTTTCTTTCTTTCCTTCTTTCTTTCTTTCTTTCTCTTTTGATTCAGAGGCTTGAACTCAGGGCCTGGGTGCTATCCCTGAGCTTTGGTGTTCAGGGCTGTCACTCAACCATTTGAGCCACAGCTCCACTTCTGGCTTTTTGGATAGTTTACTGGAGAAAAAGCGTTTCATGGACTTTCCTGCCTCGGATCTCAGCCTCCTGAGCAGCTAGGATTACAGGTGTGAGCCATTGGTACTCAGCTTTCTCTTTCGTTCTGTCTCTCTTCCTCGTTGCTGGAGAGCCCAGAGCCTCCCGAGTGACATCCACAGTCCCCTGGAGAATCTGGATGGATTCCTCACCCTGGAGTTCTCAAGGCCTAGAACTCCTAACGCGGCCACCACCGGATCCTCCCAGAAGAATGGATGCAGAGCCACAGGCGACCACCAGGGGCCGCCCTTGGCCCAGGTTTGGGGCTGGGCTGACCTAACCGGGCAAGGAGTCCGGGGACCAGGGTGGCCTGGCTTGACCCAATCTTTTTCCCTGGCGAGGGGGCGGGGCGCACCTCGCCGGGCAGGAGCCCGGCGTGTCCATCGGCGGACACCTGGACCCAGCACCCCCGGAGAGTCCCCCCACTAGGGCCCCCCCCCAGCATCCAGAATTAGGGAAGGAGGGCGAAGGTTCGGGGGTCTGGGTCACCCCCGAGGCTTCGCTCCGTGGGTGGAGGTGCTGGCTGGGCCCGACAAAGTCTTCACGAGCCAGACAGCGCGTCCCCGACGCGGCCCTCTGCGCCGGGCCCTGGGAATGGGGGTGTCTGTGCCCACGTGTGCCAGGGGTCACTTTCTCAGGGTGTGAGTCCCGTGGGAGTGGCACGGAGTGTCCCCTCGGTCCATCTCCGCCCTCGCCCACTCTGCCTTCCTCCTCATCGCCTCCCCACGTGGTGTCTCTTTCCTCTTCGAATCTCCTTTCTGACCCCCCCCCCAACTCCTCTGTTCGGGTCTCTCTCCATCTCTCCCCCCGTTCCTCCCCCTCCCCCTTTATCTCTCTTCCTGTCTCACCGCCCCTCCATCTCTCCCTGACTCGGGCCCGGCTCCAGGTGTGTGGATCCGGGTGGGTCCCGGGACAGCAGCAGTCCCTGGGCCCAGGGCGCCAGGGTGAACAATGCCTCATTCACGCGGCCCCGCCGGCGCCATGGCAACGCGCCCGCCCCGCCCTCCCCGCGCGTGCCAAGAGGATGCCATGGTTACGTCAGGCGCGCGCCCGCCCCGCGCGCCCGCGAGCGCCCGCGCGCGCGGCGCCGCGCTTGCCAGGCTGGGCCGGCAGGGGGCGCCCGCGCGCAGCCTCGGCCTGGAGTCAGGAGGGAGCCTCTCAGAGAGCCGTGCCTCGGTTTCCCCATCTGTGACACGACCGGGTGCCTCAGTTTCCCCACCTGTGAAGTGGCAGGGGTGTCAGGCACAGAGTCGTGGGGCTACACGCATGGGTCGCTGGGGTTTTTGGGGGAGCAGTGTCCCCAGGGTATGGAACTGCGGTGTGGTTAGGATGTAATGATGTGTGTCTGGGTGGTTGTGGTGTGTGTGCGTGTGCGTGTGTGTGTGTGTGTGTGTGTGTGTCAGAGTGCACTGTGGTGGGAGTCTGTGGTTGGGGTGTGGTTGTGAGTTCATGTGACTGCATCTGTTTAAGTGCTCTTCTGTGTGTGTGTGTGTGTGTGTGTGTGTGTGTGTTGTGGGGTGGTGTGACTGTGAATTCGTGTGGCTATTATGCGTGTGAGGTTTGTGTTCACAAAGTCATGTTTGAACCGAGGTGGAGGCCTAGCAGAGCCCCCCTCACCTGAGTGCCTCCTGCTCCTGGCACAGAACTGGGGTGCCCAGCTGCCGGGGACCTCAGACTCCCTACAGGTTCAGGAGATCCCCAGCTGATGAATATTCATGAGATGGGGGGGCTGGCACCCACCACCAACAGCTGCGCTCCCATTAGCCCCGCCCCACTAGGCTTACTCTACTCCAGAGGAGGGGGGGCTGTCAGTCTCTCTGTCCCAGGCTCTGAGAGACTCTGGGGAGACCTGGGGGGGACCTAGGGGGAAATCAGGGCGGGTGGGGGTCTGTGTGTGCAAGCTGGTGAGCTGTGAGGGGCTCTGGAGATTGCCACCGATGTAGGATGCTGTCACCCAGCTTTGGGGTGTGTGCATTCAGGGGAAACTGTGGGCATTGTGGCCATGTGAGGGACCTGGGCCTCTGTCACTTGCCACAGGGAGACCCTGGGCGTGGGCCATCCAAGTGGTTTTGACCAGCGGTCTGTGCCTGCTGGCTTGCTTCCTCAGATCTGGGACAGCTGTGGGCCCCACCCTGGGGTGACAGCGAATGGAACCATTTCCCTGCCTTGTGACCTCTCAGGGTGGTGACTCTCCGTGGCCACATGGCTGGCACAGCTGCGGGGAGCGTGTCAGGGTGCCTGAGCTGGCCAGCATGCGTTAGGTGCACACAGGGCTTTCCACTGCTTTAGCTACCCACGGACAGGGTGGAGACGGAGCTGTGATGTTCTCTGTGTAGGGGCACAGCGTGACAATGGCTTTGTTGTTGTTGTTGTTGGAGCCGGTCTTGGGGTTTGAACACAGGAGCTGATGGCTGACCTTGACCTTTTTTTTTTTTTTTGCTCAAGGCTCATATTTTTGCCATTTGAGTCACAGCTTTGCTTCCAGCTTTTTGGTGGTTCATTGAATATGAATCTCATGGACTTTCCTGCCGTGGCTGGCTTTGAACCACTATCTTCAGATCTCAGCCTTCTGAGGAGCTAGGATGACAGACATGAACCATGGATACCACACAGTGGATCCAGCTGCACCCCTAGATTTACTCAGAGGAACTGAGGGGACTCCTGATGTGTGTGTGTGGTGTCATTGGCCTGAGATTGGACACAGGGAAATGTAAACCCCACCCCCCCAAGACAGAGTCTGTTCTCCTGCCTGGCTTCCTTCCCCAGCCTGGTTTTGGGGAGAAGCTTCTGGAAATGGCAAGGACAAGTTGGGTAAGGGTGAGCGGGGAATCTGGATTATAGCTAGGTGGCCCCAGAATACTCTGGGCCTCAGCATCTAACACATATGGCTGAATCTTGGACAAAGCGTGGCCTCCTCACCCCCTCTGGCACCTATACCCGAGACAGCAGAGTGGCACAGCCCCAGTGGCAGCACACAGAGGCCCCATTCAAGACCCAGGGCCAGGTTTCCAGGACGGGTGGGTCTCCTCAGGCTGACTGCAAATGAAATATTTCCCTAACTCCAGAGGAGGCCTTGGCTGGCTGAGGTGTGTGTGTGTGTGTGTGTGTGTGTGTCCCTACCTGTACAGCTAAGTGTGGCCTTCGTGTCCCCATTTCTGACTTGGAGATATTGGGGTTCAAATAACTTTGTATGTGACCAAGAGTCCTTATTCTTCAAAAGTAACGTTATTTTTAATTTATTTGTTTATTCTGGTGCCACTATTGAGCCTTGAACTCAGGACTTTAGTTGCTTGCTCAACCTGTACTTTGCCAATTGAGCCACGCCTCCAATTTGACTTTTGCTAGTAGATTACAGATGGAGTTCAGCTTCTGCCTTTGAACCTTAATCCTTCAGGTCTCAGACTCCTAAGTAGTTAGAAAAAGCTGAGAGTGAGAGTTCAAGCCCCAGTACTGGCGCACTTTTTTTCCTTTACTTATTTGGGTTGGAAGTGTGGCTTAAGCCATAGAGCATCTGCCTAGCAAGCATAAAGTTCTGACTTCAAACTCTAGTACTGCAAGGAAAATATTTACTTGGAAAACAAAACAAAACAGAACTCAGGGCCTTAAGTTTGTCAGGCCAGCGCTCTACCACTTGAGCCCAAACCGCAGACCCTTTTGCTTTTTTCTAATAGGATCTCACATTTGTGCCTGGGTTGGTCTGAATCTTCCTCCTGAATAGCTAGGGCTACGGGGGCTTTCGCCACAGCATTCAACTCTCATTGGTCGAGAGGGGATCTGTTTTTTGCCTTGGTGCTTGAACTAGAGAACGTGCACTACCAAGCATTCTACCCTTTGAGCCATAGCCCCAATTCTAATTTTACTTTTGAAATAGGGGCTCACTTAGGGAGCTAAGGCTGACTTTGAACTTGTTAACTCAGTCAAGCCAGTGGCCCGGATCACAGGCCTAGATTACCATGCCCTGCCTGTGGTATTAGTTAATTATTCTAGGTGTTGAAGATGGAACTCAGGGCTTTGCACGTGCTAGGGCAAGTAAGCTACCAGGAAACCACGCCCCTACCGTGGAACCACGCCCCCACAAAGAAACACACCCCTTCTGAAGAGCCACGTCCCCAGGCTCCCGCTGCAAACCACGCCCCCACGCTGCAAACCACGCCCCCGCTACTGAGCCACGCCCCCTGGAGCCACGCCCCCAGCCTGTCCTTGTGTGACTTTTTGTGCTTTGCTAGGCATGATTTTAAGGACATTTATGTGTCTGCCATGGGTCTGTGTCATAGCTGGTTGAGATTTCTGTGTGTGTGTGTGTGTGTGTGTGTGTGTGTGTGTGTGTCTTTGCCGCTTGAGTTATTATTCATGGAGCCAGTGTCGATGTTGACCTTTGTGAGGACAAACATGTCCATGTGTGACCTGTCTGGATTGGTGGAAGTGTGGGTGGCTATAGGATGTTCTGTGCAGAACGCGCGTGCGCACGCATGTGTGTGTGTGCTTGTGTGTGTGTGTGTGTGTGTGTGTGTGTGCTGGAAGGTGTGGGGACTTATCTAAGTGCCCTAAGTGTATATGATGCTGAATGTTGTGTGAGCCCTTGAGTGGGGAGAGGAGGGGGAAGAGAAGGAGGAGGAGGAGGTAGAGGAGGTAGAGGAGGAGGAGGAGGAGGTGGAGGACGAGGTGGAGGAAGAGGAGGAGGAAAAGAGCAGGGGGAAAAAGAGAGAAAGCAAGAGGAGGAGGAGGGGAAGAGGAAGCAGAGTGGGGAGCACGGTCTGGGTTCCGGGGTGTCTGATTGCCTGTGCTCCTGTGATCCCCTGTGGGAGCCTCTGCCTGTCCCCATGTGTGCCATGTGGCCATGAGAGCCCTGCCAGGTGTGTCCCAGAAACTGGAAGCTGCACCCAGTCCCATTTGGGGCTTCCAGCCCAGGACAGGGCTGGGAGGGGTGCGGTGGGCATAAAGCTAAGATCCCAGGTCTGAAGGGCTGGGCAGAGGGGCCTTCTTGGGAAATGGGCATCCCAGTCTTGCCAGATGGGTAGACCCAGAGCACCCTTTTATCCCAGCCTGGCATCACCCGCAGCCTAGTTTTCTATGCCAATTGTTTTGCCCACCTCCCCCAGAGGCCTGTCCTGCTGCCAAGCAGCCCTGGGGCCCAGCACTGCCTGCTCCACCTTCCATGGCCCGGGACAGAGCCGCCAGAGCCCAGATGTTCCAGCTCTCCCTCCACTGCCCCTGGCATCCGGGCCAGGTAGTGCCATGCGCCTGCTTCCCCCCCCCCACCTGCGTGGTTAAGAACACACCTGCTGCCAGCTGCAGCCAGGTGTGCAGCTCCACTAGGGGGGAATGTGGGGGATTCCAGCTGTGGCACCCCAGCTGCGCCCAGTCCCCTGACAGCAACCCCCTCTGCCTTCTCTCCAGGGCCAGGTGCACCCCAGGATTGGGTATATCCTGTGCATGGGGGGGGCACAAGGAGGCCTCTCTGCCTCCCCATGCGAGCGCTCCCAGCTGAACGCTGAGGAGGGGCCTTTGTGTGGAGCCAGGATAAAGACCAGGACAGCTGGGGTTTCGGGCTTCTGTTTGCAGAGGGACAGAGAGGGCCCACTTGACTCCCTTGAAGCCCCAAGCTTCCTGCCAGCTTCATGCAGGTCCCAGCACACCCAGTATCCCCTCACCTGGCGTCACTGACCCCAACACCTGTCTCCTAAGATGAACACTGATGGTTCACACCTGTCATTCTAGCTACTCAAAAGGATGAGATCTGGAGATCCTGGTTCAAACCCAACTGGGGCAGGAAAATCCTTAAGACTCTTATCTCTAATTAACCACAGACCCACCACCCACCAGAAAACAAACAAAAAAAAACCCCAGGAGTGGAGCTGTGGCTCAAGTGATGGAGTGCTAGCTTTCAGCACAAAAACTCAGGGATAACACCCAGGCCCTGAGTTCAAGTCCCAGGACTGGCACATGGTGCAAGTGCACACACACACACACACACACACACACACACACACACACACAGGACTCCAAGCCTCAAGCCTCATCAGGGTCCTAACACACCAGGGCGTCACCCAGAGCCATGGATCCCCCAAATATCTTCCTCTCCCCCGGGGCCATCCAAGCCTTATTGTGTACACCTGTCCCCAGACCCTTCTTCCGAGCATGACAACCTTTCTTGGGGCTCTTGAAGGCCCCTGGACCCTTCCTTCCTGGTTCCTGACTGTTCCCCATGCGCCTCACAATCTGAATCTGCATCACCCTTCTTCAGAGCCCCCACATAGCCCTTTCTTGCTCTATGCCCCCCACCCCCTTGCCCTGCCCTGTCCTTCCGGGAGCCCCCTTCCCCACCCCCTCCTCACAGGCTGAAACTTTAACCGGTGTTAAAAGTTTCTGTTTACGAGAAGCCCTTGAATTTTTAAGGACATATCGATTCCTTCCCTCCTCAGGCTTTGCTCCGTCTTCCCTGGCTGCAGCCTGCATGGCGGCCAGAGGCGGCAGTGGTCAGGCCTGTCATGGCAAGGAGCCCAGACGACAGACTTACAGACGTACCACCCACTCACAGCCCAGAGACCGGCTCCCTCCACTCCCCCCCCACCTCGAAGAACCACACCCTGTTCTGTGGGTACCCATTCTGGCCATGTGAGTCCTCACAAGGGTCTCAGACATCCCCCCCTCCACGGAGGGATACCCCTTTAGACAGAGTCACACCCACAGGTACTTTTCTGCCTCCTTTTTACTTTGTGTCTTTACTGGGGCTTGAACTCAGGACGTTACACTCTTGCTTAGCATTTTTGTGTGTGTGTGTGCCAGTGCTGGGGCTTGAACTCAAGGCCTGAACACTGTCCTTAGGCTTTCTCAAGGTTAGAGCTCTACCACTTGAGCCACAGCGCCACTTCTGGATTTTGTTTTGTGTGTGTATGTGGCACCGAAGAATCAAAGCTGTGTCTTTGTGCATGCTAGGCAGGTACTCTGCCGCTAGGCCACACTTGTGCCTGGCCCCTCACTTAGCCTTTTCATCCAGGACTAGCGCTCAACCACTGGAGCCACAGCTCTGCCTCTGGCTTCTTGGTGGTTAACTGGGGGGAGAAGAGAGTCTCAGATTTGTCTGCCCAGGGCTGACTTTGAACTGTGATGCTCAGATCTCAGCCTCATGCATAGCTGGGATGACAGGCCATACTGCCCGGTTCTTTCTGCTTCCTAGGGTCCTTGCAGACCCCCCCCCCCATTTTGGCCACCCACACTGTGTGACACTTGGGAAGACCCAGATGCATGGCGGGAGGCTCTTGTCCCAGATATTCAAGCTTTCTCCACCCTTGTGCAGGCCCAAGGGGTCAGGGGGACCTGCATGCTGGCCTGGATGCCCCATGACCCCACTTCCAGTCAGAATGAACTTCCAACCATCTCCTCCACCCCAGACACCTGTGGGTGGTCCGTCCAAGGGCAGTGTTCGGTCTTGTGCCCACGATAGCCTTAGTGTTGGTAAAACACTCATCTAGCTCACAGACACGTGTGAACGCACAACATGCTGACCCCTGGCTGTCCCCCAGATGCCGCTGGGGGATCTGCAGCAGACATCATGGACATCTTCCTTTAGGGACAAATGGGGACCATGTATGTGTAAGGGATGTTTACACACACACACACACACACACACACACGTGAGCTTGCATACAGGGGTTCCAAGGGCACAGTATGGGCCTCTACACACTCACACAAGCACCCACATGCAAACCCACACCCACAGGTACCAACACCTCAACCAGATAACACATAGCTGAGAATTGCCACAGCTTCTAGGCCCGGGAGGCCTGAAACACCTGGCATTAGGTGGGAGTCAGTCCTGTCCTGACATGAGGTGCCTGGAGGCTGTGGGCACCATCTCCACCCACCCCAGGGGTCACCTACTGCCTCTCCTTCAGCCCCTGATGCAGACTCCCCAGCACTTACTGTGGAACTCTGGATCTCCTGAGTCTCCTGCGTGCTGAGATTACAGGCATGCACAACCGCACACAGCCTGTCTTCCTGCCTAACTTTGCAAGTGGAGAGTTATGAGGTGGACAAGAAACGCTGGGACTGCTGGGCCTGGCTGGTATCCATCTATAATCCCTGCACTAGAGAGGTGAGGCAAGAGGTTTTGAGGGTAACCTGTGCTACAAAACAAGAATCTGGACGTGGCACTGTGGCTTAAGAAGTAAGGTGGTAGCCTTGAGCTGAAGAGCTCAGGGACAATGCCCAGGCCCAGAGTTCAAGCCCCATGACCAAAACCAAACAGAATCAAGAGTCTGTTTCAAGGGAAAAAAAAAAAAAAAAAGGAAAAAGAAAGAAGTGGGGCATCAGTGGCTCATGCCTGTAATTCTAACTTCTCAGGAAGCTGAGATCTGAGAAGCACAGTTAACTAGCAAGAAGCTGGGAGTGGAGCTGTGGTTCAAGCATGAACCTTGTCTGAAAAAAGCTAAGAGGCAGTGCCCAGGCCCTGAATTCAAACCTCAGCACACACACACATACACACACACACACACACACACTATAGGCTTCTGCCATCTGAGACCCCATGAGGGCCCCCTAGAGGGGGGCTGCCAGCCATCTGAGTATTCAAATTGTGGGTGTCTCACACCTGTGATCCTAGATCCTAGCTACTCAGGAGGCTGAGATCTGATGATCACAGCTCAAAGCCAGCCTGGGCAGGAAAATCTGTGAGATTCCTATCTCCAATGAGCCACCAAAAAGCCAGAAACGGAGCTATGGCTCAAGTGGTAGAGCACCCCATCCTTGAATGAAAAAGCCAAGGAAGAACACTCAGGCCCTGAGTTCAATCCCTAGTGCCAGCACACAAGAAAACCCCCAAAACTGTGGGTGGAGGGAGCCCTGAGCCAGAGTACAGCCAGGTAACGGTGTGTCCCCCTGTACTGAGGTATGACAACATAGCCAGCAGGGTCTGAATGTTTCCCAACTCTTTGTGTGTGTGCAGGTGTGAGCCTGTGTGTGTGTGTGTGTGCGCGTGTGTGTTGCTAGGGCAGTGTGTCTATGTCAAGGTACTGTGGCTGAGTTGTGTTGGTGTGTTGGTGTGTGTGTGTGTCCTGCAGGAGTGTGTCGGTAGGTGCTTGTTGGTGTAGATCTGCGTGTGTGTGGCGATGCGTCTGTCATCCGTGGGGCGTGTCAGTGATCGACATTGGCACCGTGGGCAGGTTGCCCTTCTGTTGTCAGTGTGTGTGTGTGTGTGTGTGCGTGCGCGCGCGTCCCCGTGGACGTGGATGTCTGTGCGTGCTTTGTGGCTGGAAGGAGCCATCGGTGGCCGGCGACCATCGCGTTGTGTTCTGTTCTGTACGTGACACGAGTGTCAGGGTCCGAGTCCGGGCTGTGGCTGCTGCTGCGGCTGCGGCGCGCGCGTGTCAGCGCGGGGGGCCAGCGCGTGTGGGCGTGCGTGCATGTGCGTGTGCATGCATGCGTGTGTGCATGTGTGTGCGTGCATGCATGCGTGTGTGTGAGTGTGTGTGAGTGCGTGCGCGCCGCGGCCGCCCGCGCGCCCCTCCCCGCGCCCCTCCTCCCGCCCGCCCGCGCCCGCCCGCTCCCTCTCCCCGGAGTGCGTCGCTTCCAAACTTTGTCTAAACTTTCACTTTCACAGCGCGGCGGCGGCGGCGGCGGCGGCGGCGGCGGCGGCGGCGGCGGCAGCGGCGGCGGGCGAGGTGACGGCCGGGCGGCGGCGGCATGGAGTAGACGCGCGGCGGCGGCGGCGGCGGCGGCGGCGGCGGACGCGAGAGGCAGCGGCGAGCGCGGCGGCGGCGGCGGCGGCGTGGGGCGCGAGAGGCGGCGGCGGCCGCTGGAGCAGCCGGCGGGGCCGAGGCGGCGATCGGAGAGCGCGGAGGGAGCGGCGCGCGCGGGGCCGAGCGCAGGGCCGAGGGCCGGACGGGCACCGCGCGGCGGAGGCCGGAGGAGCCGCAGCCGCAGCCGGAGCCGGAGCCGGAGCCCGAGCGCGATCGCCGCCTGCCGGGCCTCCCCTGGCCACGGCCGGCCGCCGCGCTCCCGCCCGGGCGCCCAGCGATGTACTCCCCGTACTGCCTCACCCAGGTACGGGCCGCCGCCCCCGCGCGACCCGGGGGAGGGAGCGGGCGTGGGGGCCCCCCCGGGGCGGACCCGCCGAGGGGCCGCACGGACGGGGGAGGCGCACGGACTGGGTGGGGGACGCCGCCTGCGAGTCCCCCCAACCGCGGGCCGCCCAGGGGGGTCGGGGCACGCGTGCGGGCGTCACGGTGCGCGTGCGAGCCCGGCCGCCCCGCCGTCTCCCGCCGCGTGCGTGGCGCTGCCTTCCGGGGGGCCCCCGCGGGGCGGGGAGCGAGCGCGTGGGAGATCGTGGTGGTGGTGGTGGGGTGGGGGGAGGACGGAGCGCGCGTGTGCCCGGCCTGCCTGCGGGGAGCCCGGCGGCTCCGTGGGCGGCGCGGCGTGGCCGCGGGCAGCCTTGGCGAGAGTGACAGGACCGCGGTGCCCGGGGCGCAGAGGGAGCCCCGGGGGCGGGTGGCATTCCCCAGGGCGGGCGCCGCGGTCCCCGAGGGTGGCACTGCCCCGGCGTGCTTGGCCGCTGCCCCGGCGTGCGGCCGGGGGGTGCCCTGGGCGGGTCGCAAGCGGCCCGGGCGTCTCCCCAAAGTCTTTGTTCAGGCCTCACATGGGAGCGGGGCTAAGAAAATGGCGGGGCTCCCAAATTTCAGAGGGGCAGAGGAGGGGAGGGAAGGACGGGCGCGCTGCCAGCCCCGGGGAGGGGGGCTGTGCCTCTCAGCCCGACCCTGGATGTTGCAGCCGCTAGTTCACCTCCCCCCCCCTCCCCAGCCCTCCCCAAACTTTCCTTGGCGCAAACTTTCCGGGTCTCCAGCGACCTGGGCCGTGGTGGAGTTGGACCTGGCAGGATTCAGGGAGGGGTGCGGGGGGTGGGGGAGAGCCTGTCCTGCCTGCCACCCTCCAGGCGAGAAGGGCGGGAGTTGGACTCGCGGGTCCGATCGATCGATCGTGCCCGGGTCTGGCCGGCCTTGCCGTCGGGGCAGCGGCGGGAACAACAGCGCCCACCTTGGCGCGCGGCGAGACAGCGCCGTCCCGCCTCCGGCGAAGTTTCTGGTGCCTGCGATCCGGTGGAAGCCGTGGCCGGGCACCCGCGTGCCCTGCCACCTGGCTTTTCCTAGGCCACAGCCTGAGGCCCTGAGAGGGCACGGGAGACTTCACCCCTGCCCCGCGGTGCCAGGCTGCAGCTGATAATGCAGACTGGGGCCCGAGGCGACACCTGGGGCTGCCAGGCAGGTTTGTCTCTGGGGACTTCTTCAAGCCAGGCCTGGGGGCGCTGACTGTCTCCTCTGCTTACCCATGTGCCGAAGGTGCCCTCCCGCAGGCTTGGGGTGGGCATGAGAAAGGCATGCCAAGTCTGGAGGAGCGAGAGAATTTCTGGAAGAGTTGGTGATCTGGACTCTCCAGCGGCCACCACCCTCCCTCCAGGGTTAGCCGTGGCTGAAACACACGTGTCCCAGCGCGTGTGTGAACATGTTCCCTGGGGGAGAATAACACATGCATATATCTCAGTGCACGCGCAGGTGAAAGTGGGGGACCCCCGCAATGTGAGCTGGACTCTCCCCGAATCCAGACTTCTAAACCTGGTGGTCGTGCGCAGCCAGCTGTGGCTTGTCTTGAGGGTGACACTGGGCTGGCCTGGGTGATTGTGTCTGGAGTTCTAGTATGACCAGGACCCCTTCCTCTTACCCAGCCTCTTGTTCACCAGCCTGCCAGCCGGCTCCTGTACCAGGCCTGTTTCCTGAACCCCTTGCCTGCGGTTTGGGCGAGACACCCACCTTCTAGATTTTACCACACGCCTGAGTGAGAAACACACCAGCTGTATGAAGAGGAGTGGGGAGGAAGGGTCTCGGTGCCCTCCAGAGTTAGGGGGTGATGAATGGAGTTTGGCACTGTTGTACTCCAAAAGAGAGTATCTGAGGGAGCCTTAGCCTGAATGTGCCAGGCTGGCAGGGAGAGGGGGCAAGCATAGCTACACCAGCCTGTGGGCCCTGCACAGTGGGCAGGGAAACCCCTCAGCTCCGGGCAGGCGCTGTCGGCTGGTCAGCAGGGTTTGACTATTTCTTCTTGACAGCCATTTCTGCTTTTATAAAATTTTCTGTCTCTGTGACCTCTGCTTTTCTGAGTAAACCATTCTCTGGTCGTCTTTTTCTTTTTTCTCCTCACTCCTCTCTCCCTCTCTCTCTCCCTCCATCTGTCATCTTTTTTTTTTTTTTTTTTTTTTTTTTTTGCCATTTCTGGGGCTTGAACTCAGAGCCTGCACACTGTCCTGGGCTTTTTTTTTTTTTAATATTTATTTATTTATTTTTATTAAGGCTAGTGCCCTACTACTTGAGCCACAGCTCCACTAATGGCTTTTTGCTGGCTAATTGCAAGTAAGAGTCTAAAAGACTTTCCTGCCCAGGCTGGTTTTGAACCAGAATCCGCAGATCTCAGCTTCTTGAGTAGCTAGGATTACAGACGTGAGCCGCTGGCGCTGGGCTCCTTCTGTGTTCTGGATTTCTGTCTCTGGCCCCCTTGTCGTGTGTATTAGACCCCCCCCTCTCTCTTTTCATTTTTTTTTAAACCAAAATTGGCTTCGATTTTCAAGTCAATAAATGATTGAGCGGAAAGGAGCAGCGGGGCCCTGGCGGGGAGAGGCACTGTAGGTTAGGGGGAAGGGCAAGGGGGGGGAATCTCCTTCTAGAAAAAGCCTAGATATCCAGGCCGTCGGGCTGGGAAGTTTAGGGCCTTCTCAGCCACAGGCCTGAATCCCAGGCGGAGAAAAGAGATGGGCTGTGTTCACGGGGGCAACTCGACAGAGACACATGTGCCTGGGTGAGGTCTCTCTCTCTCTCTCTCTCTCACACACACACACACACACACACACATACACACCTCCATCGGCAGTGCCCGCCTACATGGAGACATTGTGTCCAGTCACACACGCACACACGCACGCACACAGATCTGTGATATGGGCAAACATGCATCTACCCCTTCAGATGGGTCTGCAGGCTGAGGGCTGCGGAACACATGAGCATTGAGCTTCACTGTGGACTTGGGTTCACAGTCAGCCAACACACACAAACATGGCTGGCCTCGGGAGCCAGCAGTCTTACGCTTGGACAAAGGCAGATTCAAGGGTAGGTTCACGTGTGCGCGCATGCGTGCACACGTGCATGCGCTTACAGACACACCCAAGCACGCACACGCCCTGCTCCCGGCTGTACAGACGCACGGACATGCAGACACTGGCAAAGACACAAAGGTGCCCACAGATAAGCCCATTCTCACGTGTGGGCCTTTGCCCATCTGCCCTGCCCCACCCCCCTCCCATAGAATGTTCTAGTATCTTTGTCTCTACTCAGCCGCGTGTATACATTTCCAACAAGGAGGGACCTTCCTGGTATGCCCCCCCCCCCACGCTGCTCACTTTCTCTCTGGGTCACAATGGCTACCCATCTGTCCCTGTGAGCTGCCAGTCTTTGAGTCAACTGGATGGTGACTTTGTGTGTGTGTGTGTGTGTGTGTGTGTGCGCGTGCGCGCTGGGGTTTGAACTCAGGGCCACTGCACATTCACTCAGCTTGCTTACTGGGCTGGCACTCTACCATTTAAATCCTGTGGCCGACCTGGCTTTTTGTTGGTTAACTGAACGTAGAATCTCACGGAATTTTCCTGTCCGCATCTGGCTTTGAACTGAGTTCCTCCGCTGAGTCTCAGCCTTCTGAGCATCTCGGGTGACAGGCGTGAGCTATCCGTGCCCAGCTTTGGGGCTGTCGCTTGATGGCGGGTTTCTCTCTGGCTCTGGCCACCTATGTATGCCACCCCAGCAGAGGCATGGAGCATAGGTTTAGGGCCAGGCTCTGATACTTTCTGCTGCTGGGCCGGGCTCTGCTGGGTTAATGGGGAAATGCTGCCCATTCTGAGTTCCCCTCTCTGAGAGAAGACACTGACACCCAGAGTCCTGACTATAGCCACAAATGTGTTACGTGGCCTCTGTGGCTGTGAGATAGAGGCTGTGCGAGCAGAGGCCAAAGGGCTACACGTAGCCCTAAGTCAACAGCGGGTTTTAACCCGCTTGGCTCTAACCTGTCTTAATCTTATGACTAGAAGGGCAGGATTTTCCTGGTCTCCGAAGGCAGCCATGGCGGGATGTCATCGATGGCTTGGGCTGTGAGGAGATTCGACACAGTGTCTGGTCCACGGTGGGCTCAAGGAATGGAGAGGGCTCCATTATTATTTTGTTTGTCATCTTCCTGAGCCCCTCTCAATGTAGAGAGAATACTTCTGAGGGACAGAAGAGAAGGATTCCCTCCCTATGTGGAAACTCTGGTGGACTACCCGGAGGAAGAGACAAGGCAGCAGGGAGGCTGGCCGGTGGTGCAGCTCTTTTTCCCTGGCCTGGGAGTCTTGTAGTCCAAGAGGAGGGTTGACAGACTTTGGAGTAAAGGTGACAGTGGCACAGGGCAGAGTACCAGATGCCTTCCGAGGGACTGACAGAGGACAAAGGACACGTGCACGCGCGCGCGCACACACACACATCTCCAAATGGGAGCTGGACTAAGAGTCGTGGGCTTCCAGTGGTGGTGTCAGCAATAACCCCACGGCTTCAGGGCCATGAATAAATCATCACCTGAGTGTGGTCACCTGAACCCACATTGGGGCAGGAAGATTTCAGGCGTGTGAGCACTGTGGAGAGGAGCCTGGGATGGGTGTGCAGTCCTGGGGCTGTGGCTGCTGGCGAAATCCCTGCAGTAATCCCGGCTGTGTTTGTCTGTTCAGGTCGTTTTTGATCACCAGGACAGCATTTGAGGCCTTGAAATTTTTTTTTTCTCCCTCGTCAGGCGAAGAGAGGCAAGAACGCGCCACTGCCTTGTCATAGTTTGTTTCCAATATGGCACTTGGGAGAGAGTATTTACTGCCCCTTCCCCAAATCCAGGATTTGGAGGAGGGGGGGTGGAACGGGGACAGAGAGTTAGCTCTAAGGCATTATTGGGGTGCTCTCAGCTGGTCCAAAGCCGTTGGGCCCGCCATGTTCCCGTGGATTCCCGTGTCTGCGTGGGTTCCTGTCCACGTGTCTCCGTGAGCCTACCTGGTGACTGCAGAGTGTGGCACGCTCCCTGTCTCGTGTGTCTGGTGCAGGCATGGTGTGGGGGATGTGTGTCCCAGTTCACGTTCACGGGAAGGCCGCTGTGGGCTTTGGGTTGCGGTGTCTCCGTGGCCGGATCTCTGAGGCAAGTCCCACGGGGCCTGTGAAGCCTGTCCCTGTCCCCATCTTTGTGCTCCTGCCTGCTTCCTAGTGAAATGACAGTGTCTCCCATGTATAGCAACAGACTGACGTGTGTTCTTTTCTGGTGGCGGGTGGTCATGGTTGAGGCGTGTCGTGGGGCATCTCACTCAACGTGTTCACTGCCTGTCTGGGTCACTGAGTGCCACTTTTTCCCCATGTGTCATTGTACATCCCAGACTGGACCCTTTGTGGAGCTCGCCGCATGGCCCCCTCTTCCAGGCGTCCTTT
This sequence comes from Megascapheus bottae, assembly GCF_031878675.1. Taxonomy (NCBI): domain Eukaryota; kingdom Metazoa; phylum Chordata; class Mammalia; order Rodentia; family Geomyidae; genus Megascapheus; species Megascapheus bottae. The sequence continues at coordinate 2,595,570 of NC_143509.1, read as the reverse complement.
TCGCCTCTCGACACCATTGCACGATGGCCCTTGTGGCAGCCAGGCGAGGGGCTTGCCGTTGGCCGGCCTCTCGTCTCTTCCCCTGAGTTTGTTCGGTGACGGGGGCTTGTCCAGAGCCCCTCCTGTGTCCCTGGCCCCGTGTGGACAGAAGCCCGTTGTGTGGCGAGGTGCGGTGTGTTTGGGCAACCCACAGCCCTCTCGCTGTCTGCCCTGCACATATGGATTTTGGCTTCTCTCTGTGGCCGCCCTGGCCTGCTAGCTGGGTGTACGGCTGTTTCTGTGGGGCCTGGTCCCTCTGTCCCACTAATCCCCACCCCCTGGCATCCCTGGCACAGCCAGGCCTGTAATTGGGTCCACTACCTCGGTCTCTCTGAGGCTCTGAGGGCACAGATTTGGAAACTGAGGCCCCCCTTTTCTTTCCTCTCTCTCTCTTTCTCTCTCTCAATCCCTCTCTTTCCTCCCTCTCTCCTCCCCTCCTCCCCCTCCTGCTCCCTCTCTCTCTCTCTCCTCTCCTGCCAAACGCATCTTGGCTCTGTCTGAATATCTCCTCCTCGATTTTTGGCTCCAGCTCTGGGCGCGCTCACTAAAGGAAGCAGGCCTAGCTCCCCTCCCCGCTGCCTCCCCCCACTCCTGAGGAGCCCCTCTAAGGGCTGGAGCGGGCCTCATGTAGAGGCCTAGGCCCCCCAAGTGAGACTGGCCAAGGAGGGGGGCACAGGCCCAGCGGGCGAGGGGGGGCAGGGTAAGCGGGGCCTGGTACTGAGAGGGGGCAGCGGGCTGGGTGACTGTGCTGCGTGGCTGGGCGGTCGAACGGGCAGGGAGGGGTCGGGGGGCACAGAGCTGGGGTGTCTGGCTTCTGGTGGGGCTGGCAGGCCTCTGCGAGGCACAGCTGTGCCCAGAACTCAGTTATGTTTGCCACTACCCATGTGGCTGTGCCAGCCGGGGAGGGGAGGTGGGTAGCGGGCACTGCGGCGCTCTGCAGCCAATCGGGAGGCAGGGTTGCACTGGGGAGCTCTCCCCCCACTGGGCCCCACCCTGAGGGGAGTCGGGGGGGTGATGGTGACCACCAGTGGGCAGGGGCAGTGCCTACCAACACCCCCCGCCAAGAAACCGCCCTCCCCTCCCCCATGGAAAGCTCAGTGCCAACCTTCCTGGCACAGATCAGGCAAAAGCGGGGTCTCTCTCTGTCCCCCCACCTGAATCTGTGAGCCAAGCTGGAGGAAAGGACGGAACAGAGGTGCGCCCCAGCCCCCCTCCCCGAGCCCCAGGAGGCGACTTTGAGTCTGAGGCAGGCAAGGACCCAAAGCACCAGGTGGGTCTGCACAAATATCGGCTTCGGTCAAATTGTCTGGTGTGGGGCTTTATTCCTCGTCCCCCCTTCCCCCCTCCGCTCCCCACCCCCATCACACAAAGTGACACACTTTCGCTGGTACATGCGGGCAGAAAAAAATCACGCTGCCACACGCTGGCACCTCTTTTTGCTTGTCAGGCCCGCGGGCGCGTGCACACGTGCGCGCGTGCGCACACACACACACACACACACACACACAAGCGTCCACAAAAGAGGCTCGCCCTACACACAGATACCTACAGACGCCCAACTGTTCCGCACCCATCCACGAGGTGTGACACACGCAGGGGGACGCACACGCACCACACGCACACCCTTACACAACCCCATGGCCTGAAGTCCAATGCAGACGGGCCTGGCCTCCCCTCCTCCCTCTCTCTCTCTCTCTCTCACACACACACACACACACACACACACACGTACACATACGATACACAGAACCCACAAACACAACAACGCACGCACAGAGGGAGACTATCAGATAGCAAGCATGCAGGTGTGTACACATGTGCACTGATAGCAACCCCCAGATAGACTGCCAACACCCAGCCGTACATAGGAACACGTGTGTGTGCAGATAACACATGCATGCACGCATGTCTCCCATCCCTGATATTATCAGGTAACATGTTTGGTCATCATACTGGCATTGTGTCTTGCTTAGTATCCTTTCATACACACGGTGGCCTTGTTCTAGATCCCCCAAATGTCAGTAGGACCAAGCTTGGAAACTGGTTTACAAACACACAGACACACAATGACACACACACACACACACACGTACACACAGCACATAGCCTATGAAGATAAGAGGCTGGCTGACTCTGTGTTACACAGTTTCACTCACCCACATCCAGGCACATGTCATCCGTGGAACCTTACAGAGATAAGGGTGACAACCACTCATGACCCCGTACCTGGCCCCAGCTGGCCACTTGGGAGATGAACCCGCGGGCCCCTCGGTCTGACCTCCCACAGCAGCTTTGGGGTTGTCTGTTTACCCCTGCTCTCTTCAGGTAGAAATTGGAATCCTGGTTTGTACAACTTCCATCCTGGGAGATCTCCATACCTGCCCCTGCCTAGAACATTACTGGACTTGAGATTTGTTTTCCATAGGCACACTTAATCCTTTGCTATTTATTGTTGTTTTGCAGCGCGAGGGTGGGAATCCAGCGCTTCATGAATGCTAGACAACTGATCTGTTGTAAAGTTATTCCCTTCACCCCCACCCCCCCGGCCAGCCGATTTGGCTTTTGATACTCCATTTCTGAACCTGGAAGAAGAAGGAGCAAAGAGATGTTTTTTTAACTTTAAATTCCATTTTTAAAAAAAAAAAAACTTTAGCTGGGCATCGGTAGTTCACACCTTTATCCCAGCTCCTCATGAGATCTGAGGGGTGAGGTTCAAAGCCAGCCTTGGGCAGAAAAGTCCTTGAGATTCTTCTATCCACTTAAGCACTAAAAAGCTGTATATGGAGCTATGGCTCAGGGGGTAGCGTGTTAACCTTGAGTGAGAAAACAAAAACAAGAACAAGCAAGAGTGCAAGGCCCCGGGCTGGGAGTTTGGCCTAGTGGTAGAGTGCTTGCCTAGCATGCACGAAGACCCGGGTTTGATTCCTCGGTACCACATACATAGAAAAAAGCCAGAAATGGTGCTGAGGCTCAAGTGGTAGAGCTCTAGCCTTGAGAAAGTCCAAGGACAGGGCTCAGGCCCTGAGCTCAAGCCCAGGACTGGCAGCAAAAAAAAAAAAAAAAAAAAAAAAAAAAAAGAGTGCAAGGCCCTGAGTTCAAGTCTTTGTACTTGCACAAAAATAAAATAAAGTTAAAAATTAAAAAAAAAGACTTTGAAAAATAGTGTTTGGTTTGATAGATGATAAACTTGACACTCCAAGGAGATCTGTTTGGGTCTGGGGCAAGGGGGCCGGGGGTGGGGGAGAGGAGAGGGAAAGTGACGGAGCCAGTGGATTGGTCTTTATTTCCAATGGCACAGAATTACAATGAGTTCCCTGATCTTTTTACTAAATTATCTGTGTACTGTTCTACCCCACTTGCGCTCTTGTACACTTAGATCTTCCATCCATGGCTTGTAAAAATTTAGGGGATCCCACCTACAACACCCCCACTAGCCCAGCCTCCCCTCTCCACTGTATGGCATCATGCCTTCTCCCACACCTTCGCCAGGCACCCAGCCGGAGCCCGCGTGCTCGGGGCGCAGCCAGGGGGCCTGTGCATTCCTTCAACAAATATTTACCAGCCACCTCTTGGGTGCTGGCCCTGTTCTAGGCCCCCGGGGGCTCGGCAAGGAGTAGAACTGGTAGAAGTGCCAGGCCCAGGGTGGGAGGGCAGGACACTGATAAACAAGGGAATGCCCTGTCTTTGGAAAGGAGTGCTAGGTATGATGGGAAAAAGCCTAGGCTGAGGCTGGGGAGGGTGGGGAGGGCAAGGAGCAGGGTTGGGGGGGGGTCTGTGCTAGAGAGGAACCAGAGGGAGGATTCTGATTTTGTGTTGCGATTCTCCTTTGTGGTATCACCCCAATATTGCCGTTTGAGCCTCTCTCTCTCTCTCTCTCTCTCTCTCTCTCTCTCTCTCTCTCTCTCTCTCTCTCTCTCTCTCTCTCTCTCTCTCATTTTTGGTGCCAGTCCTGGGGCTTGAACTCAGAGCTTAGGTGCTATTCTTTTTCACTCAAGGCTGGAGCTCCACCACTTGAGCCACGTCTCTCCACTTCTAGCTGGTTAATGAGATAAGAGTCTCGCAGCCTTTTCATGCCCAAGGCTGGCTCTGAACTTGGATCTTCAGATCTTAGCCTTTCAGAGCAGATAGGATGGCAGATGTGAGGCACCCTGGTGCTTTGCTAGTCTCTGCCATGGGCAAGCTAGAGGTTAAAAAGGGGGTCGTGTGGGCCAGGAGTTTGGCCTACTGGTAGAGGGCTTACCTGGCATGCACAAAGACCCAGATTCCATTCCTCAGTACCACATATGGAGAAAAGCTGGAAGTAGTGCTGTGGTTCAAGGGGCAGAGTGCTAGCCTTGAGGAAAAAAGCCCAAGGACAGTGTCAAGGTCCTGAGTTTAAATCTCCGGACTGGTAAAAACAAACAAACAAACAAAAGAGGGGGTAGTATGATTTAATATGGTTGCCTCCACCATCCATCTATAGTGACCCCCAAATCTGGTTTCTTTCAGCCTACTACAGTTGGCTTTCATCGTTCCATTTGGACATACCCTCTGAGAATAAGATGGCTGGGGCTTTTCCTGTGCAGAATCCTGGGCAGCGATGGGCACTGAGTAATCTCAACCCTGGCATTCTGAGCCAGGGGGTGGGGTGGGGGCAGCTGGTGGCCCAGAGTGGCACTTCCACCTGGGCCCCTCAATTTAGCTCCCCCGGGGCGGGCCCAGTTTATTTTTACCCTAGCATGTCAACCCTGGCAGTACCAGGCTGTGCCATCTTTATAGAATCTTGGGGATCTGCCCAAAGTTTTAGGGGGACCTTGCTTTGCCTGCTGGGCCTTCAATTCTCGACCGAGTCTCAGACTGTCTGTACCCCATAAAACGCTAAAGGTCCAGGACTGTAGGCTAGGGGCTGGTGAGGTCGGGCCTGGTAGGTTGGCAACAAGCTACCATGCCCAACTTGGTGGCATTTGGTTTGGCCTCCTGCCTGCCTGCCACCCCCATCCCATGCCCGGGCAGAGCTGAACGGCTGTGACTGCCAGTCTCCATTTTGAAGGTGGGGGTAGAGGGTGCCTTTGAGCCCCCAGCTTGCCCCGGCCACCTGGGGCTTGTCCCTTATGCCTGAGCCCTAGAAAAGCCTGGGTTGCATTGTCTGCTATCCCTTACAGCCTGGAGTTTGGCAAGAGTGCCCGCCTGGCTTCCATCTTCCCCGTCCTTCCCTCCCTTTCTCTCTCTCCACTTGTAATGGCTCACAGTATATGCCCTCCCCCCGTTCCCCGCCCCCCCCACACCCAAGGTGCCAGCTTCATTTTCAAAGCCACCATTGCCCTGAGTCCTCCTCTGCCGACTATGACTGGGACCTGGGAAAAGGAGTTTGGGAAGATGGGGCATGTGAGCACTGGGGGGCTCTTTGGGGGGGAGGGGCTTGTGTGCATGTCTGAAGGGAGTACATGCTCTAATCCAGCTGGTTCCATTCGCTTCTTCAGGTTGGCAGGATGATTCTGCAGGAAAATGGGCTGGCAGTCTGTTTCTGACAGTCCTCCCCTCTCATTCTGGGGCCCCAGGTGGGCTTCTAGACCACCAGACAACCATGGTGGACAGGGCTTGGGCTGGCAAAATAAGTCATCATACATAGGGGTGCTGGTACCAGTCCCCCCCCCCCCGCCATCCCAGCTCCTTGGCAAGGCTGTGAGATTGCTGTTTCTCTCAGCAGAACTAGGGTTGGGGGGTACCAAGGTCTGTATGGGGCACTTAGGTCCCCAGAGGGGGTGAGGGACTTCAGAGAAAACCGGTTTACTGTCCTCCCCCACCCCCCCTCCCCAAGCTTACTGCCCGCGTGCCTCTGAACAAAGTTTGCTAAGTAACTTCAAATGTTATTTGAGGACGGCCTGGCCCCAACCCAAGGCAGCCCTGTGGAAACTTGTTTTTCGCTGCCGAGGCTGCAAGTATCAGACACACTTTCGGGGGGGGGGTTATGGAGTGGGGGTGCTTTGGAGTCTCTCCCTCGCCCTCCCCCCCCCATTTGTGGCAGAGGCTGGCCTTGAACAGACATTTGGAATAGAAGTACAATGGTCACAATTATCTCCTAGTTCAGGTACTTCAGGGAGAAGCAAATAGGACAGAGAGAGAGAGAGAGAGAGAGAGAGAGAGAGAGAGAGAGAGAGAGAGAGAGAGAGAGAGAAGGAGTGCCCTGTATTTTCCCGAACCCAGGTATGCTTGCATGGCTTCCTCAGCCTCAGTTTCCCCAATGTAGAGGGAAGCTATGAGCCAAAATGATGCATGAGGCAGAACTTCACTTGGGCTTGGAATTGGAGTCAGCTGCTTTCCAGTTGTTCCTGTTTTTTTTTTTTTTTTCTGGTCTCTTCTGCAGAGCTGAGTCTCTCCAAGAGTGCTCTGAGCACAGTGCCCAGAGCCCAAGCGGTGCTCCTGGGTGTGGACTGTCCTTTCTGCCCATCTAACCTCAGAAAGGCCCCCCATGGGGACCCCAGAAGAGCCCAGCTCCACTCAGTCCCTCTGTCCTCCAGTGTCACCTCTGGTTTCCCTTCCCTTCTTTTCCTGTCCCTCCCTCCGTCCCTCCCTTCACACTTTCATCCTCTCTCTTTTCCCTCCCTTTCTCTCTCTCTTTTTTTTTTTTTTGCTAGTCCTGGGGCTTGAACTCAGGGCCTGAGCTTTCTCGAGGCTAGCACTCTACTACTTGAGCCTCAGCACCACTTCTGGCTTTTTCTGTGTATGTGGTACCAAGGAATTGAACCCAGGGCTTTTGTGCATGCTAGGCAAGCGCTCTACCACTAGGCCACGCTCCCAGGCCCATCTCTTATTGTTTTGTAGTTCAGGCTGGTCTTTAACTCCCAATCCTCCAGCCTCAGCTTCCTTGTGCTGGAATCTCTGGTGTGGCATACACTTGCATACCCCTATACCTGGCTTTCTTTTCCTGTCCCAGCATTTCTCTACTCCCCGCCCCCACCCCAATATCTCTTCTTCCTTCTTTGGGTCTCTAGGAACTCTGCTCAGGCCTGGAGCCCAAGGAAAGGATGGCAAACGGGTAGAGTTTCAATCCCTTATTAAGGTCAGCCAGGCCTAGAGGGCCTCGGTGCTCCAGTGTCCTTGACCCCCTCCCCAGGAAGCTGAGGACCGGGTACTAGAGCCGATAGGTGGGAGGGGTGTGTTATGTGTGTGTGTGTCCTAGTACTTGAATTCAGGGCCTTGGCCCTTTCTCTGAGTTTCTTTTTCTCAAGGCTAGCTCTTTACCACTTGAACCACAGCTCCATTCCCAGCTTTTCTTTTTTCTTTTTAAAAATTGAATGGAGATAAGAGTCTCAAGGATTTTCCTGCCTGGGCCAGCTTCAAACTGTCCTCCTATCTCAGCCTCCTGAGAAGCTAGGATTAAAGGCTGGAGAAGGGCAGTCTTGATCACAGAGTGCTTTGCTGCTCGGTCATCTCTGATGTTTGCCACCCAATGAGCTCCTTGGAGTACAATGGAGAAGCTAAGGCCCAAAGGGTGCTGGGCTCCCATCCTTGCTTTCTTTTCACTGTCAACCAGATCCTCGTGGGGTGGCTTTGTGGGGTCCCCCACTCCCATCCCCACGCACCACCTCATCTCTACTCACAGTCAACGCCCGCAACACCCCGCCACCCGCAGTCTGTCGCGCAGTGACAGCCTGTCACAGGCACCGCCGCACACCGGCACAATCTGTCGTCCACGCACAGTCTCACACACAACCTGTCACACGCACACACGCACACACACAGCGGCACAGTCTCGGGCACACACACACACACACACACACACACACACACACACACAGCCTAACGCGATTGCACCAAGCGTCACAGCTTGTCATAGCCAGACTCCTCACAATAAAAATAACAGCTACAGTCTCCAGAGCAATTATGCAGGGGGTGGGGAGGGGGGGGAGTGGGCAGCAGGCAGAGCGGGCATCTGTGACCTCCTGTGACCTTCCTGACACGAGGCAGAGATGAGTAACCTGTTTTACAGATGAGGAAACAGAGGCCGTAAGGTCAAGAGTTCAAGGTCGTGGGGCTCAAAGTGGGGTGGAAGGGATTAAAGCTAGGTGCCCAGGGGCAAAAATGACTTAAAACACATCACTGCATTTTTTCAACCCTCTCCAGTGCACCCAGGTGGCGGGGCGGGGGGGGGGGGGGGGGGAGGCTCACCCTGGGAGAATTCCTTCCCTATTGCCCAGGTGAGGAAAAAGTAGGCTTCAAGTAGTTAGATCAAGAAACAGAAACTATTATATTAGGCTTTCTCTGCATCAGAGTGCTTTCCCTTAACTGGGGAAAAATGGACGGGGCTTCCCAGATGTCTCATTTCCTAATGGGGGTTCAGGTGGGTACCCAAAACCCATTGGGCCATGCCGAGCAGTCAGAGGGATTATTACATGAATGGCAGGCCCCATTTTGGTGGTCCCTGTGTGGGAATCAAGTGGGGACCCCTTGTGGCTGTCCTCTTGGAGGTCCTCTAAGGTAAACTGGAGCTTAAGTTCTGGAAGTCAGAGAGAGAGGCGAGGGGGGGGGGGTAGCCTCCCCGCCCCCACTTCAGCCCAGGAACCTTTTCTTAGGGCATCTTCAACCTGCTCCTTCCCCCAGGGCCCTTCGAGTTCCAGAAGCTTCCTTCTCCTCTGCTACCTCCACTGCCCGCCATCCCTCTTTTGTTCCACCCTCACCCCCCCTTCCCCAGTGCTTCCCCCTTTGGAATCGCCTGAGCCAAAAGCAACAAAGCTCCAAGTCCTGAAGGTCCCCAAGCTGCCTGCAGGCCCAGCCCCTTGGCCCACTGAGGGTGGAAGAAGACCATCCTCTGACTGCCGCCCCAATGCACGCACACATGCACGAGGCCACGATCAGGGAGTGACAGACACAAGATCCACATCACACGCAACCACAGTAAGCATGCACGTGCATGCCAGGGGGTCGAGCATTCTGATGCACGCAGTCTGGAGCTCCAGGACTAGGTCCCAAACTTAGCTGTACACCCAGGCTTGACACCCCAGCTAGGCTATAGGGTGCACATAAACACAAAAATACACCCCAATCTTGCACCCCAATTGAAGACAAAGAAGGAAGAAGAAGAAGAAGAGGAGGAGGAGGAGGAGGAGGAGCAGCGGCAGCAGCACTTTCCTGCTGGGCTAGGATAGGAGTTTCTAGCACAGGTACTATGTGTGTGTGCCTCCATGGAGATGGTTCCTGGCTTAGGTGGGTCCGTGAGCTGGCAAAAGCTGCTACAGTGCCCACGCATGTGGCTCCAGGCCCATTCGGGCATGCACCGCCCCAGCCTGCACACACGTGCGTTTCATGTGAGCCACATACCTGCAAAACTGCCCATGGCACAGGACTGCAAAGCCCCATGCAGATTGCTGGGGAGGGGGCTGCTTCCCACACCTACCTTTCCCTTTTCTCCAGGAACATCCACTTCCCAAAATATCCCTGGGGCACAGGTGAAGTGCCCTGGTACTACTGCTGCTCACTGATGCCCGCGTGCAATTTACACTTGAGATTATTACATATGTAAAGTATATCTATATCTATCTATCTAGCTATATATTTAATGCTTCTCCTGGACCTTCCTTTGAAGACCCCACTAAACTAGGTGGCAAACGTTCAAGGAGAGTAGGCGTGTGTGTGTGTGTGTGTGTGTGTGTGTGTGTGTGTGTGCATGCGTGCTCACGTGTGCAACACCCATCCTGGGTCTTGAACTCTAGGTGTGGGCATATTCAGTGTTTCCACTCAAGACTTAAGATCTATTAACTCCACTTCGGGCTTTTTGCTGGCTCTTTGGAGACAAGAGTTTCATGGATTTTCCTTCCCGGGGCTGGCTGCCTTCGAACTTTGATCCTCAAATCTGAGCCTCCGCAGTAGCTGTAGACACCCTGGTGGGAAGGCAGATTCCTATTGATTGATTGATTGATTTTTTAAAGGCTCAGGCACCCCTTCCCAGGAAGGGCTGAGCTCTTCTGCCCAGTTCTGCCACCCTGCCGGAACACAGTCTCCCGGGTGGGTGCGGGGGGTGGGGGCTGCGATCCGTGTTGCTTTTCGGGGTGTGTACGTGTGTTTTGCTGTCGCTGCTTAAATTAATCCTGAGTGACGGCGCGTAGTTCTCCACAAAGAGGCCATTTAGTGCCCCCTCCAGTTTCCACTTTGTCCTCCCTGACTCCCCCCCTCCCGCCCCGGGCCTGTGCTTTGGCGATCCCGCACGGGTGGGCCTTGGCGGGGAGAGAGGGGGCGCTCCGGCGCCCCAGGACTCCCCGGAGGGCCCCAGCGCCCCCAGATCGGTCGTAGCGCTTCCATGTCTCAACCAGCTGAGGGGGGGGGAAGGAACAGTCAGACGCCCCCCCCCGCGCGGCGGGGAGACCCCGTCCCCTCCCGCCGACGGCTGCCCGCCCCTGCCCACCCCCCCAGCCCGCCCGCCGCCCGGCCTCACCACGCCCGCGGAGCCCAAGCCGGGCGCCCCGGCCCGCAAGCCGGGCTGCTCCTCCTCCGGAGGCTGAGATCCGAGGATGGCAGGTTGAGACGTTTTCTATCTCCAATGCCACCCCTGAAGAAGCCGGAGATGGAGCTGCGGCTCCAGCGCCCCAGGCTCTGAGTTCGAGCCCCAGGACTGGCGCAAACCCGAAAAGAAGAAAAGAAAGAAAACTGGGGAGGAAAGGGCCGCGCGTCTGGGTGCGGACGGTGGGGAGGCCTCCGTGGGGCCCAGGCACGCGAACGCCCGCCGCCTCGTAGGAGCTGGGTGCGGGAGTGGGGAACGCGGGCCGCCCTGGCGCTCGTCCGCCGGGGCCACCAGGGCGTCGAGCAGGCCGCGTGCGCCGCCAAACCCTGCACAGCGCATGCGCGGTGGCCAAAAAAAGGCGGGAAGCCGTGCATGCGTCGAGGTCCCGGATGTGAGAGGCGCCCCGGGGCGCGCACTTCCCTCAGGACCACGGGGGACGCCGCCGTGCAGGCCGCGGGCCGCCGCCGCCGTCCAGGGCAGGTGAGGAGCACCCGAGGGCGCGGCCCACGGCGACCGGGGACGGGAGACGAGGTCTGCGGGTGTCCAGGGAGGTTCTAGAGTGACCCAGCCCTGGGTCAGCAGGCCGCTCGGGTCCCCCCGGGGCCGCTCGGGTCCCCCGGGCCGGGCCTCGCGCTTCGCACTGCGCAGGCGCGGCGGCGGGGCTCCCTCCCATCGAGGCGAGGCCCAGCCCGGGCTCCCCGAAAGGGACCCCAGGCCGCCCGCCCGGTACCCCCCCCCCGCCGGAGGAGCCGTCTTTGCCTCAGTTTCCCCTTGCTCGATGGGGAAGGCGGGGATGGGAACGCGGCGTTCGCCATGAGGTGGTGTGGTTCTTTCTTGTGTTCGTGAAGCGGGTGGGGAGGGAGGGTCGACCGCCCCCCACATCCGACGGCAGCCTGGCGGGGGGATGCCAAGCCTCAGCCCGCTCCCCTTCGCCACCACCCCGCTCGCTCGCGTCCTCAGCTCCCGCCCCCGGCTTCGCTGGGAATCCACCCCCTCCCCAAGGAAGAAAAAAACCCAACAGGGATTAATAGTAGGTTTGCCAGTATTTTTGGTGGCGAGGTTAGGCGGCATTTGGCCTCCGGTGAAATGGGGGGGGGTTGTGACTCAGTGGGAGAAAATGCACTTCCCTCTCTCCTGCCTTCGGGCTGGGCAGGAGTTAGTCGCAGCCTGCAAAAACCGAAAAAAGAAGAAGAAGAAGAAGAAAAAAGCCCACCTAAAATCTTTTGTGATTAACACCGCCTTGCCTGTTGGGGTGAATTTTTTTTGTCTTTGGGGCTCCCCACCCATGGTTGCCAGCGAATCGCCGTTGCTGGACTTTCTGGGCAGGCAAAGAAAAGAGGGAAAATGGAAAAAGAAGCCCGTGTCCCGGATCTCGAGCCAACTAAACCTGTTGGAGGAGGAAGCTAGCGCTGGCCAAGGCTTTCCCCCATACCTCCTCCCCAGAACCAGAGCCACCCCAGGGCATTTAGAGAAAGTGCCCCGGGGCCTCCCCGGCTCCCCATCCTCACAGGAAGCAGTCATAAACTAACTTCTAACCACCCCAATTACTTTAATGCGCATTGATGGTGTTAGGTCCATTTCTTTTTCCTCTTGTTGGTGACTCAACCTGAACTATCTGCACCCAGGGGCAAGGGGGGGGGTGACCCAAGGCCGTGGCTGACCTTGAACCTCACAACCAGTTTCAAATTCCCCCTCCCACGTCACCCCCAAGTTCTCCGACCCACACTTAATGCCTTTCTTCTCTCGTTGCATATCTTTCCTAAAAAAAAAAAAAACCAAACATTTTGAAGTTTAAAGTTTTATTACTTCTTTTTTTTTGGCATATGAAAGAGAGGATGAATGGTAGAAACAGATTTTTTAAAAATGGGGTGCGGACGACAGTCTGTGGAGCTGGTTGGTGAATGTCTCCTGTCCTAGATTAAGCTTTCGGTGGCTGATTCGCTGAGGAGGACTCAGCAAGAGGCACCTGGGTTCTCACACTGAAAAGAGACTATAGAAATGGCAAGGAATTATTGTGATTTTAATAAAACTGTATCTCATTTAGGAGAGCACTTCTGCACTGCCTTCGTAGCTGGAGCCCTGGTTTGCCACGGCAAAATCTGTAATCAGAGAAAAATACTAGCTTTGTTGAGGGTTAGAATATATCATTGGCTAATGTGTGTGGTTTTTTTTTTAAATAATGCTAAGCATTGGGATAATTAAAGAGTGAGAAATAACTCATCTCTCCTCGCTCTTCTCCATTCAGTATTGTCTTATTTAAAAGCGGAAAGCTCCGCAGAAATGGTTAGTTTTAATATGGGCTTTTTTTTTTTCTCCCCTCTCCCCACTTGCCTTTTGCTCGGTTCTAATTCGCAAATCCCCAAACTGGCACAGCCAGAAAACTTGCTGCCGGCGGGCAGACAGTTCTTTTTCCCCCTGCCTCTTGGGCTCTGACCCACTGCCTGCTTTGCACTAGAGTGATTTTTAAAAGAAAGGAAAGAAGGAAGGAAGGAAGGAGCGAACGAACTAGGCTCCGGGGCCTCGATGCCAACCAAGGGCGGGTGTCCCAGGCAGCAGGCTGGTAGTAGAGTCAAACCCGGGTATATGGAAGCAGCCTGGCTTCTTGTCCGGCACCGGCACCCAAAAAGGACCAAGTATTCATAAAGATCGTCCATCCGGGATTGAGGGGTTCAGATTCCTTGTCCTATTTTTTAATCAGTCGGATTTTTTTCCCCTTAGTCCCATATACAATTGGAAAAGAAAACGTGTCCAGGAGTAAAAGCCCGCCTTGGCAGCCCTGTGCCCTTCGTAAGGGACAGAGCAGCTTGCTAGGGCTGAGCCTGGCATCTAGCCCCTGGGAAGTGCCCACACTGCCACCCACAGAGCTTGAATTTGAGGGAGGAAGAGCAGAGTTCAGGGCCATTTTGGCTGGGCACCGCCTGAAGAGATGTGAGAGTCGGGGAAGAGGTTCTTTATCCTGGCGGCAGAGGTTTGAGCAGGGCTGTTGGGACACACAAGGTGGCTGTGTTGGGCCTTTCTCTCGGTGAGGAGTGGACGCTTGGAAGGAAAGAGGTCTTGGGAAGATGAAGAAAGTTCCCTGTGAGAAAGGAAAGGGCAAAGTGGGCCCTAAGAGGGGTAGGGGCTGTACCCACAGGCGCCAGTGGCTTCACAGTGCCTGCAAACAGCAGAGGGAGTTAGTTATTTATTTGCTTCAGGTGTTTTTAATTAAATGTGTTTCTCTCATTTTCCTTGTTATTTGGTGCTCAGACTTTTCAGCGATCCCTTGCATTCGTTTTTTTTTTTTAACATAAGTAGAAACTTTTTTTTTCTCCTTGGAGAGATATTGTGGGAGGTATTTGCCTTCAGTGCTTTTTCCTGCTTTTTTTTTTTAAATTTAATTTTAAAATTATGAAGTAAATTTAGTGCTAGTGAAAGTGAGGGAGGAGGTAGCTGAGGCTGGAGCAGGGGAAGGGGTAGAGGGAATGTGAAGTTCTGGCCTCCCTCCTAGCCCCAAGATCCCAGGGCCTAGCTTGCTTCAGTCTGCCCCCCCCTTTCTTTCTCTTTCTCCCTCTCCCTCCCTGTCTCTCTCCCTCTCTTTCTTCTCTCTCTCTCTCTCTCTCTCTCTCTCTCTCTCTCTCTCTCTCTCTCTCTCTCTCTCTTGCCCTCCCTCCCTCTCCCCCTTCTCCCCCTACCCCATTTACTTCTCTCATACCCCTTCTTCCCCTCTCATTTTCCCATTGGGATCTGACAGAGATGGGCAGCCAGCCCTAATAAAACTGGTCTTGCTCGTGGAATTCACGAGACTTTCTCCCCAGACTAATACACCGAGGCCTCTTGGCCCCTCAGACCCTGGCTGGGGCCTTCGTGGAGAAGCTCTCACCCTCTCCAGTCACTAGGCTGTTGGCTTTCAGCTCTCTAGGTCCTGTCTGTTCCCCCCCCCACACACCCCCCCACAGGTCCTGCTAGTCTGCTGAACCCCCACTGCACAGTTGGTTGCCCTGTTGACAGGGTGGAAATTGCAGGCACCCGCTCTGGCTCTTCCTCTGCCTCTGCCGCAGTGAGGAAGAAAAGCGCTGTTCCACGTAGCTCACTCCCCACGAGAAGCCCGAGAAGCCCAGACTGTTCTCCAACACGTATAAGCACCAAGGTGCTCGCTCACATTTGATGCGCCATCCCTGGTGCTTGCAGGAGCTATTTTTAAGGCATATGAATTATGGGAAGTGTATAGCTTAAAATTTGAAGGCCTGTTCAGTCGTACTGAAAATGTTTATTTCTTCATCTGGGTGGAGTTACATGGGTGTGTTCTCTTTGTGGATGTGTGCTGAGCAGAGTGGTATCCTTACAATGTGTGCATTCTCCTTCTTGTTCATGCCAGGCTTTGGTAACAAAATTGCTTTATTTTCTTAAAAAAAAAGGAAAGCCTCCACAGCATCAAAGGCAAAGGTAAAGAAAAGGCTGCACATTACAAAATGATAATAAAAACGTAAAAATATGCCCTACAGCCTGCTTTGTTCAGTCTTCCCCACTCGAAATGGTAGGAAGGCTTGTAAAAATTAGTGGGCTGTTGTAAAAAAAAAAATCGGCAGGTGTGTGCTCCCTTGAAGCCTCTGGACCTGGCCACGTGCGGTGCGTGCAGATTGCCTACAGACCTTACAGATTAAGGTGTAGAGAAGGATTTTTAACACTACAGGACCAAAGGATAAGCAGTGGTAAGGAGTGAGTTACTTGCCAATTACATTTTGCTGTCAACATCTGGAAAGCAAAACTGCAGCTGTTCTCCTTGCTCCCCCTTCCTCTTGCCACCTCTTCTTTTTTATACCCCCCACTTAAATTTTCTGTACGCTTGCCATCCATACTTCAGTTTTCTGCACTGTTAAAACATTTTCACGGCTCTGTTCAAATGGAGCTGTTGGGTTTGGACTTTGAAAAAATATGCATCTTCTAGTCTGACAGTAGAATTTTTGGAGGAGTTTATTTGAGCAGGCCTAAGAAGCAGTGCAACTCTTTCCTTTGGCCTCCCCACCTTTCTTCCCAGAACTGCCCAGGCCAAAAGCATGGGGGAGGATTCAAGCTGGTTCTGCAGCCCTTGCCTGGCTTCCTCCTTTCGCCTTTGCTCCTCCAGCTAGTCAGGTACCCACAGCATCGCCCTCTACGGCCCTTCTGCCTTGTTTTTGTTTTCTCTTCGCCCCCCAAAAATATTTGAACCAAAAAGCCTCTCTTTTTTTTCCTCCACCCACAGCAAACTGAAAGGGCTAGTGAACCGTGATTCAACAGAGCGAGGGCGCCTCTTTTCTTCCTTAGCATTAATTAACTCAAGTTCGTTAGGACGTTGGGTCTGTCGCCCACAGTTTTCTCTTGTGTGTGCTGAATCGGGTCGTCGAGGGAGACTTCCCATGCAAACAGTTTGTGTTGGAGCTAGAGGACGCAGAGGGGGAGAGAGGGGGAGAAAGAAAGGGAGCTGGGAGCTAGGGAGGGCTGAGGGTGAGCACAGTCCGAGCTCCCCCGGATCCCAGTGCCAGCCTAGCCCACTCGGGGGCCAGGCCGCAGGGAAAGGAGGATTCTCCGGTTTCTTTGGCAGTGATCCTGTTCATAAAGTAATTGGGAGAGCAATGCGTTTCCAGAGTTAAAAAGCCTCCTTTTGACTTCTAAAACGGTGCATTTGGGGGAAGCTACTTGACTAGACAGAGCAAAGGCCGACCCAGCTTCCCCAGAACTTGAGTGATGAAAATCCTGGAGCTCTGAGCTCGGCTGTTGCTGCAGCAACTGTTCCAAAGAGGCTCCCTTTGGGCCCGAGGGTGCCTCGGGCAGGTTGGGCACCAGGACTCCCTCCCAGAAGCCTGCCTCCCTCCCCCGCGGCGCTTCTCTTTCTCCGGTGGCTGGGGAGACTGGGTGACCTGCAACCCGAGGGAGTGGGACAGATTCCTGTAGAGCTGTAGTGGGGCTGGGAGGGCCACTGCTTTGGAAGTTTCAATCCCCAGTGCAATCCTCCTCCTCATGGAAGGAAGGAAGGAAGGAAGGAAGGAAGGAAGGGAGGGAGGGAGGGAGGGAGGGAGGGAGGGAAGAGAAGGAGAGAAGCTGCTCTTGGTGTGAACTTAGCACCTATTGAGCACAGACGATAACCCTCAGGTGTTTCCCTAGGGTCTGTACACAAACCTCATGAATGTGCCCGCCTTTTTCCTTCCCTTGCCCTTTGTCAGTTTTTCTGCTTGCTTCCACTTTAGCGAAAGTTGGGCGGTGCATTGGTGATCTTCTTCTCTGCCGGAGCCCTGGGACACATTCCAGGTCAGCTACATGAGTGAAGGCCCACACTGCCCTCATCCCATGCAAGACCTTGTCTATCATTTGACCTGCAGACAGATGTGCAGGGGTCCCATCCCCACATAGCTAGGGAGAGGGCCTCTCTGGCTTTTACTTGTATTTGGTGACACAAGGAAGTTTCTAGCTAAATAATGAATTAAAGACTAGGGTTTTGTTTCCCATTCCCCACAGAGGATGAAAGTAAACAATTTCCAGTCTCACTCGAGAGAATAGATCCTCTTCTCCAACACCCCCATCCCCACCCTAGCTTGTTCTGTGCCAAGAGGGTGAGGGGAGATGTGCCTGGAGCAGGGGAGCGACCGAGCCAGAACGAGGCTGCCGCCTTGGCCCCATCCCAGGCCACGGGCTCCTGGTTTGTAGAAAGGAGGAGAAAAGGCAGGGGTGGAGGGTGGTTTACTGGAGAGAAGCATGTGGCCTGGTTCTGAAATAGGCCCCCAGTGCTGGATCCAGCACAGGGGTTCAGGGCAAATCCATTCAGCCAGCCCAGCCCAGCTCAGGAAGCTCTCCAAGAAGCCTCGTGGCCTCCTTTCCGAGAGCTGGTGAAAGCAGGCCCAAGTCAGCCAAAAACCCGCTTTGTCCAAATTATCTGAGCCTCCTTGCAAAGTTCATTTCCCAATTTCTATCCCTGGTGTTGCCAGACAGTTGAATGGTTTTAATCTGGCTACAGGGCCCCTTCCCACAGTCTCTGGCCCCCAGAGGAGGCCATCTGCAGGATCTGCAGCCAGGTCTCTTCCGTTTTGCTCACAGCTGCTAAGTCCTATCTTTCGTTCCTCTGGTTCCTCTGCCGGTGTGGATGAGTCTGAGGCCTTCTCCTCGTGACCTCTCATGGAGCCTGGAGCCTGGGACTGGCCATGAAGCTGGTGGGTTTGGGGGTTTCTGTTCAAACAAAGGCTGAAATCTGAAATGCCAGGATCAAGGTGAACTCTTTTAAAAATTTCCTGCATCTTTTCTCACCTACTCTGCATCTGTGCTATAGTATTGGTAATTTCTGTGGCCATATTGTCAGTTATTTACAATAACAGTACAGTTATCCAAATCCGCCAGGGCCTGCGTATCTAGGATCTGAAAGAAAACGTGTGAGCCCTAAAGTCTGCAGGCTGGGGACAAGTAGAACATTTTAAAAAATTGTTATTATGAAGGCAGTGTGCAGAAGGGTTACAGCTATGTAAGTCAGGAAAGAGTACATTTCTTTTTAGACAATGTCATTCCTTCCCTCACTCTCTCCCAGTTTTCACTTCCTGTTTCCATTCACAAGTTGTATAGTTCATTTTGAACACAGTGTCTAAGTACCACTACTGCATTTTGGATTATGATTTTAAAGATAGGGACCCCCCCTTACAGTGACCCAGTCTTGGAAGTCACAGCTTTTTGTGCTTCTGAGTGCTTCACTATTGACAGGTAAAGGCCACTTGCAAAACCTATCTCTGACTGGGACAATCATTTCATTTCCTTGAAGTATTTTTTTAACACTGCAAGGGAGTGAGGTACTGGGCTTGTGTTTTTCTAATTTCCCTTAAATAAATCACAAGGCCTCGGTTGACAGGACTGTGTTTTGTGGCATTTTGGAAAACCACACATTTCACTTTTTCGCTATTAGAAGTGGTTGTTTTCCTTAGTTTTTCCTCTCCTCCCCCTCCCAGAACCCTTTTTCTATCTTTTTCCCTTCTCATCCCCAGGCTGCGAGCCAACTTGAACCCTTTCTCCAGGGCTGCCTTTGCCTCCCTTTCTCCTTTTCTTATGTCTCTCTCTGGCCTGCTTAGGCTTTTTTTTGGGGGGGGGGTAAGGAATCCCATCTCTTCTAGTGATAACTGAAAACCACAGGGGTGTTCATTTGGATAGGAATTTTTTGTTTAGTGAAAACTTGCTGTTTTTTTTTTTTAACCAAATTTTCTATTTCCAATGAGAAGAGAAAGGCCTTTGTTTTACAAAAGCAGGAAAGATTCCTTTCCTTAACTCAAAAGCCTTTATGGATTTAAAACGCCATATATCTTTCACATGGAGAAAATACCTTTTCCTTTATTTTTCCTGATTTACCTTCTTTTTCCTCGTCTTGATTTCCCTTTTTGACCACTCAGCATCACTGAAGGCCTTTCAAGTCTGGATTTATTTTCTTTCCCTGGACCCTGCTTTTTTCCTCAGTGGTCTCCCTGTTCTCTCCTTTGCTGCTTCCATCTCCCAGGCCCTTATTCTAGGACAAGAACTGGAGAAACACGAAATATTCCAGGCCTTGCCTGTCTTGGCTCAGGTGCTAGATATCAGACCTCCTGGAGGAGGTTGGGGGAAGGGGGGCGGAGGGAAAGGAAGAAGGCTGGGACGGGAGCAGGTAATCTTCCAACAGGAACCTTCACTCTCTCTTAACAAAAGGGGGATAGTTCCCTTTTGTCTGGGGCTCCAGAGGGCTTGTCTGGGCTGCAGGCTGCCACCAGCTTGTGGGGCAAGGGGAGGGGGCCCTGGGGTTGTGCTTTAAGTGGTTCTCATGGAATCTGGGTCGAAAGGAGAGAGGAAAGGCAGGAAGAGAGACAATCTCCGTGGGTCAGGTGGGCCTGGGTGTCCTCCTGTGAATACCCTGAGTGAGGCGCTGAACCAGGATCCTCTGCCCACCTTCGAGGTTATGGTAACTGGCTAGAGAAGCACAGTTGAAGATTGTTTCCCTTCTCTCCCAAATCCCCCAGGGCCTGCAGCGTGCGTGGGGTGTCTGCTGAGTCCCCAGGGGTCCCTCAGCTACTCTTTCAGATCTCTGCTCCAGGACCTTTGACCCCTCCTTGGAAGTGAACCCTGCCCTCGGTCTGTTTCCCTCAGTCTGTCTCTAGGGATCTTTCCCTGGAGATCCAGCTTCAGCTTCGTGGAGCCTTCCTCTACCCTGGTCACCCTATACTAGGGCCTGTGGAAAGGAGCACACCAGGATTTGACAGGCAGGAGGCTCATGTTGGCTAGTTTCTAACATTTAGTGTAATCAGAATTCCAAAAAGCCATTTCCATCTAAATATAAACTCACTTTCAGCTTTTACCACCTTTTTCTTTTTTCTTTTTTTTGGTGCCAGTCCTGGGGTCTGAACACTGTCCTTGGGCTTTCTCAAGGCTAGAGCTCTATTACTTCAACCACAGCACCACTTCTGGCTTTTTTTATGTACATGGTACCGAGGAATCGAACCTGGGTCTTCCTGCACTCTTACCACTTGGCCAAACTCCCGACCCTACCTTTTTTTTTTGAAACAGGGTCTCACTTTATAGACCAGGCTTGACCTTGAAAATCCAATCCTTATGCCTCAGCCTCCTTAGTGCTGGAATTATAGGCTTGCATGACCATGCAGCCCTGGCTACAGCCTCTTCTTGACTTTAGAAAGCCAGATTGCTTTCTCAAGGCAGAGGGACAGAGTTCAGTACCTTGTATTCTAAGCCAGCATCTTTGGCTGATTGGACCAAAGCCGGTTGGTTATTCATAGGATGTGAATTATTGAACACCTCCCTTAGAGGCCTATCTGCAATGGAACCTGCACTGTCCCCTCTAACTGTGTTTCTTGAGCCTACTCCACTGGAGTTGCACAGGATCCAGGCACTGGGCGGCACCTCTGCCTTTGTCAAGCTCCAGCAAGGCTCAGGGTGGGTGTTTTGCTTGGGTACAGCCCAAGCACTTTTCCAGGAACCTTTCTGTCTCTGAACAAGACGGCTGAAGTGCAGGGTTTCATTTGGGGAGGAAAGGGGCACAATGAGCAGTGACCTTTTTCCTTTGCCAGCTGAAGGTTGAGCCTGGGGAGAGGGCGGCTGTGGGGAGGGTGAGATCAGGATCCCATCTGTGTGTGTTGGTGTTTGCCTCTTTGCTCTAGCTTTCATTTTCCGACCATCTCTTCACACTGCTTTCCCAAGGCCTAAGCCTTTGCCCCCTTTGCAGCCCTTACTGGAGACAACCAACCCCCCAAGAAGATGGAACTCCTCCTCCCCAATGCCCATCTTTTATGGGCTGAGGACCTGGAGCAGGGCCCCCTAGCTGCTCTGTGACTTGGTTTCTCCAGATGTCCTCTGGTTTTCCTGAGTTTTCTGATCTTTCCTGCTCTTCTTCACCTCTCCCATCTCATTCAGGTTTCTCATTTTATCCTTTGCATCTTGTACTTTACTTTGGACCCTTCACTCTCCAGTGGGTGGGGGAACAGGTGAGAATTCAGGTCCAGTGCAGAGGGCAGAGCTAAAGAAAGAGTGAAGCGGCAGGGGTGGGGCTGGGGAGGCGTGAGGCCTTGGTGAGCTCGGAGCTCATGTCCAGTTTCTTCCCTCGTGGCTTTTCCTGGGCTGGCTGTGGTGTTTGGGACTGGTGTAGTGCTTGTCAGCCGAGTGCTGTGACAGGAGGCTATTTTAATAAACTGTTGCCGTTTTGCGAGCCGAGCTGCATTGCGTTGGCATCCCTCGTCACCACTAATGGAGTGTGTGTGGCTGGGTGTGGGTCTAGGGAGGCTGCTGCTGTTGCTGAGTCTGTTGGGGGCTGGGAAGGAGGGGAGGGGGCATGGGTGTCCCCCCCACCCCCGCCCTCGGATCCTGTCCTGTCCTGCCTAAGGGGAGCCAGACTAGGGGACTAAGGGGTGGCTGTGTGGGCACATAGGTCCCTGCTGTGGAAGTGCTGCAGGCTCAGTCTCCTTGTTGGGGCGGGTGTGTGTGTGTGTGGGGAGACTTCCATTGGCCCCTGTGTGCTCCGTAAAAAAAAAAAAAGAACTGGAACCAGAAAAAGAGAATGTTCGAGCCTGAAAGACTGAAACCAAAACACAGAGAGAAGGCGCAGCTGCTTTCCCAAAGGCCTTCTGGGGCTCCCGCCCGCCCCGGAGTCAGGCCTTTATTTATTTATTTTTCTGGCTTAAAAAAATTCTGTGTCTTCCTCCATTCCAATCTCCCCCCCCAACACCCCCAAATTTGCTGGGTGGCTGCTGCCAAATGGACCCGAGTGGGAGCCTGGAATGAAAAATTCATAACTGCTGGACTTCGCTTGTTCATTAGACTTGAACTTGTCGATTGGGCAAATTGTTTTTGGTCTCCAACTGCCGGGGGCTCTCCCTGCCCTCCCGGCTCGCTCAGCTCCCTCCTCCCCTTGGACACAGCCATTGGCTGCGCTCTGGTGTCTCTGCCAAATAGGTGGATCCTTCTTGCGCGCACTAGCTCTCTCCCCCTCCCTCCCTCCCTTCCCCCTCTCTCCTTCCCTCTCTCCTCTCTCTCCCACCCTCCCCCTCTCTCTTTCTCTCTTTCTCTTTCTCTCTCTCTCTCTCTCTCTCTTTTTCTCTCTTCTTTTTTTTTTTTTACTGACTTGGCACACACAAATGGATGGGGATTGAGCATGAAAGGGGAGAGGGAGAGAGAGAGAAAGAGAGAGAGAAAGAGAGAGAGGCAGAGGGAGAGAGAAAAGGAGCAACTCACCCCCAAATCCAACCAGCATTGGTGCGCGCTCACTCACACACACACATACACACGTACACGCACCCGCTCGCGCATGCACGCGCGCACACACACACACACATACACCCATTCCAACGACTTCCTCCCTGGATCCTCAATCTCTCATTCCCCCCCTCTTCCTTCCCTCCCTCCCTCTCTCCCTCTCTCTCCCTCTCTCCATCTCTGCGTTTGCCAGCAACGGTCTGCAGCCGGTCAGAACTCGTCTTCTTTCCCGGGGAATCTGCGAGCTCCCCCTTCTCCTCCCGTCGGGCGGAGGGAAGCAGCTCGAAGTTTACACCCCTGTGCCGCTGCCAAAGCCGAAAGCCTTTTTCTTCAGCTGCCGCTTTTTCCCTCCTGGTTTTTGTTTTTGTTTTTGTTTTGCTGGGAGTGGGGTGGGGTGGTGTGTGTGTGTGTGTGTGTGTGTGTGTGTGTGTGTGTGTGTAGAAGATGGTGGAAGGTGGGTTTCAATTTTTAAATTTTGAATATTTTTGTTCTCTTTTTTTTCTAAACTGAAAGGATGCTCACGGGGAGATATTGAAAAAAATTTTTTTTTTGTGGGCTTTTGTTTACCTGGTGTGTGTGGCAACCAGCTCACTCCCTCTCTCTGCTTGCTATCCCTGACCTTTCTTTCTTTTTGCTCCTTTTCAAAAAATATTAATTTCCCCCTTCTGTGCAATGGAGTGGGGGGGCAGAGGGGGAAGGGTTTGAGAACCCACCCAAGCCCAGCCTCTATTCCCCAGAACACCAATAATAACCCCCTTTAAAACATTTACCTTCCTCCCCTGCTCCTCCCCCTCCCCCTCCCCCACCGCCCCCAACTCACAACTCTGTTCAGTCCAGAATCTCAGAATCGGGCGTTGGGCTTTGCCGGGTGCATCAGATCAATGGTAATTATTTATTTTTTTCCAGTTTTATTTTTGTAAACAGAAAGCAATTATTTTAAACTTCAAACAAGCCAACAAGCAAAAAAAAATAAAAAAAAACTCATGAACCGAGAGTCCACCCTCTGTCACGGGAGTGGGAAAGAGGGTGAAGGGATCTCGGGGTTGGGTAATGGTTGGCAAGCGGACCCATGGATCTCTTAACCCTCAACGTGGCTGAGATAACCATGGCATTTGTGCTAACAAGAAGTGTTTTGTTCATTATCACTGTGATTAACATTATATGGATGCCGGCAACAAAGCTGAAAATGACATATTTAGAATTTAGGTCTGATGAAAAAATTCTGGGGTGGGTGTTCCAAGTGAATCGGAAGAAAATGAAAACTGCCTGGGAAGAGGGACCCAGGGCTGTTTCCTCCATTGATCGCTTGCTTGTGGATATCATTTTCTGGTTTCTTCCGGGCAGCCAAAAATCAGCCGGTGGCAGGATAGGAGGTGAACCCCTGCGAGGCCTGCGTGTGCACCCACAGGCATCTGTAGAGATGGATATGGTGCTGGGGTGAGCTGACCCCTCGGTCATGGCTGCAATAGAACATGGAGATGTCATGGGCGCGACAGAGATACCACCAATGTGTGTTTGTGAGTGTGAGTGTGTGTGACAGTGTTGTCTGCGTGCGTGTGTGTGAGGGGGGGGAGAGAGAGAGAGAGAGAGAGAGAGAGAGAGAGAGAGAGAGAGAGAGAGAGAGAGAGAGAGAGAGAGAGAGAGAGAATAGGTGTGTGGACAGGCTCCCGGTGCCTCTGTCTGGCAGTCGAGGCTGAGATGGGAGCAAGTGGCTGGTGGAGCTCGTGGTGGCTTCAAACCACACTTTTGTAGAACCAAGAGAAAATCGCTGGGGGGAGGGAGGAGGAGGAGGAGAAGGCGGTTTTCCTCGTGCCCCTTCTAACGCCGCTTTTCTCCTTCTCTCTTTTCCCCCTCTCCCCCGTCTTCCCCACCTCCCTGTCCTCCCTCGCCCCGCATGCTCCCGGCTTGCCGCTTGCAGGATGAGTTCCACCCGTTCATCGAGGCCCTGCTGCCTCACGTCCGAGCCTTCTCCTACACCTGGTTCAACCTGCAGGCGCGGAAGCGCAAGTACTTCAAGAAGCACGAGAAGCGGATGTCGAAGGATGAGGAGCGCGCCGTGAAGGATGAGCTGCTGGGTGAGAAGCCCGAGATCAAGCAGAAGTGGGCATCCCGGCTGCTGGCCAAGCTGCGCAAAGATATCCGGCCTGAGTTCCGTGAGGACTTTGTGCTGACCATCACGGGCAAGAAGCCCCCCTGCTGCGTGCTCTCCAACCCTGACCAGAAGGGCAAGATTCGGCGGATTGACTGCCTGCGTCAGGCCGACAAAGTGTGGCGGCTGGACCTGGTCATGGTGATTTTGTTTAAGGGGATCCCCCTGGAAAGTACTGATGGGGAGCGGCTCTACAAGTCGCCCCAGTGCTCGAACCCCGGCCTGTGCGTCCAGCCACATCACATTGGAGTCACAATCAAAGAACTGGATCTTTATCTGGCTTACTTTGTCCACACTCCAGGTAGGTCACTCTCAACCTTTTCTCCCCATTTTCATTTTACTTGTTGGCATTTGCTCTGTTATTGTTCTTCTCATTTCTGACAGCACACCATAGGCCTAAAGAGTAGGCTGTCCTCCCGGGGCCTGCACCTCTTTCCCCGCGCCTCTCCTCTTCCTCCCCTTGGCCCTCTCTGTCCTTCCTCCTCTGCTTCCCGACTACAGCCCCACTAATCTGTGGAGAGAGGAGGCTGCGTGTGAGGACAGAGCTAAGATACCCCCCAGAATTACCCACGATGGTGAGAGTTTGAGACAAGCAACAGCAGCAGCCGAAGGAATCATTTCTCTGTTTTCAGTGAGTCAGAAGAAGTACTCGGGGCAGGCCCGCCGGCAGAGGAGGAGCAGAGCTAGTTTCACCAGGTCCCGGGAAAAGCCAAGTGGATTTGGCACAAGCCGGGTGAGGAGCAGTTAGCGGAGAGGGCGGGCGTGTGAAACACTGCATGGGACATGGGCTGAATAGGCAAGAGACAGATTTGGGGCCCACATGCCCAGGCGGGAGTAGTTTGTCTGGGATCTGGCTAGGCTGTTGGGGAGCTTGAAAATGATTTGGTTTCATAGCCGGGAGGGGAGGGAGAGCCAGAGAGAGTAAGAGAGCAAGTGAGATTCTTGAGCTGTCCCCTCACCTTCTTTTGGCAAAAGTGGCTCCAGGGTGGATGTCGGCCCACCAAGCCACCAACCGGGCACCTCTGTTGAGGGCACAGAAGCTCTCCTAGGGAGCAGGCCTACCAGGGAGTGGCTTGCTGTGGTAGAGTCTTAAACAAACAAACGGACAAATAAACCAATCCTGCAAAATCTCTCCTCTCCCTTTTGTGTCCCAAGTGCTTCCTGGCTCCTGTGCTGTTTCCAGCTCAGCCTGTGTTTTGAGTCAGGCTGGGTTAGGGCTCCCAATCCACTCCTTTTTTTTTTTTTTCTTTCTCCCTTCTCCCTTCCCCTTTCCCTTTTTATGATTTCTTTCCGCTTTTGTTTTCTTACAAATTGAAACAGAGATGGCTGGTTAATTTTTAGCCTCCACTCAGCTACGCCCAATTTACTGCCGCCTTTGAAACCTAAACGGGCGGCACTGTGTGATTAAGCAAGGCAGAAGTGTGTTTACATTATGCCCAACCAACTTGTAATGAGAGGGCTAGCAAACCTTCCTGTGTGCATGCGTGTTTTCCTCTCTTCTACTCCAGCGCTTTCCCTTTTCCCTCTCTCTGCCATGGGAGAGAGTGTGGCTTCACTTCCACTCACACATACTCCACTCTTTCCTGTGAGTGTGTGACTCTGGGTCTTCCTTCCTGTCCATTCATAAAAAAAGAAAAGCACCTCCTGATTGCTGTTGTCACCCCCTGGCCTGTTTGGGAAGTTGGGAAAAAAGCCGTGACTGCCTCTAGAAGAAAAACTGGTGATGGTGGGGTGTGCTTTTAGGAACATGGTTTCTCTCACAGAGAGCCAGCACAGCCCTGAGTGTACGTGGGAGATCCCCAAGGCAAACTGGCATTCGAGGTCTTTCTTCTTGCTCATTCTGTCTTATTCTGAGAGGTGGCTTTTGTAACTGGCTGGAGGCAGTGGACACTGTCATGTGCTCTTTTACCTCTGTGGATCTTTCTAGACCTGCACTGGGCCCCATGTGACTATTAGGACCTGTCACATAGAAGGGCAGTAACAGGTCCTTTTCTTTCTTTCTTTCTTTCTTTCTTTCTTTCTTTCTTTCTTTCTTTCTTTCTTCCTTTCTTTCTTCCTTTCTTTCTTTCTTCTTCCTCTTCCTCCCCCCTCCTCCTCTTCTTCTTTCTTCTTCTTCCTCTTCTTCTTCTTCTTCATCTTCTTTTCTTCCTCCTCCTCCTCCTCCTCTTTCTTCTTCTTCTTCTTCTTCTTCTTCTTCTTCTTCTTCTTCTTCTTCTTCTCCTCCTCCTCCTCCTTCCTCCTCCTCCTCCTCCTCCTCCTCCTCCTCCTTCCTCCTCCTCCTCCTCTTCTTCTTTCTTCTTATTCTTTTTAGTAAAAGTCTCACAGGCTTTCCTTCTCCAGGCTGGCTTTGAACCATGATCCTCAGCTCTCTGTCTCCTGAGTAGCTAAGACTATAGACATGAGCCACTGGTACCCGGCTCCATCTTATTTTTGGGAAAGAAACTAAGAAAACAAAAGTCACCTTTCATTTGTGTTCACACATAAGGCCTGACTGCTGTGAGATAGGACTCAGTGCATGTGATGAAGGAGGCCATTTCCTGGCTAGCCTCCTGGACTGACCAGGCAGGTGTCAGGGGAAGCAAACCCCCCTCCCCCAGCTAATGAGATCATTTGCCCAGGAATATGAGTGAATTCATTTCCTGTCATCTGCCTATGGCCAAGGCTACCTCTGGCCAGGCTAAGGCTGGGTAGGGAATCTGAGGACATATTTTTGGTAATTTAGGCCCTAATGTTGAGATAGTTTCAGAGAATGTCAGCTTTTTCTTACAGGCATGGCTGGAATTTGAGTGCAGAGGTAATTGGTACTGCTGGTCCACCTATGGGCTTCAGAGCTTGTTGATCCTTGGAGTTGGGTGGTTGGTCTCTGCGTGGCGCAAAGTAGACATGTCTTTCTTCATGAACCACCCAGTATGTTAGAAAACACCTAGTCCTTAGCTGAGCCACAAAATGGCGTTGGCATCCTGGCAGCACTCTGTCTAAGCCTGTGCCCCCTAGGCACGCTTAACAGAGCCAGCAGTGTAGTTCAGCTTGGGTCAGGGCCAGGCCCCTGTTCAGGGGAAAGTTCCCTTAAAACCCCATGGGTGGCAGAGAAAGTCATCTGGGCCGAACCTGAACTGGTGGTGCTGGGTTTGACGCCCATGATCCTGACCTGCTGGTAAGTGTGGAAATGTGGCCTCACCCAGGCGCTACTGCCACACTGGGCTCTCCTGAGCCCTCACGGGCTCTGTCCTGTTGTCCCTCAGAAAATGCACTTGGGAGGGAACAAGGGACATGTGGATGGCACATACATGAGAATGCAGGGCCAAGGAGGTGACCAGAAGGCGGCTTCCTGCTGAATAGGGGTCTCTTCACATATCATTTGGATGCATTTGGAGAGGTGGAGGCCGTGATGATGATGTTCTCTCACCCAAAAGGGGTATCTTGGAGCTGGTGAGGGAAAGGAGACCGCTGCTTTTTCAAGGAAGGCTAGCAGAACAGGCCCAGAAAGCCAAGCTAGACTATTTCCAAAGTGCCTGAATCAGCTTTCTCAAGGGGGTGGGCGCCGCTAGCTCTTCCCTAATACCTAGGCCCTCAATCCTAGCAAAGAAGGAATACCAGAATACTTTAAGCAATACTAAAATGGCTGGAGGAATGGACCTGCCAGCTTCTTTTTTAGGTCCTTCCAGTGGCCCATTGTGGAAGGCTGTGAGGTCCGAGTTTTCAGGTGATGGCTTTTTCCGTTATCCAGGCTCTTCACAGGGAGCTTCAGATGTCATTGGGCACTTCTCCCCCTACAGTCACCAGTACCAACCAACAACCACTGGCATCAGAACCAGGGCCAGCTCTGGGCTTCTAGAAGGAGATTCAGGTCACAGCCGACATTCCTACAGAGAAGGACTTGTGAAACTGAACTGAGGAGCACTATTGCACCCAAGAAAAATCTCAGTGATCCAACCCCCACCCACCCCCTGCCCCTTTCTCCCTTCTATCCATGCTGAGACTGGGGTTTGAACTTGAGTCTTGAGCTGCGGATCAGCGCCCTTGAGGGGCGTGTGCCTCCAGTCTCGTATGTAGAGGAAGAGTCTTGAGGGCTTTCTCTGGCTTTTAAACCTTGCTCTCTATGTCTCAGCCTCCTGAGCCATGGGTGCCGGGCTTGAGTCATTTCTTCACTGTTGCACAGAACTAGTTCATGGTTTTGTCTTCACAGTGAGTCTATTTCTCACTCTAGTTTAGCTGAATTGGGATCTAGCTAAGGCTGATCATGAATTAGGACGGTTGGTCCATTTCTGGGCGGTCAGGTCACTGTCTGTCTTCCTCACATTTTTTTTTCAGTTATGGGGCTTGAACTCAGGGCTTAGGCACTGTCTCTGAGTTCTTTCATTTAAGGCTAGTGCTCTACCATTTTGAACCACAGTGCTATTTTTAATTTTCTGGTGGTTCATTGAAGATAAGAGTCTCATGGACTTTCCTGCCTAGGCTGACTTTGAACCCTGGTCTCCTGAGTAACTGGGATGACTGGTGTGAGCCACTGGCATCTGCCTATACTGTTGCTTTTATGGTCCCCCCCCCCCCGTCCTCCTAGTCTTGATTTCTTTTCTGGAATTTTTATTTTTTACATTGTTGACAGAACCAGGTGATTTGTCATGTGTGGTTTCCCTGTGCGGCTCTGTAGGCAGCACTGCCCGGGTGGGTCAGTGGCTTCTCTGGCAGGACGTTGCCCTCCTGTGGGGCAGGAGATGAGTTACCCATCACAGTCAGCTTGTGGAGTGTCCTTCAAGCTCCCCACTCAATGCAGCCCTTTTCTGTGATCTCTTCAAGGATGGACAGAATCACTGAGCACGCCTTCCCTGCTAAGGTGTGCCCACTGTCCTCCAAGCCACCGCTTGTCTGACTGCTTGGGTGTGACTATGAGGGAGGGGTCTCTGGCAGCTCAAACAACCTTACTGAAGATATTTTACTACCACATCCTCGGCCCCTTATCTCAAGGCATAGAAATAAATGCCACTTTTCTGTGTCTTGGAGGCAGCGCCATCTGGTGCTAGGGCTGGCAAAGACCACAGGGCCTAGGAACGCTCTTAGAATATGAACAAAATAGACAGATTGTCTTTTAACCCAGCACGGGTCCCCTTTAGAATATCTACATGCAATATCACCATGGTTCAAATGTCAGCTTCAATGCCTGTAGCACACTCATGTGTTCTCTAGATTAAGGAGGGCTTTGAACAGCGGAGCCAGCTTGTAAGTCAGACACTGGCCCACTGCAGGCCAGCAGTGGATGGCAGTGGCTATGGTTAGAATGGTTAGGATTTGCCAAGCGAGCATGTCTCCCTGTCCCCTCTACTTGTTGATCTGCTTTCTGACATAAGGAATAACCCGGGTGAAAGCCAGTTTCTCGGTAATACTGTGCCCTTTCACCCAAAAGCAGATCAAATACCTCCTTCCACCTCTCCCCAAGAAGCCTCTCTCTAGTCCCCCTGCCTCCCCTTTGGTGTAGCTCCTAATGCCCTGTTACGTTACCACCACCTGAGGCCCTACTGGTTTGCCCTACTGGTTAGTTCCTTGTGTGTGTGTGTATGTGTGCGTGTGTGCCCATGCATGCATGTGTGCACGTGTATATGCGTGTGCATGCTTATGCACACACATGTGTGTAGAGGAAGAGTCTCAAGGGCTTTTCGGGCTTTTAAACATTGCTCTTGATATCTCTTGGGACTTGGGTACTCAGAGCTCTGGCACTGTCCCTTAGCTTTTTCATTCAAAAATGGTACTTTACCAGTTTTTTTTGGTGTTACTGGAGATAAGAGTCTCATAGACTTTGTTGCCTGGCTGGCTTTGAACCACAATCCTCAAACCTCAGCCTCCTGGGTAGCAAGGATTACAGGTATGAATCACCGCTGCCCGACTTTTCCTGATCCCTCTTAAACTGGAGTATTTGGAATTGAACTCAGAAACTCCAGCCATGTTCTGATCCCAGCTGACCAGGGTAGCACATAATTTTCCAGGTTTTCCTTTGACCTCATGTGCCAGGCTCAGGGAATTCTGAAAATGCAGAGCTCCTTGTTCCCAATTACTAGAAAATGTAGCATAGTAACAGCTAGAGCATGAAATCAAGTGCTGTGCTTATAGGCTTATATCCAGACCTTTGCTCTGGATCTTGTCTCAGTCTGTGGGTCTGTCTTTTAGCAAGAATGTATTTTTAGTGTAGCAGAATAAAGTAGGGAGAAACATTGGGGGAAATGGAGAAACATTTCCTGTTCCCCATGTAGGAAATGGGAGTAAAGGCTCTCCTCCCCCCCCCCCCCCCCCTCTCTCTCTCTCTCTCTCTCTCTCTCTCTCTCTCTCTCTCTCTCTCTTTTCTTTTTTTGGGGGACCAGTCCTGGGCTTGAGCTCAGGGCCTGAGCACTGTCCTTGGACTTTCTCAAGGCTAGAGCTCTACCACTTGAGCCTCAGCACCACTTCCGCCTTTTTTCTATGTATGTGGTGCCGAGGAATCAAACCTGGGTCTTTGTGCATGCTAGGCAAGCACTCTACCACTAGGCCAAACTCCCAGTCCTCTTCTGTGTCTCTTAATGGGACTTGGGGTGCTTACTTCTGGATGGTACGGGAAGACAATGGGACTCAGACCAGCCTCTTTTGGGGTCTCCCTGATGTACGCTTGGGCCTGTTCTCAGACCCTGCTGACCATCCACTTCTATACTCCTTGTCCATAGCCCTTTCCACCCATCCAGTTGGGATCCCTGCTGCCTCCAGGACGCAGGGATCACTCTGGTGGCTGAGTTTGAGGTTGAGGCATAGGAGAAAGAAAACCACTCTTTGAGCTTCCGCCGTCAGCATGGACTATGAGCAAGCCAGAGTGGGCTGGACAGCCAAGCCCATAATTACAGGCATGGCGACCAGCTGCGTTCCCACTGCCAACCCAGAGGAAATGGACCACTCTGCAGCAGCAAGAGGGCCGGGGGACCAGACACACAGAGGGACTTCCTGAGAACTTGGTTTACTTTTTGGCACTGCCAAAAGGATGGAAGAATTTCCTTTATTCGTGAAATGCTCACTGTGAGCACGATCCCTGCCCAGGAGCTGCTAGGACTCTAACAATGAGAGAATCTGTCTTGTGTGGTAAAGGCTTGGTTCTAACTTCTAGAAAGCTCTATCCTGTAGGCATGAGCCTGCAGTGATCCATGCTGAAGGGAGGCAAGTTCTGAAGAGCATCTTCGGGGGCATCTTTACTCTCAGTTTTAGGAAGGGGGTCAGAACCCTTCCTGCCCTCCTCTAGTGTTGCTGAACCAGGAGCAGGGGAGGGGCTGGCTGGGTGAGCCAGGCCAGCACCAGGCTCTTCCTTTGGCGTCCTGTGGCAGCTGGGCACAAGGGACAGTTAGTGTCCCCCTTTTTGCCTGCAGAAGGTAGCTGCCTCCCCACCCCTCTTTTTTCTCTGCCCCATCTGTCCCGCCCCCAGTCTCAGGAGCTGCCACGCTTCAGTTATTTTATCCTTCAGTGTCCGATTCAGAAGTCTTTTCAAAGGCCCCAGCCGTGTCAGCGCAGTGCTCACACAAAAGGCCTCTTTGATTTCTTGTTTGTTTTCATTTGCCAGTGGAGGGGGAGGGGGCAGGAGAGAAAGAGCTTCTGGGTTTTAAAATTTTTATTTGGGTTGCTTCATTCTCAGAGGAGCCGGCTCCCTGGAATTACTTTCTGCATTTAGGGGTATAGAGGTGGGAGGGAGGGGCACAGAGTTTAGGACTCAGTTGTTGATGAACTCTGCTGTTCTCATGTGCTAGGCCCAAGGGTGAGAAGCTCAGATTGGGGCCTCAGGAAGAGGAAGGTCTGAAGGCCTGCTGCTGATCCATGGCCCTGTTGGTTGCAGCTACAGAGGACTCCTTAGCTGTGGATTCTAGTGAATCTCAATTTTGCCATTTCCCTTTTTGGCTCCCAGATTCCACTACTTCCTCTTCGGTTGGATGGGAGGAAGTGGGGCGGGAGGGGGGGGTCCTGCAGCACACATACCTCTCCGGGCATTCTCCATGCTTCAGAATATAGGATGGAGCTTCCCACCACAGGTCTATCCAGAGTCCAGGCATCTTTCTGGGAATGGTGCCCAGATACCAGACCCACTGTTGTGTAGGCTTGGGGCAGATCGGCATCCCTGAGGCCCTGTGAGCCAGGTGTCAAGGCTAACCTTCCTCACCCAATGTTGGGGACGAAAGATACCCAGGCCAGTGCCTGTCAGCTGTACCTGAAAGCCATGTGAGTATACCTTGGCACTCCAGTGAGAAGGGCTAGGGTACTTCCTGTGATTTCTGGGGCTGCAGAAGGGTTGCAGAGGAGACGGAGGCTCGGGTGGTGGTCCTGGGTATCAGCAGCATGGAAGAGTTCCCACTGGGTGAGGGGGGGCTCTGCAGGGCCTGCTTGGCAGACGGGAGGAGGAGGCTGGGGGGCTGAGAGATAGATAAATATAGCTGATGGCATTTCTGATGATAGGTTTTTCTTGGCACTGAGGGCAACATGGAAAACAGCACGACAAACGCCGGGCCCTGCAGGCCGCTGTCGCCATTTTAAGCATATCTGAGCCGAAGGGTTGTTGGCATTAGAACAGGGTCCCAGAAGGCAGAGAGACTGGGGTAGAGAGATTTGGCTGGACAAAGCTTTGTTGCCCCCTCCCACTCCCTGGGCCTCACATGCCTGGGTTTTTTACTTTGTCTAGGTGGAAATGAATACCCAATTTTCTAGCTGCTCTGAGGATTTTAAGGAGTATTCATAGTTTGGTATTGCCCTTTGTGGGTTTGTCTAAGTGACTTGTCCCTGTCCCAGCAGTAATGGCTCATCAAAGGGGGCATTCTGGCTCTTTTCCCCATTTTTGATGTCTTAGTGGTGACATGGCACGCTGCTGCCACCCTAGGGTCAAGGCCTTCATTTACTATTCCTTCAAGGACATCTAGTAACTTCAAGCTTCCCCTGTAACCAGAGGAAGGGGACATCCTCTCCTGCACTTCCTTATTTCCATTGAAATCCTTCCATAGATTCTGGTTTTGTCATTGCTCCTGACTGGGAGTCATGGACTCAGGTGGCATATGCGGGGTCTCTGTGTGGAGTGAGGAACAAGCAAGTCAAATCTAGAGATGAGAGAGGCTTTGGGAAGACAGCCTGCCTAGCTGGCACTTTGACTTGCACAGGTGAGGTTTGCGGGCATTAGAAAGACATCAAGGACTTAGTTTGTTTTTGTCAGCTGATAGGGCCTTTTCACCCTGCTGGAGCTGTCTTTCTCCTCACAATGGCAGGATAGGAATTATATCTACCATACAAGGAGAGAGCCCCATAAGGAGATGTCTAGGGACTCAGGTCATCCAATGAGTTTCCTCCCAGGTCAGTAATCTGGAACCTGCTTTTTACCACCTTACCCTGAAGACCTCAAAGCTCCTTGACCTTGACTTGCTTACTGACCTTGGTAGAGTCCCAGAGAAGGCTTCAAGGGTCTCTGCAGGAGTGAGTTTCATGCCTGCCGTCCCCTTACTCTTTAGGAGGGTCCAGAGCCCAGATTGTGACTCCTCTCAAGGGCTCCCCAGCCACTGAGCACGGGGGAGTGAGCAGTCCCTGCCCCTGTTGGCCACATTGGCCTCCTCCTCCCAGCTGTTGGCCATAGCTCCTGCCTCTGCCTTGGAGAGGGAGCAAGAACACAGACAGGCAAGGGGCAAAGGGGTGACCAGGCTGTGTGGCCACCTGGGCTTCATATCGTAGCCTGCTGGAGCGGCCACCCTGCCTGCCCTGCCCAGTGCAGGTAGAATGTGTAAAAAGCCCAGGCTCAGGGCCAGGCAGGCAGGATTTCAGATTTCTGATCCTTGCACGGCCACACCCTTTTCCTGGGAGTCTTCTTGGAATCTTAGTTTTAAATAAAAATGAATTATCCAACTTAACCAGATGATTGCTGCGCGTTTATTAATCTGTAATTCATCTCCCTTTTTTTCCCCTGTGGAGCTGGGGGTGGGATCCAGAGCCCTAACCCTTTACTCCTTCCTTAAAGTTTGAGAGTTCTGGGACCATACACATAAATGCTCATTCGGTGTGCTAACGGCTGCATCCTGATAGAGGCTGACCACAGCTGGAGATTTTCCTCTGCTTCTGCCATGATAAGACAGGCCTGACCTCTCAAACATTGGCTCTCCTAGAGCAGGGTTTCCAGCCACGGACACTTGGCGTTTGGGCTGGGTCATTCTGTGCCATGCAGGACTATCCTGGGTACCACAGTGGATTTAGTGGCATCTCTGGCTTTGACCCTTAGTAGCCAGTCACACCCCATTCCCTCAGGTGTTTCAATTAAAAAAATATCCACACATTTCCTAGAATCCCCTGCGGTCAAATCACTCCTAGCTGAGAACCTGTGACCTGGAAGAAAAGTGTTCAGATAGAATGTCACCTCTGGCCTCCCCTCCAGTTTAGGACCTTTGCCTATCTAGCATGGACATTGCAGCAATGAGCACTGGTAATTTCCCATGTGCACTATGCTATTTTCCCCATCCTCTGCATATTCCTGGGACCTGATCTCCAGCCTGTGTTCCCTGTGTCTCCCTGTCCCATGGGAATCCTGAGCCTATCCCTAGGTGCGGAACTTGGTGTCGGGTTGGGGCATCTGCAGCTTGGATGACCCAGGGCTGTGTGGTGAGGCCCCCTGTCCCAGAAATTCTTTCTTGCATGGATTCAGTCACCACAGTAGTCACAGCAGAGTCTTACCAGGACTCTTTTTTTAACCCTGTATTTGACTTTTTTTATTACGGTAGCAAAAATATTCTGTGAAAATTCAAACAATAGAGAAGTGTAAGAGACAGCCTCCCAAACCATCCTCCCAAATCTGAGCCCGAGAACCTTACTTCACAATTCCATGTCTGCTTTTCTTTTACTTCTTTTTTTTTACATCAATTCATATATCAAGTAACTTTTAAATATAGAGAGATCTATTTTAAGAGCAGACAGTATGTTTGGGCTAATTGAATTGGCTCTTTTGAGTCCCACTGCAGCCTTAACTTTTCCTACTCCCTGTCTTTGTACCCATAGCCCATTGTTCTAGGCTCTTGGCCTCTGGACCAGCTTCTCTGGCCTTTCCTCGAGGGTGAGGGTGGGCACTCCGATTGTGAAACAGACCCTCACCAATACCTCTGGTGTCCAGGAGGCATCTGATCTTTAAAGAGAAGAAGGAGTTAAGCACCAGTCACTTCAAGGACTGAGTCCATCAAATCTTTGTGTCATGTATAAAGATGAGTGAGAAATGCCGAGAGGCCGGGGTGGAGCCGAGGAAACGAGAAACCAGACAAGACCTCAGGAAGGAATACAGAGAGGGCTTTGCAGCTGATCTATCAGTCTAGGATGGCTGCCCACTGACAGACGGACAGAGGAGAGACAGAGACAGCAGGAACCTGGAGTAGGGTGACACCTGGTGATTCTCCTGGACTGGGCGGAGCCCTGTGGAGAGATCAGAAGATCCCTGGAGGCGACCTGTAAGGAGGCCGGCCAGTGAAGCCCTTGGGGAGTGTGTCCTCATTATGCCTGAAGATTATATCCCCATTAGTGCATAATTATTATATAATGGGCGTTATTGCATAATGGCAGTTATATAACAGGTGGCCCAGAATACAGACAGGGGGTGTAATAAGTGTATATCCTCTGGCTATAAATAGCCACCAGCCCCACACTGAGTATGTGGTCACACCAGAGCCACCTTATAAATACCCGTGCTGGGCTATAAATTTCTGAGCAGTGACGTCAGCAGGCATGATACCTAGTTAAGGAGTGGTAGGAGGGACCTGTGGTCCCACCCAGACATAGGACATCATTGTCTCCTTGGTAACAGGATTGCTGGGGGGACCAAGTGAAAAGAAGTCTTCAAATGGAGGAGGCAAGTGGGTCGAAGGCTTGGGTGGGGGGAAGGAGGCTGTTGAGTCTGGGTCTGGTCTTGAAGTCGGGGATGATGAGACATGCCATCTGCCCTTGGGAGTTACCCCAATCAGCAACCAGACAGTGGGCTCCATTTCTTCTTATCTCGAGAATCTGGTATTCCCTTCCCTGTAGCAGGTTCAGTCTAGCTTTGGTCACAGATCTGAGAGAGAAGGTGAGCCATATGGTTGCTCCTTTTTGTTGCCTGGGGCTTCTTGCCGAAAGGGTGTTGAACATGGACAGACCTAAGCTCTGGGCCCTGGCCATGACCTCCTCAGGGTGTGGCTACTTCCTCAACCAGAGGTTTTAGAGTAGTATCAGCCTTACTAACAATAAATATGTGAGTAATTTGCTGCTGGCCTCAGCAGGCCTCATGGCTGTAGTGCTGGCCGGGGTAGGAGGGTTGCGGAGGGGGGGGTGCGTGGAGAGAAGTGGGGAAAGGACAGTATTCTGGCCCAGGAGAAGCTGTGTGGTGGGCCCATCTTTTAGGTGTAGGAGAGGTAAGTTCTCTGTGAGATGGCACAGAGCTGATCCTCAGATCCCTAGCCCTGAACACAGGAAGGAAGTTCCCTTTGTCGGCAGGTAGAGGTTGGCGTTAGTTTGAAAGAAGAAGAAGCAGGAATGCTATACCCACCCACCTTTGCCAGGAGTTTCCAACTTGAAAGTCATCCTTTATCCTGTCCTGGGGAAACTCTCAATACCTGGAAAACCACAATGGTTGGTTACCCTGAAGCAGTACTTTTTAGCCAGGGTGATTTTGTGCTTCAGGGGACATCTGACATCTGACGATGTCCATAGACACTCCTTTGTCCCAAGTAGTGGGGTGGGGGGATGCTGTGGACGCCCAGTGGGACAGTCTCCCACATGGGCAGTGTGGAGGCAGAGCAGTTTTATCTTGGAGGGGGATTAGGCAGACCTGGCCCCGCACAGGGTACCAGTCAGGGTACCCCAAGTCTGCTGGCTGAGTGGGCTGTCCAGCCACACCTCCGAATTTCTTAGGGCACTTGTTTCCTTGCTTTGATAGTTATATGTAAGGTTTTTTTTTTTGTTGTTGTTGTTGTTGTTTGTTTGTTTGCCAGTCCTGGGCTTGAGCTCAGGGCCTGAGCACTGTCCTTGGACTTTCTCAAGGCTAGAGCTCTACCACTTGAGTCTCAGCACCACTTCCGGCTTTTTTCTATGTATGTGGGTACCGAGGAATCGAACCTGGGTCTTCGTGCATGCTAGGCAAGCATTCTACCACTAGGCCAAACTGCCGGCCCATATGTAGGGTTTTGTTCTGCACCCTGGAGACCTTCTCTAGTAGAATCAAGGGCTTCCTGAACCCCCCCACCCCTCGATTTAATATTTGGGATTGAATTCTGGCGTCTTCCATGCCAGGCTAGGGTTCCACCACTGAGCTAAACCCTCCACCTGTAATCTCCCATCTTGAAGACAGTGTGGAGGGAATGTCCTGCCGGCAGCAAGGCTTCTCTGTGCATCCTGTTCCTGTACAACAGAGGTGGGGAGAAAGGGGAGCAGGAGGAAGGAGGGGAAAAAATGAAGGAAGAAAGGAAAAAAATAATCAAACAGCTATCTCTGACTTCCTGCCCAAGTTTCCAGAAGACAAAAGCTGTCCCCTCCCTCGCCTTCTAGAGCACTCATGTGCACGTACACAGCCCACTGCGGCTGCCGTGTCCCCATCCCGGGGTGAAGACTCATTTCCATAAAAGCCAGATTTCTCAGACCCAGTAGCCAAGACTCGTTGTACCCCCAAAAGAGGTTTCACAGATGAAACAGTCAAGCTGGCAGCATCGGGGAGCTGAGCCTTTCTCTGGCATGTGGGGTTTACAGAAATCTGGTTCTGAGCTCTGTGACGTCATATGTAGAAGATTCTGCGCTGCCTGGTGAATGTGAAGTGCAATCACAAGTGCCATGCAAGTACGGTATCTTTCACCTGGTTTTGTGTGTGTTTAGCTCACTACCTGGCCGCAGTTGACTTGGCTCCTCTTTCTCTGGCCACACATGTAGCATGGCCAACTGGGTCATGGTTTCTGCTGGCTTCAGCTAGGGCCCACGGAAAATGGCCAGGGTGGTGGTGGTGGTGGTGGTGTGCGCCATTCTGGGCTGCAGAGCAGGAGAAGGGAGGAGAACCAGCTGGGCCATAGGCTGCCCGGGTAGGTATCAAACCTGTCTTTTGAGTTTGGACTAGGCAGGGATGAGGGGTCGGCATGCAGGGTCCTGCCTGTGGGGCCAAAGGGAACTCTGTGGGGAGTGGTGCTGGCTTTGAGCACAAAAGCCATTGCTCTGTGGAACTCTAATCCTCAGGATATTGCCAGCCTGAGAATAGGGCCAAGGGAGAGGCCTCTGCCCTGAGGATGGGCCAGATTTCTCTCACTTATTTATGGTATCATGCTGTATAAAGTGGGCCCAGCGCACAGATCTCTGGGCACAGTTTCAAATACATGCATTTCTTTTAAATTAAACGCCACACACACATTTGCTCTCCCCACCCCCTCTGGCTCGCGCATCCTCGCGTGCGGGCCGCGCGCGCGCACACACAGTCTGTTCAAGCCGTGCGGCTGCCCAGGAGTGTTCCTGGCCACGTGGGATAGTAGCTGAGGATGATGGTACCAATGCCACTGTCTAATATTAGATTTTATAACTCAGAGATTCATTAATATAATTACTCAGATGCCAGCCTGGCTTGGCAAGACCTCTTGAATTGTGCTGCTCTCCAACAAAGCGCTCTGACTGCTGTGATACCCCTGGTGAGCTTGAGCCCCACTCCTTGTTCAGGGACAACAGGCAGAGGGTACTCTGTGGGGAGAGGCTTCTGCCTTCTTGTGTCATCTTTGAGTGCTGGCTGCAAAAGCAAGAGCCCTCTGGATGAGGCCCTCTTTCTCTGCAGTGGAACCAGCCTCTTGCTAGGCCCCTGGCTGGGGTATTTTATTCCTCTGTGACTTTTTTTTGGGGGGGAGGGGGTCATGGGGCTTGCACTCTGGGCCTGGGCACTGTCCCTGAGCTCTTCAGCTTAAGGCTACTGCCCTATCCCTGGATCTACAGGCCCACTTCCCATTTTCTAGTGGTTAATTGGAGATAAGAGTCTCACGTTCTTTAGTGCCTGGGCTGGCTTTGAACCATGATCCTCAGATCTCAGTCTCCTGAGTAGCTAGGATTACATGTGTGAGCCACTGTGCCTGGCTCTTCCTCTATGACATTTTGCTATGATTGTGAAGGTTTCTTTCTTGGTTGGAACCTTGGATCTGAGATTCTGTTTTATCTGCATTCACATCTGCCCCTTCCCACCCCATATAAGTTCTATCTGGCTCTGTAAATCCATTTTGAATAGTGAATTACCTTCAGATGGGGAGCAGCTGACATCGTCCTTAAGATCCAGTGTGCAGGCCTACGCTGGTATAATAATCAGAAAAGGACTTATGAAGGCAGGGGACAAAGACAGGGGACAGCAGTTCTGAGTGAGTAACAGGCAAATTCCAACATGCCAGAGGGGAGGGGGGTAGTAGCTTCTAGAACACTGTAAGAAGCATGGCATGTAAATGAGAACCTGTGGGTTCATGGGTTAAAAGGGATTTGTTTTCCCAAAACATAGATGAACTGAATAGATGATGAACTGTCAGCAAAGTGAAGGAAGAGGAGCTATCTTGGCCTTTCACACCCTGGCACTTGTTCAGTGGGCACACAGGTCCTGGATTAGCCTGTACCACCATGGCCCAGACTTCTGCGTGTCTCCTTGCCTGTCTCTGGTAGACTTCATCATGGGGGCAATCTTTCACAAAGAATGCCATCTTCAGAGGCCATGTGTGCCTGAACTTATCACTGCAGTCTCTTCCCACCCCACCCCACTCCATACTAGCCTGGCAGATGCCCTGTGGCTCAGGCTGGGGAGGACCCTCCTGGTCTCTTCCCTTCTGGGGCTCCCCCTGCCCCCCTTGCCTTTCCCAGAAAGTGTCAGTTAGCCTCCAGCCCCGCCTTTGGACAGACCCATGGCCACTCTCCCTACCCTGTCTCCTGCAAGCCCCCAGCTGGCATATGTGCTCTCAGTTCAGGAGGCTGGATTTGGTTATTAAAGGAAGGTGAGTCGGGAGGGAGGCTTCTTCCTCACGCCCTCTCACGCACTCCCATGTGCAGGCACTTCACCAAGCCAGCCCCGAAGCCCAGCTCTGCACCACTGCTGCCCCGTCACTTGCGAAGATCTCAGCCCTGTCCAGGCTTTCAAGTACATTCCCAGTGATCACATTACCACCCGAAGACTTGATGGACACCACTTCCTCCTCTCTCCCTCGGCCTTAAGTCTTCTTCCTCCACATCTTGTGCCTGTCCTTGATTTTATCCACCTGCTGGCCCCTGCAAGGTTGCCTTGTCCAGGGGAGGCACAGCAGCAGGCCATTGGGCACCCAATCCTGGCATGTGGCCTGGGAGTGTAACAGTAATTTGAGAGTGTCTCCCTCTTGCTGTTTTTGTTTTTGTTTTGTTTTTGTCATTTAGGCTAGAGTCCACTTGAGCATGGAAGAAATGTAGGAGGCTGAGCCTGCCTCCCAGGGGCCAGCACAGGAGACCTGCAGGGCTCTGCAGTTGCTTCAGTGTGGTCTGTGTTAGAGAGAGAGCCCCAGGCTGCTAGTCTATTTGTCTACTGCTTTCAAAAGGTATTTTTCTGACTCTAAAGACTAGTACGGGACATATTCTTTCTGCGCTTGAGGTCCTAGATTCCATCTCCAGCATTACAAAGCCAAAAGAAAGAGAGTAATACACAACCCATACAAAAAACAAAAGAGACATAGTCAAGAGGAAAAGGAAGATGATCAAAACTGCACCACTTAAATTCTTCTACTACAACTAACCTTTAATTGTATTTTCTATATTTATTCAAATTTATTTCAAATTAGAGTTTATAGTATGAACTTTGGGATGCTACCTTTAGATTTCAGCACCCCTTTGTGTTAATGCCATGTCAGTATTCATTGTTTTTTGTTCCTTTGTTGTTTGGTTTTAGTGCTGGCCCTTGGGATTGAACTCAGGGTCTGGGTGTTGTTCCTGAGCTTTTTTTGCTCAAGGCTAGGTTCTACCACTTGAGCCACAGCTCTGCTTCTGGCTCTTTTTTTTTTTTTGTAGTTTATTATGAGATAAGAGGTCTTCCAGACTTTCTACCCAGGCTGGCTTTGAACAATAATCCTCAGATCTCAGCCTCCTGAGTAGGTAGGATTATAGGCATGAAAAGCAGTGTTTGGTTTATTTACATCACTGTTTTTTGATTGTGTGTGTGTGTGTGTGTGTGTGTGTGTGTGTGTGTGTGTGTTTGTGTGTGGGGGGGTATGCTTGAACTCAGGGCTAAGGCACTGTCCCTGAGAATGTTTTGCTCAGATCTAGCTAGTGCTCTAACAATTGAGCTCTGTTTCTAGCCTTTTGGTAGTTAATTTGGAGATAAGAGTTCCAGGCTGACTTTAACCACTATAGTCAGATCTCAGCCTCCTGAGAAGTTAGAATTGAGGCATCAGCCACCAGTGTTTGGTGTTTTGTTGATGGCATTGCCTCAGATTCTCAACATTTCTAATTATTTTTACCCTCTTTTCCTTTTTTTTTTTGTTTATTTGCCAGTCCTGGGGCTTGAACTCAGGGCCTAAGCTCTGTCCTTGAGCTTTCTCCAAACTAGTGCTCTACCACTTGAGCCACGGCACCACTTTCAGCCTTTTCTGTGTATGCGGTACCAGCGAATTGAACCCAGGGCTTCACGCTTGCTAGGCAAGCACTCTACCACGAGGCTACTCTCCTGGCCCCCTGTTTTCCGTTTAAGAATGAGAAATTTCCTCTTAGTACAAATGTTATAGATACATATTAAAAACGAAAGCCTGTAGCCAAACATGATAGCATTTAGGAGGTAGACATAGAGGACTGTACATTTAGGGCCAATCACATAGTGATATCCTATCTCATAAAAATAAAATAAAAGCTAGGAGGTAGTGGCTTATGGCAGTAATGCTAGCTACTCAGGAGGTGAGATCTGAAGGTCATAAAGCCAACTTGGGCAAGAAAATACATGAGACTCTTATCTCTAATTAACCACTAGAAAACCAGAACTGCAGTAGTGGCTCAGAATGGTAGAGCTCTAAGCCTGAAGCAAAAAGAGCTTAGGAACAGCACCAAGGTCCCAAGTTCAAGCCCTGGGACTGATTAATAATACCAATAATAATAACAACACTAATAAAATAAAATAAAAAATAAGTAAGCTCATGCCTAGTGTGTCACTAGCTACTCACGAAGTGGAGATCTGAGGATATCAGTTCAAAACCAGCATGGGGAGACAAAATTCAAGCGACTTATTTCTCTAATTAACTAGCAAAAACTAAAAATGAGAAAGTCAAAGGAAAGCTCAAGTCAAGACATGAATCCAAACAGCAAGAATGCCAATAAATAAATTCAGTGGCACCCATAGGTAATCCTAGTCTCCCCCTGCCTAAGAAGTGTGAGGCTAGCTGGGTACGGTGGCTCATGCCTGTCATCCTAGCTACTCAGGAGGCTGAGATCTGAGGATCAAGGTTCAAAGCCAGCCCAGGCACTAAAGTCAGTGAGACTCTTATCTCCAGTTAATCACCAGAAAACCAGAAATGGCACTGTGGCTCAAGGGGTAGGGCAGCCTTGAGCTGAAGAGCTCAGGACAACACCCAGGCCCAGAGTTGTTCAAGTCCCAAAAGCGACCAAAAAAAAAAAGTGTGAAGCAAATAAAGGGGGGGAACTGAGAATCTGGCCTAGTGGTAGAGTGCTTGCCTAGCATGCATGAAGACCCCAGTTCAATTCCTCAGTACCACATACATAGAAAAAAGCCAGAAATGGTGCTGAGGCTCAAGTGGTAGAGCTCCAGTCTTGAGAAAGTCCAAGGACAGTGCTCAGGCCCTGAGTCCAAGCCCAGGACTGGCAAAAAAAAAAAGGGGGGGGGGGTGATACTGATGAAGCTGAATTATACTCATAAGTTGATGTGTTGAACTGAAACCTCTTTCTACAATAAAGATAATAAAAATAAAAAAACCCATACTGTATGTATGGGTTTGAGTATACTTTGTGTATAATTTAAAAAAATTATACACACACACACACACACATAAAGGTTTGAACTCAGGGCCTTATATATACTAAGTGTATACTCTCACTTAAGTCACATCTCTTGTCCTATTTGTTTCTTTCCTTTTTCTTTCCAGTCCTGGGCACTGTCCTTGAGCTTTCTCAATGTTAGCACTCTACCACTTGAGCCATAGCACCACTTCTGGCTTTTTCTGTGCATATGGTACTGAGGACTCAAACCCAGGGCTTCATACATGCTAGGCAAGCACTCTACCACTCAGTCACATTCCCAGCCTTGCCCTGGTTTTTGTTGGCTATTTTCAAGATAGATTCTGGCAAAGTTTTCTGCCCTGACTAGCCTAGAACTGTGATCTCTCCAAGCCTGAGCTACCGGCATGAACAGAGACATGCTTTTGAAGTGACAGCCTGAGATTTCATAATACAAGAATTGATGTAGCTTCTTTCCCTCTTGAGGCTCTCGATTGTGTCACAGTTATCTCATTGTAAGTTCTGCTAGGATGGGCCTCCTGGCACACTACACCTTGTCGCTGTTGATTGACCAGGCAGAAGGCATGACCTCTTCTGAAGACTCCATGTTATTCCTTATTTTATTGCTGTCTGAAAATCTAATGCCCACAAAGCTCATGAGGGCTCACAAGGGTTCATCTCAGCCCTGTCCTGGCTACGCCCTGCCCATGTTACTCTGAGCTGTAGAAGGATGCCACCTTCCTCTGCACAAATCCTGTACCTGCAGGCCTCACAGCTGGCTCATACGTGTCTGACCCGTGCGTGGGTCTGCCCTCTGTACCGGCTCACCCAGCTCCTGCTGGACATGTGCCGACGCCCACTGTGGGAGCTAATCACAGCATCAGCCCACATGCTTGCTCCGCCTGCCGTGTTTTTATGTAAGTCTGAGGTGTCCCTCCCTGGCCTGTGCAGCCGCCCCCCTTTTGGCACTGCTAG
The DNA here is from genome assembly GCF_031878675.1 of Megascapheus bottae. Lineage (NCBI taxonomy): Eukaryota > Metazoa > Chordata > Mammalia > Rodentia > Geomyidae > Megascapheus > Megascapheus bottae. The sequence goes on along the minus strand of NC_143509.1, from coordinate 2,551,297 downwards.
AAGGGGAGGGCCCCATGAGGCCCCTGGCCTGGCAGCTCCCTGCCAACTTCTGGCTCTGAGACTGCAGAATCAATTCCTGACACTGCCTGGTGGTGAGCAGGTGCTGGCCATGGTGTCTTAATGGCAGCAGAGCCCCAGTGTTGCTCCGGAGATACAAGCCCACAGTGGCCACCGACACCTGCCCCTACAGCGCCTGAGGAAGCAGCTGCTGCTACCCCAAGGCTGGCTCTGCAGTCTGTACCAGGCTCCTGGCAGACTCTTATTTTTGTGTGTCATAGATCACAGTGTAGCCCACATTGGCCTTGAACTCTTACTCTTTTTTAATCTGTTGCAAGGATCTTGAACTCAGGTACCTGACACTTCCTGTCAGCTTTCTTGCTCATGGCCTGCTTTCCATCACTTGAACCGCACCTCCAGTCCATTAATTGTGTGTGTGTGTGTGGGGGGGTAGTCCTAGGGCTTGAACTCAGGGCCTGAGGGCTATTCCTGAGCTTTTTTGCTAGCATTCTTCTACTTGAGCCGTAGCTCCAATTTGTAGCTCTGGATTTCTGTTGCTTTTGTCATGGGGCTTGAACTCATGGCCTAGGCACTGCCCCTGAGCTCTTTTGCTTAAGGCTAGTGCTCTACCATTTTGAGCCACAGCACCATTTTGGACTTTTCCGCCCAGTCTGGCTTTGAACCATGATCCTCCGATCTTAGGTAGGACTGCAGGCATGAGCCACCGGCACCCAGCTCACGTCTAGATTTTTGGTGGTTAATTGGGGCTGGGAATCCTTACACCTCACCCTCCTAAGTAGTCATTAGTTCCTGACTCGCCCCATGCCCAAGCCTCATACTTGGGACTGCATCCCCCAGAGCCTGGCATCCACAGCCGTCAGCCCCTGTGTAAGGAACAAGCTCCCATCATCAGCTGAGGTTTGTCGCAACTGCTCTGTATCTGTGTGTACACACCTGCCCCTGCACCTCTAATCCAGGCCTGTATCACTTCCCTCTGTCTTGAACCTTTTCTATGAGATGATCCATCTCGCCCAGAACTTGACTGTCCTCGGCTCTGGGACATGAGGACTGCCCCTAGACCTTCAAGGTCTGGCAGGAAGCTTGTGAGGTGTAGCAGTGAAAGGATTGCTTGTGTGGAGCCAGGAGTGATGGGAGCCTCTCTTCCTTTTTTGACCTGGCAGTGCCAGGATGCCCACTTCTCAAGGGCCCGTGGCCATGCCACAGTGGGTGGTTGATGTGTTTCTGAAGCTTAGTCTGTTCTCTCCTCTGTGGGTGTCTGTGTGTGTGTCCGAGTGTCAGGAGGGTATAAGTATGTACAAGTGTGGGTTGTGGCTCCTGTATGTAAAAGCCAGCATGAGTCACACCCGAATTATGTAAGGGGGAACTTCTCAGGTCAGGGGGTTCAAATTCATGAGCCACCTCTGAGGACTCAGAAACCCAGGGTAAATGGAGTGACCTGCCACTGCCCCCCCCCCCCGCAGTGAGCAGGGGCCCCCTCTTCCAAGGAGAAGAGTATGTGTACTTCTACGTGTCAGGCCCTTGCTGCCTGCTCAGCAGCTGAGCATTTCCTTTCTGGGGGCTCTTTGTGAACCTGCCTCGCTATTAATCTACCTGTTAGTAAAAGAGATTACAATTGCTGTAATTACAGGGCGTCAAAAGCAGGCTGAGTGAGAGGAGGGGTGGGGGAGCCCAGCCCCACAGGAAGCTGCTATTAAAAGCTCACATTTGGTTGGCTGTAACTCAGGACAACTTCTCTTCCCCAGGGCTGAAGAGACCTGGGGTTGGCCAGGTCCCGGGATGGACGAGGGTCCTAGAGTGTGGGACCGGGGCAGCCCTCTCTGAGCCAGTGGGCCTCATACATAGTTGCTTCCACCGGCACCTCTGCGGACCACTCGAGATTCCGCTCGGTGGCGGCACTCGTGGGGGAGGGCAGCAGCGTAGGCCCCACATGTGATCCCCAGGCTCCTGGCGACAAGAACCATCCAACAACACAGGCTTCTTGGTGGCAGACTTTCTGCCCCCCGAAATGTATCTGGAAACATCGTGTTCTTGGAGTGGGGTGCTACTGGTACCAAACTGGTAGAGGCCAGGCACACTGATAGCTGTCTGATGCTGTACAGGACACCTTCTCACCTGCCTGCAAGCAGAGGATCTGGAGCCGTCGTGGCTGTAGGTTGTCAGAGTAAAGACTGACAAGGTGAGTTAGGCCGGAAGAGCATCCTGAGGACGTCCCTGGTGCTCAGCCTGCAGACTGGACTCAGTGCTTAGGCGGCCTGAGAGAGGGCGGCAACCACCTAGACTGACAAACCCTGCGTCAACCCTGCACTGGGCCTTGTGGGGGAGGGGGTGGCAGGCTATGAACGTGCACACACATTCCACTTCTGTTCCTGTCAAGCTCCCCTTAGGGGCAAGAACTAGAGCCAAGGCCAAAGAACCAGACTGGACTCCCAGCTCGTGTTCGAGGTCGGTAGACACCTATGGTTCCTCCTGTAGTCAGTCTTGTCCACCAGGGGGATAGCCTGTGACACTGTTGCCCCTTCCATTGTTTCCAGCTTTGACCTTCATCACCTCTGGGAGAAAGGGCAAGGATGGTGGGTCAGAAATGTGGGGCTGGGGTCCCCACATACCAGAGTGGTGGCTGCAGGCGGGTGCATGGTGTGTTTACTGCCTGCCTACCACGTGCAGGGGCTGCCCTCCCAGTCTTCAGGCCACCGTGGCTCATGTTTGCTTCAGACAAAGCACCAAGATTTTCAGCTGTTGTGAATGCCATGTTTCACACCGAGTCCCTAATAGTGGAGTCGCTTTGCATTCCCCCCACTTTTTTTTTTTTGCCTTGACAGCTCCAACCTTATAATTTTACCTTCTCGCGCCTCACACACTCTTCTTTTCTTCCCTTTCCCCTTCCTGGGGCTTTTGCAGCTCATCACTGGGGACCCTCTTTAGGGGGATCACTCCTGACAAGAGGGGTGGAGCTTCCTGTCAAACATTGGGAGTTGATGTTTTGTTTGGTGAAATGTCTGTAAATAGGCTGCGTGTGGTAGTTCTACATGGATCCCTGTGTGTATGAGCGCCTTTTTGTGTCTGTGCACGTCTGCAAGCATGTGGATGTCGGGAGCAGAAAATGGGAAGGGAAGAAGGGAGGAGAGTAGAGGGGCAGGAAGCACAACAGCTCTGTTCCTTCTGAGATTTGTCTTGGACTGAATCACAGGTCCTGATTTAGGAAAGGACCGAACGCCCAAAACATCAGGAGGGAAGCTGTGCTGGCTTGATGGCCTGTTGGTCATGAGAGCTGGAATGGGACAGTGGCACTGTCCTCTCTCTACACGGGCCACATACCTGTGGATCAAAATTCTGGCCTTGAACCCCAAGTATCCTGATGATAAGTTGTAGAGGAGTCTGTTTCTTCTGCCAGCACTGACTTGGGTTGACCTGAGATTCTGGGGATCAATGTTCTTCCACTAGGGAGACCATTTCTCCCCAGAGACAGGCTCCTTCAAGGCTATTCTCTGATCTTATTTTGTAAGGAAAACTTCTTTGCCTCAGACCAGCCTCCCTTCAGGCTTCAGGTAGCTTACCTATGGGGGGTTGATTTACAGCACACTCACTAGAAAGTCTGGTCTATTTGATTTTATACGCTTGGCCATATCCGCTTTCCCGCCATTAGCCTTCCAGACCACGGAATGCTCTGCCTGGGAGCTGCTCAGCCTCAGCCAACACCCGCCCTGAATCCATTTTGAGTTGCTCTTCTCTGGCCCCATTAGAAAATGTCGGCTCTGACTGCACCGTGCTCGTGAACAAAGGTACAGAATGATTTTGGCTGCTTCATCCAGGAAATAAATTCCTCTCCGGTGCCAGAAACCATTGAGTGGTGCCATGTGTTGAGCTCCTGGGCCTAGAGCTGTGGGCAGGGTTATTGCTGGGACAGGGAGGGTGGAGAACTCAGATACACAGGCCATGGGGAGATAGCCTGGCTTTCCAGATACCCCATGTTCAGTTCAGGAAGCTAAAGTCTTGGTTTCCCTAGCTTTCTATGTGTGCTGCCTGTGGCCTGTGGGGGTAGCAGGTCGGGGACTTGGGGAAGACAGGCTCTCGCAGACACCCGCTCCCTTCCCACACCTGGGGCTCGAACCCAAGACCTCACTAGAAAAACACTCCATCACCGAGCTATACCTCCACTTCCTCAGCTCCTTTCTCTCCAGCCCACTTTCTCTTGTTCCGTCTGTTCCAGAAGGAAAGGATTGTTTTCTCTGTGCCTTCCCACTTCTCTTCTTACACATGTCATCAGCAGTATCACCAAGCCCTACCTCACTTAAGCCCACGGCAGGCAGGAGACAAAGTTGCTGTGATCTTTTTACCCTGCCTGGAGGACAGCTGGATGGGCCTTGCTTAAGGCGCTTGCTGAAGCCACCTTCTGCTAGCCAGCTGAAGACCTGTCCCTACCAAGGAACATCCCAGCTTAAATCAGCGTCTGCTTTCCCTCCCAGCATGAGAACTCCCTTTTCTCTCCAGCTCCTGGCAGACATTTTACTGCTATTCTGCCACAAAGGCCCCCCAGCCTGGCTCTCTGCTCTTTTCTCTCTGACCTTCATCTTGCTATGGACACCACCACCTAGACTAGCACATGAGCCTGCACCACGTGACTCACAGGCCCCAAGCTAGCCCAGAGGCCTCCCTACTGTCTCATCCTCTTCGTCTCCTTCCTAACTTCTACACTGATGTTTTATAGTGCAGTAATTCACACAGTAAAATTACCTACTGATGATCCCAGACCTATGATGGCTGGATTTAGGATCATGGTAAAGTATTCCCATACTACCATTCTATTCTCCCTGCCAGGACAGTATTCTGTAGGTTACAGGAGAGTCGAAACCTTAATATGAAATATGCTATGTGTTAGATGATTTTGCCCAATGTTGAGCCAGGGGAATATTCTAAGCACATTTAAAGTTGGCTAGGTTTGATGGGTTAAGTGTATTAAATACATTCTCGATTGTGGATTTATATTTTAAAGTTTATGACTCATGGCAGTTCTGCAGCCCCTCTAACTCCAGGATAGTTCTATAACTCCACTAGTAACTCGCCCTGTTTCCCCTCTCCCACCAGCCCTAAGTCTGCTTGTTCCCTAAAGCTATGAATTGTTCTTTCTGAGCATTTCCTGTAACATATAAGGCATGGTTTTACGGCTGGCTTCTTTGGTGGAGCATGCTCTTTTCAGACTTCCTCCATGTCGAAGTCTACACCAGCGCTCCATTGCTTTGTAAGACTGAGTAATATTCCGTGGTGTGGACATTTTGATTGTCCATTCATCTCTTGGTGGACATTTGGGCCATTTGCAGTTTGGGAGCGATGGTGCATTGACCATTCGTGTACGGTATCTGTGTGGACACACATTCATCTCTGGGGTATCTGTGTGAGGAGATGTCTCCCAGGAATCTGCAACTGCCTACCAATAGGTAGTTGGTCTCCCCACTCACCGCCCCATCTTCCTCATCTGTCCACTCCGGTTCCTTGTTCATGGTGACACTGCCAATCTCACACCCCTCTCTTCTTCACACCAACCATTCCAGCACTGACTTGCCCCTCTCTGAAGCCTAAGCCCCAGAGCTGGCCCTGCCTCTGGGCTCCTTCCTGCTCAGGCTTCTCTCTTCCTGTCTCTGTTTTCCTTTACCTTTCAGACCCTTGCCCAGCAGGCAGTCAGCTGGTCTCACCATCCCAGGGGTCTCTGCACTTCTACCACAATGCACCCAGCCTGCACCTGTAGGGTGGTGGCCCTGCCAGGTCAGGTTGTTTTTTTTTCTTCTTTGTGTCTGCCTGCCTGGCATCCAGCAGGGCTGGGAACTTAACACAGATGCTAGCTTTGAGGCAGTGCCTATGAATGTGATGTCACTGCTCTAGTTCTGTTACAGCCACTGGGCCTGTAGACATTCAAGAGAGCATGGGCTCCAGCCGTGCCCCCACCTCTGCACTCCTGTGGCCCCAAAGAGCAAGTAGAAGAGACCGGGGACAGGATAGTTCTAAGAGGGCAAAACAGTTCTAAGAAAGGCCCGAAGGCAATTGCTATTGTGCAGCTAGCAGGCCAGCTTCCACCCTCCTGCCAGTGGCTGGGCAGCGGCAGAGAAGGTGCCCTTTCCTCCCCTGCAGCCTGCCAGGCCTCACCAGGCCATCTGTAAGTGATTTGCTCAGTTCCGGTGGGCAGGTACCCCAGGTGGGTGCAATGCCACGCTACCACAGGCCAGGGAGGAGCAGGGATGTGTCTCAGGTCTCACTGGCACCTAACTCTAGGAAATAGGGATGGAGTGGCAAGGACCCAGTGCCATTATGGGCCACCAGTGCCTTCATTCCCTTTTGTCCACTGGAATCTTCCCATTCTTGCCAGCTAGCGACACAGTGAGTGAACAAGCCAGCTGCTTTTCCCAAAGCCCCAAGCCAGCAAGCAAGGCAGGTTCTGGGAGGAGACAGCCACCACCCCGACTCCTGACTAGGGAGGTCCTCTGCCTCCTCCTCCCCCTCCTCCTCCCCTCCCTTTCCTCCTCCTCCTCCTCCTCCTCCCCCTCCCCTTCTCCCCTCCTCCCCCTCGTCTCCCTCCCCCTCCTTCTTTTCCTCCTCCCCCTCTTCTCCTCCCACCTCCCTGGCTTCCCTCTTGCCGGGCCTCTTCCCCACGTGGCTCATTACAACTCCAGTTGTTCAGGTCCCGACCTCAAGAGCCTTCCCTATTGACCCCTGACCAGCGATACTAATCTGTGTCAACAGGCCCCAGGGGTTAAAGAAACACAACCCGAGCTGCCGCTGCCTCAGCAGGTGCCTGGAGGGGGCGGGGCGCTTGAGAGCAGCCCTGCGAGCCTCCAGACACAATCTACACCAGGCTTCTATGAATGATGCTCCCTCCCACTTCCCTATGAATGCTGCTGCCTCCCACTTCTCTTCTTCCACAGCCCTCCCCCCTGCCACTGCCCACCCTCCATCCTCGGGCCATCACTTCCCCTCTGTCTCTTGCCTTCACCACTTGCACTTTGGTGCCAGCAGGACTAAGGCGGAATATGAATGGAGGTGGCCTTCTGGCATCCAGGTGGTACCCACGTTAAGTCCAAGGAGAGCGGCTGGATACCTTTGTGCCTCCCCCCTCTCCCTCCTGCTGCGTTTCCAATCTGGATCTTCACCCAGAGCCCCACATGAGATTGGGTCGATTGGAGTCTCCTGGAGGCTTACAGAGGAGAGGCACATTCCAGTGAGTCCCCACAGATAGCCCCACAGGTCCCAAATCCGCTTCTCCGTCAGTACCAGATGTTACTGGTCCTGAGACTTTCCTTAGCTTTGGTCAGCTTCCCTGGTCCCAGGCTCTTCACTTGGGTCACGTGAAGGTGAAAGGGACTGCCCCCTCCGGTCAGAGAAACAAGCTGTAGTATGCCAGGCACTTGTTCTTCCTAGAATGATCCTTGAGCTGTGTGTGTCCTTGACCCTTACCTCCGGAATACACCAGCAAGCCAGGACACTGGGACTGCATAAAGGACTGGATTGGGGCTGCAGACATCAATCCCTGCTCTTGACCTGCCTGGCAAGGCAACACCAGCACAGGCTGGAGTTGAGGGACTTGGGGGTGGCAGGGCTGCCTAGTCCCTTGTCCTAGAGGAATGTGAAACCCCCCCTGGGGAGGGACCTGCCTGCTCCTTGCTGTGAGCCGCTTCCTGCTGCTCTTCCTTTCTCTCATGCTCCCCCACTCAGGTTTCCCCCTGCGGGGCAGTGTGGGGCAGGGTGCTGGAGTCAGGAGCCTGCCTGGTGGGTGTGTAGTGTTTGTGGGGACCTTTCTGGGATCCAGGGTTGGTCAGGTTGGCTGCTGGGTGTCCTGGGGTGCTCCCTCCTTAAGTAGTCTGTTCTTCTGTTATCCTATGTCTGTTACTCCCCAAACCCCCCTTCTTTCTTCCTTGTAGCTGAAGCTGCCTGGCAGAGCTGCAGAGCAATAGACAAAGTCTCCAAAATATTTTTTTTAAGTTTCCCAAGCTTTTCCAGATGCCAAGAAGGGGCCAGAGAAACCCTATAACTGCAGAGTGGGGAGGGGAAAGTGTTCCAAGGCCCTCCCTCCCCTCAGAGGAAGGCAGGGACAACTAGTGGTGAAGGTTCAGTCACTGGAGGCTACCCCATCTCCCCATCCCCTCAGCCTTCCATTATCCTGGAGGCAGAGGAGGAGGTTCAGGCTCCTGGGAACTTCTGGGGTTCAGAGGGTAGATTTGGGGCAGACATCCTACCAGCTGAAGGAGCTGAGAAGTGGGGTAACTGGGCCCCAAGGTATCAGAGCCTGAAAGGAGAACTAGCCACTGCTGAGCAGAGGTGTGGATGATGATGGACACTGGACACAGGAGAGGATAGCTCAGGGACCAGTGTCCCCTTCCAGCCCCCCTAAGGGGTGCTACCCTACCTCCACCGCTCTGTCCATCTACTCTCTGGACACCTCCTAAAACAAAGGCCTCTTTGTGGTCCTGGCCCACTGGCCTGCTGCCAGCCGCATTCTTTGCGTGTTTCCTGAGAGAGGATCCCAGCTCTGTGGTCAGCTCCTCCCCCACCCAGCTAGGCCCGGCTGACTCCTGGTGGCTCCGGGCAGTCCCCGCTCCTGCCAGGCCCGGGATCTCCCTATAGTAGCCACCTTTCCAGTGATAGATCTGTCTCACCAAATAGGGGAGACCTCGAGAAAAAGCTGGGTGGGGCAAGGGGGCAGTCAATGGACTGCTCTGGCTGACCTTGATCAGTTTCATGGAAGAGCCGGGGTATTCCTGTCAATATGGGAGACATAACAGACACCTCATGGGGTGGCTGAGTTCCTGCCCAGTCACATGGTAAAATGAAGCTTTCTACTTCCTATTGCTCTGCTATGTGGGGGATAGGGTGATCTGAGGAACTCAAGGGGAGCTCCGGAGCCTGAAGTCCTGTGGAGGACCCCACCACCAAGCCTAGGCCTATTCCTAGGGGTTCTGAGGCAGCACCCCAGGGAGTCCTGCCCCCTAGGGATTGAACTGGATCCTTAACAAATAGCCAGCCAGTCTCAGATCCTCCTCCTTGGGCCTCTGGTCAGTACCCACAAAACTCTGTAGCAGCTAAGGATGCCATCCTAGGGTTAGGAAGTGGGGGCCAAGATCCTGAGGATGAAGGTCCCCAGAGGCAGGGCCTCTGGGGTAGGGTAGGGAGAATCACAGATACACACGGTCCTAATGAAGTCCTAGATTGCTGCTCTGGGCTGCTTTTCCCCTCTCGTTAAAAAGTATTCATAATTTGGAAAGAAAAGGAGCTTTTTACAAGCTGGCTGCTCTAGGGAACTTTCCGTCGGTTCTTTCTGGCCTCGTGATGGGTGGGGCCCACTTTTCCCTTCCCTTGTGCGCGCCTCTTCTCTCTCTCTCTCTCTCTCTCTCTCTCTCTCTCTCTCTCTCTCTCTCTCTCTCTCTCTCTCTCTCTGTCAGTCTCTGTCTCTCACTTGCACAGCGACTCTTAGAATCTCCCCTTTCCCAGCTCTACCAAATGCCACACCCTCTCCCTGTTAAGGAGACCCCCAAGAAGGCTGGAAGGAGCTCGAGACCTGTCCCTCTCCACCCCTCCCCCAGAGATCAGCCTGCGCCCCTACCCACATCATCAGAACGCTGTACTTCCCAGAGTCTGTGCTGGGCTTAGGCCCAGCAGCAGCCTGCCTTCCCTCCCCCGAGGGCCAGCACAGCCCTGCACTCTCCTGCCTGGAGAGGGTCCCCAGAGTCCTGGGCCTGCCCGGGAGGGAGTGAGAGCGGGGGTGCTGAGCTCACCACCTCGGCATGTGCCCTCCCCCCTCCGCTGGTGCGAGGGCCGGCCGCACTCCCGCCAGCGCCTCACTCCCTAATAGCTTTTTAAGTCCAACCACATGTGTCTGTGGAGCAGAGCCGCTTCTCCTGGCCTCAGTGCTCCCCCTCCCTTGGCTGAGACCACCCTCCACTTACAGCAGCCTCAGGGATGGGGGAAGGGGTCTGCCTCCTGAGAGCCCATCTGCTCGCCCCAGGCCCAGCTGGCCTGTGGCTGGTGACAAGCCTGAGTGCTGGCTTGCTCGGTGGTCTCTCAGAAGTGTCATGTGAACTCCAGGTCCTTCAGCCTCTGCCCTGGGTCCTGGGGTCTGGGACCCTCTCCCTGCCAGGGACTGCCCAGAGAGCCTCCCCCACCCCAACTTGATGAGGACTACGCATCTTCCAAAGCCTCACTCCCCATCAATGCCTACCCCAAGGCCTCGTGCCAGCAGCTTTCTCCTTGCACCTAGCCCCCCAGGAGTGACCCCACAATCGCCTCTTTGATTCAGTACACGTGCGGTTCTCTGTGCGTGTGAGTGGTCTGTCGGGAGGCCTGAGGGGTGCGGTTTCACAGGAGGGGAGTAAGGGCTCAGAACCAACGGGGCGGGCAGGCCTGGGGTCCTAATGAGAAAATTGCTTCCAGCCAGAAGCCCAGCTCAGCGGCTGAAATTGCATCCAGCCCCAGCCAACTTCACGCGCCCCAGCCCCCGCCCTTTGGAAAGAAGCAGGAGCTGTGGGCTAGGGGGAACAACTTGCACATCACCCAGCCCCCCACCTTGCAGGCACGGTGGTAAGGGGAAGACAGACAAGGCTCCTGCTAGGCCTGGCTCTGAACCCCACTACTCAATCCTTAGGAAGGAGAAGGGCTTCAGGGATTCCCCTCTCCTCCTTTCTACTCAGCTCTCCTGCAAGTATAGAGCTCCCACTGTGTGCAGAGGGCTCAGATGGAAGACTAGCCAGCCTTACTGAGAAAGGGTATTAGGAGCACCTTGTTTCTGCAGAAACTTGTCTGTCTGTCTAGTGTCCTACCTTCCATGGGACTTCACTTAGGATTCAGCCTCCCTGGGGGCTCCTGGCCCTTGCGCTTTGTCTGCCCATTCAGGGAGTCCAGCACAAGCAGGGGAGCCCATGGGTGAAAAACTGACTCCACTTGCCCTTGAACTAGCTGCAGGATTTGTGGAGCCTAGTATGATATAAAACACAGGGCCCCCTGCTCAAAGGTTAAGAATTTCAGGACAGCCCCAGTGCCAGGTAAGACCAGGATGCCCGTTCCATCTCACACCTGGTCCTGTCCCAGTGGACTAGAAGGTTCTAGACTGCAATGTGCTGCTGGTTACCTATGAGTGACAAGGAAGCCACGTCCCTGCCTGGCGAGTCAGGTAGCTGATTGTCCTGTCTGCACGGGTGGAGCCTCTCTCAGCAGCAAGTTCTAGGGCTCTACTGAGCCCAGAGCGAGCAGGAGTGCTCGGAGGGAGGGAAGGAGGCAGGAGGAAGGAAACAACCCCATTGTCATCCCCCAAATTACTGGCTGGGATGGCAGGGGAGGAGGCGGAAAGCCGACATTGTTTACTTAATTAAAAGTAAACAACAATTTGCCGCTGCCAGCCTCCCATTAGCTGTATGCAGAACCCTACCAGTGAGCTGGAGTCCCGCTCTCACCCAGCAGCTCCTAACAAACCCCACAGCTCTGCTCCCAGGCCATCCTTGGTCCCTTCCCCTTGGGCTGAAGAGGGGAAGCAAGCTGGAAAAAAAAATTCCAAAGCCCAGCAGTGTCTCAACACTGCTGTGGGTCAAGACACAAGTGTCCAATACTGTCATTTGGCTGTCCACTGTAGGGGACAGTCAGGCCTGGCTGTGTTGGGTGGGGCAGGCCTGTTTCTTCCTCCTGTCTGCCAGATGTTGTAGCCCTTGGGGAAATTGGCCTCCCTCTCCCCCCTTTCCCTCCATGGCCCCAACCCACACTACCTGGAGGCCTGGGCCTCTCTGTCCCCCTCCCTCTTTTTCCTTTTCCCTTTTAGCAGCTTATAAACATCCTTCTCCCATCTTTTTGGCTATGCTCCCAGAAGGGGGATGTCAGGGCTCTAGGAGAGCTGGAGAGAGATCCCCTGGGCCCACAGAGGAGGAGAAACCAGGCCCTGCCTACCTTCTTCCAGGGCAGGCCTCCTGCGGTGACCTCAGAAACAGGGGGAGCTAGTTGGAGCTAACAGCATCCCCAGCTCATTCTTTCTTGAGTCTCCCAGCAGTAGGGACAGGTAGGAAGCCTTCTATAGCCTCCAGGGGTCCAGCAGCACATTTCAAAGATCTATGCCCAGTCATGTGGCTCTTGCCCCAACAACACAGAGTACAGGCTTCTGTCAGGCCTGGCCAGGGCTGTAAGACCTCAGTTTACGACTTAATGCTCACTTGGGTCACCTGCTGGGAGAAAAGCTCAGGAATACATGGAACATGCCTGGCATGCAGCACTTATAGAATTATCAAGGGCCTTCATACCCGGTGGCCAGGTGGAGAACATAGCTGAGAAAAAGAGGCAAGCGGTCCAGACTGTAGCCCTAAGTAGAGACGGGAGAATACGTGTCCTAAGCCACTGTTTCCAGTACCCTAGAGCAGAAAGCTCACTGGCTGGTTCCGCCCCTAAAGGGAACTTTGAGGATGGTAGAGACACTTTGGTTGGGGTAGGCAGGCTCCAGAGGTGCTGGTCTCCAGCCTGTGCCCAGGGCGGTGTTTCCAGAGACGAAGTTCTCCTCTCCCCTAGCCACCCAAATCCCCACCCCCATTGTGTCCTCTTTCATCCTCTGTGTCCCCTCTTTCTTCCCTCGTGTCACCTCTTTCTTCTCCACTGGCACACAGCTCTGTCATAGGGTAGAGATGCATGCACATCAGGATTTTCACATGCTCTCACACGCAGGAAAATCTGGGAAGTCTGTCCAGCACCTAATCGAATTAAAAGGCTGGGGTTTGGCAGGACACTGTGCATCAGACCTTCCCCTTCTTGCAGCCCTGAGCAGCTCCTGCAGGCTACCCACACTTCCAGCTGCTCAGTCAGCACCACGCCCCCAGCCCTCTCCTTCCCTGCCCCTTTGCTTTCAGCTGCACCAGTGAAAAGTGGGCACCTCAGAGGAGGTGCCTTCAGCAGGAAGACAGGGACCTGGGACTGTCAGGGATAGAAGGGCCCAGACCAATCCTTCCTTCCAGGCTCTGGTAGAAGCAAGAAAATGCACGGCTAGGCCAGATGTAAAGCCTTGTCCTGAGGGGTAGAAAAGGTTTGGGTTGAAGTAGCCAGGAACTCTAAGGAATACATGGAGAGAGAGGGGCCTGTGGTCACTCCTCAGGAGTAGCCAAGAGCCCTTAAGGAGTGCATGGAGGGGAGCCTGTGGAGATAGAGCAATGGGCACATAGAGACTGCACCCCATCCCCAGCTGGGGACTAAGGACTGGGTGTGCTATGGAATGCAGAGGATAGAGGGGCTTTTAGAGATCTGTCCCTTCTGGCCCCTGCTCATCCTTATTTCAGCCTCTCTTTTGACTGCTCTAGGGTACCTGGTCTGAACTCCCTTTGTTTTTTTGTTTTGTGGGTCATGGAGCTTGAACTGGCCTGGGCACTGTCCCTGAGCTCTTCAGATCAAGGTTACCACCCTACCCTTGAGCCAAGCCCCACTTCCCATTTTCTAGAGGTTAACTGGAGATAAGAATCTCAGGTCCTTTTGTGCCAGGCTGGCTTTGAACCTTGATCCTTAGATCTCAGCCTCCTTTGTAGCTAGTATTACAGGCATGAGCCACCATGTCCAGCTGAGCTCCCTTTTACTGGTGACCGCCCCACTGAGGGCAACCCTAGCCCAGAACCCAGCCTCCACTCTGAGAAAGCCCCAGAAAGAGCCACAGCTCAGTAGGAAAGGCTCATCTGTAGGAATGAGTGCAGGTGGTGGTCAGGTCTCATCTTGGTGGAGAGTGGGGGCTAGCCAGTGAGCCTGCTGGGCGCCTTCTCCTAGGAAGGTATTTGTTGAGCTTGTGTGGTGCCCATGGTGTGTGAAATCTGTCTGCATGTCTCAAGCTTAGGAGAGGACCAAGTGTGCTAGGTGGGCATGGACAGGGACCCATGGGCGAAGCCTCACACGTGTGACCCTCTGGGCGTGGGCAAGGTAGAGCCAGCTCTGCTGCTTTGCTCCGGGGCTGAGTACTGGGGGCCAAGGATGCAGCCAAGCCCTGCAGAGCAAGAGATCTGTACTGCCAGGGTCAGGGGTGGGGGTGCTAAAGGGGCGGGCCTCACCTCGGCTAACCTCCTAGTGGAACAAAGAAGCCTTTTTCCACACCGCTGCTGCCCCAGCCCCGGAGGGTGTGCCTGCCCACTGCCTCCACTGTGGCGGAGTGACGGCGGCGCTGTCTCTCCCTTCCTTCCTTCCTTCCTTCCTTCCTTCCTTCCTTCCTTCCTTCCTTCCTTTCTTTTTTCCCTCCTTCCCCCTCCCTTTCTCTGTTTCTGCCCCTGGTTCCCGATCTCTGACTTTCGGTCTCCATTCTACACCCCACCACCCTTCCCGTGTCCCTGCATGGATATGTGGTAGAGCTCATCCTTGTCAGGAGTTTGCCAAGTGCAGAGCCAAATGGGCACCGCCACACATTCGGCACCTTGGACATGTGGGGAACATTCTTGGGGTCACACAGCTAAAGATTCCTCCCAGTCAGAGGCAGCCCTGATGTGGAGAGGGTGGGCGCGCCAGACTCAGGGCTGCTCCCTTGGAGTTGGTCTGGGTCTGCCAATCACATCCCTCCCAGCCATACACCTGGCAGCCCCCCCCTCCTGCCCATCCACACCGCCCATTCCAAGCTCCCCTTCCATCCGGCCCCCGCACCGCAAGCTGTTCCTAATCAATGTGAACGGGAAGCTCGGCCTTCACATCGAATCACAGGACATGTTTGGCAGCCATGGCTGCAGTGGCGGCAGCAGCCACAACCAGAGCCTCTGCAGCAGGCAGCTCCTTCCCTGAGCCACAACCCAGGGCCTGGTGGCCTCAGCCTGATTGGGTCTTTCCTCTCATGCTGGGCCTTGTGGTGGGTGTGCTGAGGGAGCCCTGTCTGTCCCCTGGAGTTCTGGGCTGGCCGCCCGTCGTCCCCCAGGGAAGCCTGTGGAGGGCAGCTAGTGTTAACTTGCTGCGCCACCTAGCTACCGTGTCAGGGAGCACAGCACGCGCGCCCTGAGCGCTGCCAGCCACCCTGGGAAGTCCCTTGGGGTCCTTCTGGGTGCCTCCGAGTCGGGACTGGTGTGATTGTGTGCCCCCCCATCCTCCAGAAGCCTGAACTGCTTGGTAAGTTACTCACGCCCAATCCTGCAGAGCCAGAGTAGGCTTCTTGCAGCAGACATCTCTGTAGATGTTCCCCTTGGAGAGCCAGCGGCCTAAATCCTCAATGCCTAGTGGTCAGGGTAGCCCTGGACAGTGCTACCCTGAGGCCTCCTGGGGACATGAGAGGAGGGGCAGGCCCGGGAGAGAGTGCTTCTGTGCCAGGCCCCACCAAGCTCTGCAGGGATCAATGGTGCCCAGGTGTCCGCATCCACTCACTGTCCCTGGTAGTGAGAGGAACTGCTTTGTTTGAGAGAAACACCTAGAAGGTCTGCTCAGAGTCTCACTCCAGCTGAGCTTTGCAGCATGCAGCAGTGAACAGCACACTCAGGTGTGTCCTCAAGGGTCTTCTGGTCTTCCTCTCCTGCACCCTGTCCCAGTCCAAGGCTGTCCTTGTGCAAACCTCTGAAGATGGGGTCGATTTATGTTCTTCCCCCTTTTGTATGAGCCAGGGCAAGCCCCCGAGGTGGGAGAGAGTGCCTTTGAGTAATTGCTGGCTGGTGGAGGCAGGTGAAAGTAGAGCAGATGGGGAAGGGAGGCCAGCAGACTCTTCCCTTTGGAGTCAGTTGAGGTAGGTGGGTTCTGCTGGCCTTCCTCCTCAGGCCCCCAACATTCCTGGTGAAGAGGTGAGAAAGAAGGAGGTGGAAGGAGAGCTGGCACAGGGCATCCTCTGTCTTCCCACCTTGTTTTCTTAGGTGTTATGTGGAGCTTAGGGACCTGCCTTATTCAGTACTGAAAGCTTAGGGATGTGCCCTGCCTGCCCAATAGTAATTCCTGTTCTCTTCAGCCTCCTCTTCTTTCTCCTCCTGGGAGGAGAAAGAAGAGCTGGGAGGGGGCTTGCTTGTTCTGGAGTCTCCTAGCTCCTCCCTCTGCCCAGCAGCTGGGTGGCAGGCCCCGGGCAGTCAGGCCCATGGAGAGTTTCACCCCTTCAGGGGTTTTTTTCCCCTAAAGGAGTCCTCTCCCCTCACTCCTCTTCCTCCCTCTGCTTGCTCGCTTCCTGCTTGCCTCCTAGAACTTCAGGCCTCTGCTGCTCTTTCTGTACAAACCTCTCTCTCTCTCTCTCTCTCTCTCTCTCTCTCTCTCTCTCTCTCTCTCTCTCTCTCTCTCTCTCTCTCTCTCTCTCTCTCTCTCTCTCTGCTTTGCTCCAGCCAATTCCCTTCCTTTCTCCCACTCCTCTACCTTCTTCCTCTAGACCGTCCCTTTGTCTCTCTCTCTCCTTCTCTAGGCTTCGCCTTCTCCCCTTTTTCTTTCCCTAGACTCCCGCATGCCCCTGGAGGTCTCCCCTTCTCAACCTGGATTGGCCTTAGGGCTGGGAGCACTATCCTGTTGGGAAGTTAGTTCAAGGGTAAAGTATGTGGGGGCTGGGAAAGGGCCATGCCAGGCTCTGGGGAGGTGGGGACACTATTAATAGCCCAGGAGCAGCTGGGGGTGGGGGCAGATGCCTGATTGGCCTGGCCTGGCCTGGGCAGCTCAAAGGGCCAGAAAGGGCAATGCTGTAAATAGAGGGGGAGGGGTGGGAAGTGGCTCCTGCAGCAGCTCCTGGCTGGGATGGGGGCCCCTCTCTTCAGAGGCTTTGGCTTTTTGTGACCTACAGGGTGTGGAAGGAATTTTCTACTTCAATCTCTATCCTTCAGGCTGTAGAAGGGATCCAAGGCTTTAAGGGCTGGAACCCCTTCCTGGGCCCCAGGTCCCAGGTCCTCTGGGAAATGCTGGCTCCCGCTTCTGGCCTGGTGGTGGCATAACCCAGCAACTGCCAGGAGCAGCGCTGGCTACCTAAGGGCCAGGGCCTGGGCTTCTGTGGTCCTTTCTTTGTCCCCAGAAAAGCAGGGCTGGACAACTTTTGGGACCAGCACCCTCAGACCCAGGGGAACACACATTGTCTTCTTCCTTCACTGTTGGTCTTTCCCATCTTGCAGTCTTCTCCCCTGGTCTCCTCTATTCTGTTCCGGGCTCCAAGTCACTTACTGATGGCTGTTAGTGAAGAGGGACATGCCTGTAGATGGGATCTGTCCTGCTCTGCCTTCTGTGCAGCTTGTTGCAGGTGGCAGTGGGTCAGGCCCCTCTGCTCACCAAAGTACTACCGTGGATCATGTCACCAAGAACATGAGCTCTGGAGGACAACAGCCAAGGTGGCATGGGAGCAGTGCAGGGGAGGAACAGGGGATGGACACCGGTGTGTGGGGAGCCAGGCCTGAGCTGGGATCCTTTTATACATGTTTTCACTCCTGCTGCTGGTTTGCTGATGAAGAAGCAGCTCAGTCAGGGCAAGGGTCTGTGGAGCAGCTTGTGACCTCCTACCCTCTACTAGGGATTCTGCTCTGGTGGGAATTTCTGGCCCCTTGCACCTCTGAGACACCCAGGAGCACATGGCTTCTGCTGCACGACACCCTATGCGGCCTGAGGCTCTTAGACTGAGCTGGATGGGTGACTGCTCTCCGTGGGTGTCCTGGCAGCACCATGTCATGTACCACATAGTCCGGAAGCTGCCAGAGCCACAGGGGGTATGGAGGGGGGCCCTCCTTCCAGTGCTTCTGAGACCATGGGGGTGGAGGGTGGAGCCAGGGTAGAGGGTCTAGTGAGGGTGCCAGAGGCTTAATCTTGGAGTCTACTGGCCCTGAGGCCTTGAGCTTCAGCCCAGAGGCAGCCTTGGGGCGGGGACGGGGGGGGGGGGTCGGTTATCCCAGAGGGTGTGACTCAGTACTTTCCTTCCTCTGCTCCTCACCCCACTGCCCTATCTTCCCCAGCCCCTCCGACAGGCCACTCAAGCCAAAGACTAGAACTACTACAGGTCATGAGTGAAGGCAAGGTGAGAGTGATGTAGAGTGATGTGTGTACCCCCAAACTCCCACAGGTTCCAGGTTGTGTTTCTTGTCTAGTTCACTGTTCCAAGCCATGAGTCCAGGGGTAGCAGGGGGAGCCTTGCTTAGGGTGGTTCCATGATATAGGTATGCCAGTGGCTGTGGTGGCGAGCAGGAGTGAGGGAAGAAGAGTTAGATCTCCCCAGATCCCCTGGGCCCCAGCCCAGCCCCTCCCTTTGCCCTCTGGCTGCCCTGCGTTCTCTAGGACTTCCTCATCCCTGACTGTCCTGTTTGCTGAGACAGGGAGAACCCCTCAGTGACCCACCCCCAGCCCTCATCCGTCCGCACCCCCTCCTCAGGGTGTCTCGGGTTCTGGACTTGGGTTTCAGAAGGTACAATAGTCACATTCTCCAGCTCTGATTGCTGTAGGTTGGGCCTCTGGCTCCCCTCGAGATTGGGTTTCCCGTGCCCTGGACACTCCGGAATCACAGAGGCAGAGGCGGGGGAGCTGGGAGGAGAGGTGTAGGCCAGGAAGGGCAGAGATGGGCTCTTGAGCTGCACCCCACCTGTTTCTAGGGCTGCAGGCTGAGGCTACTTGAGCACCAAAAGTTCCCAGAATTCCAGAAGGGATGGGTCCTTTGGTGACAAAGGGATGCATTCTCATTCCAGCCTTTCTTGCAAGATATTTGGAGGGCTGGTGGCACCTGCAAGTATGCGTCTGTGTTGGAGAATACAAGGAGCATGCTTCTTGGAATGTGTACATATTCCCAGATTTTTTTTTTTTTTTGCCAAGACCTGGGGCTTGAACTCAGGGCCTGCGGACTGTCCTTGGACTGTCTCAAGGCTAGAGCTCTAACACTTGGGGCACACCATTTCCGGATTTTTTTTCTATGTATGTGGTACCAAAAGAATCAAACCCAGGTCTTTGAGAGTGCTAGGCAAGCACTCTACCACTAGGCCACGTTCCCCGTCCCATCTTCCTGGATTTGTTCTTGAGGCCTACTTCCACAGGTGAAGCCCGGGGGCCTGTTCAACAAGCCCCATGCAGACCCTTTACCGAGAAGGCTGACTTCAAGTGAGAGCTGAGATGCAGGAATCCTCCTTCATGTAGTGGGAGACACAAATATCTCCCATCAGTAGCTGGAAACTCAGCTCTTAAAGCATGCCCAGGTTCCTCCTGGCTGTGGAGTTTCCTCTCTAGGGTCCTCAGACCACACAGACACACTGTGTGCAAGCCAGGGAGCACTGGAGGCAGGTGGAATCAAGAGGTAGGGCAGAGGGGGCTGGACTGTATGTGGGGGAAGTAGCTGGGGTGGAGACTGGTGGGGCTGACATGGCAGAGCTAGTGAGAGACTGAAGTGTAGGGGAGCTTGGTGGGTGTTCCAGGGGATTCGGAAGGGTCTAAGCTAGCCTTCTTTGTCCTGGCTCTGCCAGATACCTGCATTCCACCAGACACTGAGGCAAGGGAATCACCCGTGGCTAGTTGGCTAGGCCGCCAGAGCTGTTCCTAGACTTCCTCCACAGAGCTAACTCAGTTCCACACCTAGCAGTCCAAATGCATCCCTGTCCCTTAAGCTTTCCCTTCCAAAGCTGCCTAGTTGCCAGACCATGACAGGGGAGGCTTGGCCTTGAAAGTAAAGCTGTGTGCATGTGTGACAAGAGGCCTCACTGCCACCTCCTCCAGCACTGAAAAAGTGCCACGAGCTCCAGGATGCTCTCTCTCCCAAAACCTGGTCCCATGGACCAGGAACCAGATGCACTGAAAGAGATCTCTGTCCTCATCCTTGGGACTCAGAGGACTATGAATTAATTGCCTTGGGTCAGGAGCAGGTGACAAAAGACTCCTCTATTCCATTTCTTTTTTTTGTCAGGAGCCCTAGTCCCTGCTGGAATTGGGACAGGGACAGGGACAGGATTCCATTCTTTGCCTGGGTCAGGATAGCCCTGAATTGGGACTGTGCAGGGTGAGTGCATGTGTGTGTGTGTGGGGGGGGTGTGCTCACTGTTCTGGCAGACCTGCTGGAAAGGAGGCTGAGGCAGAAAAGCTTGCCAGAGACAAGACCCACAGCAGACTGGATAGGCCCAGCCTCCAGGCATGGGCTGGGTGAGAGAGGATAAGAGATGGAGTGACACCTGCCTGTCTTGTGCCAGCCAGCACTGTCCCTGCCTCTCTGCTGGCCTTCAGGCTACCAGCTGGCCCATTGTCCCTGGTGAAAAAGCAGACGCTCGCTGGAGGGGGGCTTCCAATAGGCAGGGGCTCACTCATGCACACGGGCCTGCCAGCAAGGGCTGCCATGGGAGAGCCACCCTGGGATGGGAGCGAGAAAGGCACAGGGGGTGAAAGAGACACGGAGCGTGGAGACGCACCCACCTCCCGAGTGGAGAGCATGGCCCGGCTGCACAGCTCTGTGGCAGCAGGTCCCCTCCTATGCTGTTGGCAGTGGCCAGTGTGCGGGGCCTGTGAACAGGAGATAAAGAGTTCAGGCAGAGGGTTTTTTCTCACTAACCATGGATTTGTGTGTTTGTTCAGCTGGTGGCTCTGATAAGCCCTATTCTGCCAGATAAAAGGCTGCAGCCTTGGGGTGGAGCCTGGGGAGGGGTGTCCTACCGGGGCTCTCTCCTCTTCCCCAGGAGCCTGGACAGAGAAGGGGTCCAGTCACAGGAATGCTCTATGGCATGCCATCCTGGGCTAGAGCCCCTGGTTCCCAGATGTCCAAGACAGGCCCAGACCTGTGCAGGGCCATTCAAAGAGCCCACTCCAACCTCGCATGGCAACCTGTTCCCTGCCGAGAGCTTGACCACCACAGATCCGTGGCCTGTCTGAAACCCAGCCAGACCTTCCTCTGTCTGCCCACAGTGCATCCCTGAGCTGACATGTCCTTAACACCCCCTACTGTCCCCAAGTGGCCCTGATCTGCTGGCACCATACCCTGTTGGGCAGGGGTCCACTTTTACTGGACTGGACATGGCCCACGAGACTTCAGCTGCCCCTGAGCAGATTCCTCAGTCCCAGCCCCAACCCCCTGATACAACCCCCTGTCCCTTCCAGGGTGCGGACTGATAGATTGGGGGGGGGAGGTGGCACAGGGCTGGCTCCTCTACTCCAAGCCTGGTCCAGACCTCCAGTGTCTCTGTGCCTTTTGTCCTAGAGCTGAGCTGAGCATGTTGGGGCTGGCGGTGGCGGCATTGTGGGGCCGCCCGCGTAAGATGGCTGCCAAGGTCTAAGATGGCTGCCAGCAGCGCCCGAGCCCAGCCTGAGCTGCAGCCGCCTGCAGGGCGCATGGCCGCCTCACTGAGTCCCAGTCCCGCCCCAGTGCCCTGCTGCCGGCTCTGCTCTTCCAGGTGGAGGTGGATGGGCGCTAGCAGTAGGAACAGCAGTATCCTGCCGGGCCCTGTCCTGGTTTAGAGGATTTCCTGTCTGCTGTGCTCTCCTGGAGCCCCATTTGTCTCTGCCTCAGTCTCTGGCGCACCTCCATGTCTTTGTTGGGTTCTCTCCTCTTTCTGTCCTTTGGCTGAGTGTGCGCGTGCGCACCCACATACCGAGCCAGTGCGTAGCTCTCCCTCACCCTGAGCCAGCAGCTGAACCCCACTCCACTGACCGAGGCTTAGAGGTCTGCAGGGGCTAAGATGGTCCTAGGATGAACACATGGGGGATCCCGGCAGAGACCCCTGACCAGCAGAACCTCAGCCTTCCTCTTCCTACGCTGCGTATGGAGACAGCCTCCTGGCAGGGTGGAAGCCTGCCATGGGATGAGCCACCCATCTGCCACTTCGGCCCCTGGAGTTCCACCAGGACCAGCCAGGGTGTGAATCAGCTCCGGAGAACTAAGAGTGGGCCAAGGTGAAAGGGTGCTAAGAAAATTCACATCTATGTGATGCCAGCCACCTGGCGATGGTCCTGCCCGGAATATGGGTGGAGGTCTTGTGGCCCCCTCTGCTGCCACCAGCAAAGGCATAGCGCAGGTCTGCTCTTGAGTTCCCAAGTGACACGGGAGGTACAGGAGCACGCATTGCACCATGCAGGGATTAGATCTATCAGTACGATATGATGTATTATGACTTTTGAAATTAAAAGAGCAAGGCAAAGGACTGGGAGAGTATGGCCTCAAACCATGGCCCTTTTCCACTTGTCACATGGAAGCAGATGGCCAAGAATTTGGCCAATGCTCCTGGTTACAGATGTGGCAAAGTCTTGGCTCTGGAAGCAGGGCCACTAGCAGGCCAGACTTAGGTTGTGGGCGAGATCCAGAAAGCAGGGCCACTCTGCAGAGCAGAGCCCTGAGCAGAACCGGGGCACAGTGTTCACATGCTGCCCCTGTGACCCCTTGAAGCTGCCCATTCTTCCCCAAGTGCCTACTTCCTCCAGCACCACAGCCTGCCCAGCACCCCTACCCTCTTGCCAGCTGCCATGCCTAGGCAGACATGCTGGAGGTCCCCGTTGTGCCCCTGGCACACAATGCTTGAGGACCTGGGGGTGGGGTGGGGGGGCTTTCCCAAGCTCAGCAAAATATTCACACACACACACTCCACCCTGCCCCCAGTCCTCTGAGCTTCCACCATACAATGGGCCCTTGTCTCGGGGCTCCCTCTGAGCAGCTGTGGCACTGGGGCATGAGACAACCCAGACAGGCTGGCACAGAGCTGGTGGCAGCAGGGCACACCTCCCCCTCTGGGTTGCCAGGCACTGCCTGTGAGCATAAAGGTGAGGGAGGGAGCACAGGGCCCCGGGGAATGGCTTTCTTTAATGAAGTTAGGCGTGGGGATGCTCCTCTGGGAGCTAGATTGAGGGGGACATTGGGGTCTCCCCCAGCTGTGGATAACTCTGCTCACTGACTTGTCTCCTGGGCCTCCTCCTGGCTTTGGACTGACTGCTGGCTGCTGAGCATTCAAGGGTGACTTTATCCCTCAGGGTACATTGGGCAGTGTCTGGAGGCAGTTTGGGTTGGCACACCTGGGGTACTGCTGGCACCTAGTGGGCAAACACTGTGCAGTGCACAGGAACACCCCCCTCACCCCTGCTGCATGGGCAGAGACCATCCAGCCCTGATGTCAGCCCTCAGAGCTTAGAGGCCAGAAGCCATGCTCATTCTCTGCCCTCTTGTCCTCACTGCTGACTCCTAGGGCCTTGGCACGACCTGCTGCCCAGGCTCAGCCACAAGAAGGGCCTGAGGGCACTGGCTGGCTTGGTGGCTGTGCAAAGCTTTGCTCCTGACCCAACCTCCCCTTTGTGTCTCCTACAGAATCCGGACAATCAGATAGTTCAAACCAGCAAGGAGATGCGGACATCAAACCACTGCCCAACGGTTAGTGTCCCCTTCCTGTCTTCCCCGACTGGCCTGGCCACCTTCCTCTTCCCTGATACTCAGCCAGGAAGTGATTGAACCTGGGCTGCCATCCAAGGGGAGGGGGCTCACTGGACAATGGCCCCTGTTCAAGGTTGACCAGGGACAGGCAGAGCCCTTCAGGATGGGGAGGGAGGCTGGCCATATGGGGAGTTTTTGAGAAACAGGGCGGGGACCCTGCCGACGTTCCTGCCACTCATCAACCCTTTTCCCTCCTCAGGGCACTTAAGTTTCCAAGACTGTTTTGTGACTTCTGGGGTCTGGAATGTGACAGAGCTGGTGAGAGTATCACAAAGTAAGTGAGTCCTGCCATCTGGGCTGGCAGAGCTGGGGGGGGGGCGGCGGCACGGAGATGTAGGAACTCCTTCAGGGTGCAGACTAATGGGGGGGTTGGGGCAGGGGTCAACCCTGCCACATTGGGCCCCAGGCTGGGTGGAGCTAAAGGATCCAGAGTCCCATCTCTAAGCTCCGAACACCCCCAATCCTCAGTCACCAGGGATCCTTAACCTCAAAGGTGACCCACCTTCCTGTCCTGTGGTCCCATAGCAAGCTCTCCCAGAGCCTCTGGGAAGCAAGAGCCCCCTGGGTGTGTGGCAGCCCCTTCCCACTCTCATGAGTCTCTTATTTGTTCTCCCCAGCTCCTGTTGCCACAGCATCGGGACCCAACTTCTCACTGGCGGACTTGGAGAGTCCCAGCTACTATAACATAAACCAGGTGACCCTGGGGCGACGGTCCATCACCTCTCCTCCTTCCACCAGGTGAGCCCAGCTCCATGCCCTTCTCACCTGGAACACCCCAGTCTTCCCTTGGGGTGGGCGCTGGCTTTCACCGTGGCATGGGTCCATGTGCTCAGCCACCGGCCCAGCTTCTACTTTATGTTGTTGGGCAGCACATAGCCATGGGAACACAAACCTGCACTAGGCATGGCTCTGCCTGGAAATGAGGGTTCAGGAAAGCTCCTCTTAGGGGGAGGTAACATTTGAGCCCAGACATGGAGATGCCCAAAAGACACGTGGGCATGCGCAGTAGGGCCTGCTGGGCTGGAGCATGGCGGCCTGGGGCCGTGTGCTCCACAGTGCTTCCATGGCAATGAGCCTGTGGGGCTGGCAGATGCCTGGGGAGGGGACAGTGAGTCAGG
Organism: Megascapheus bottae; assembly: GCF_031878675.1. Taxonomy (NCBI): domain Eukaryota; kingdom Metazoa; phylum Chordata; class Mammalia; order Rodentia; family Geomyidae; genus Megascapheus; species Megascapheus bottae. The sequence goes on along the minus strand of NC_143509.1, from coordinate 2,526,904 downwards.
GCGGGCCCTGCAGGGGAGGGCTGGACCACGTCCTTTGTGAACATGGAGACATTTTTTGTTTACTTTGAGGATTTGGACAGTGACTTTGATTTTTAAAAATCTCCCATGAATGCATTGTTCGTCTTAATGGCTGTTTGAGCAGTCATCTTAATGGCGCTCCTAAGGGCTACAGGGGGCAGAGGACAGGTTTGCCTTCTCCCTGAGTGGCCTTCAGTGCCTGTGAGGAGGCACAGGGTTCTGGGGGTGGGGGGCTCAATGGAGGAGACTCTAGTAGTGCTGCTGCTATGGGCACCACCCACGGGTCGCTGAGGGTGCCTCGCCCGCCTGCTCTTTTCTCTCCTCAGCACCACCAAGCGCCCCAAGTCCATTGATGACAGCGAGATGGAGAGCCCTGTGGATGACGTGTTCTACCCTGGGACAGGCCGCTCCCCCGCTGCTGGCAGCAGTCAGTCAAGCGGGTGGCCCAATGACGTGGATGCAGGTATGGCACGGCAGTCCATGCTTCCAGCCATCTCCCCCGTTGCCAAGTGGCACTGCTGTCTCTGCCTCCTGGTCTGAGAAGGGAGCTAATGCACACCGGAGCTTGTGTGTCTAGAGGGCAGAGGGGTCATCCAGCTTCTGATGTGTTGCCATGGATGGCCTCCTCCTCACATTCCTCTGGGTCTCTTCCTTTTTGCTGATCCTGGGGCTTGAACTCAGGGCCTTGGCACTGTCCTCGAGGTTTTTCACATTCTGCCCGAGTCACAGCTCCACTTCCAGCTTTTTGACGACTAACTGGAGATAGAAGTCTCACAGATTTTCCTGCCCAGACTCGCTTTGAACCGTGATCCTCAGATCTCAGCCTCCTGAGTAGTTAGAATGATAGGCGTGAACCACCAGCGCCCAGCCAGTCTCTTTCTCTTGGTATTTCTCTGAAGAAGTCGGCCAGCTCTTTAAAGCACTTTGAGGCCTCCTCCTTGGCTGCGGTTCGGTGTTGACCTACATTGTGAGGTATCCCTGGCTTCCGCCACAGATGCCGGTAGCAAACATCCACCCTGGCTTTTCTTTTTTGGAAGTGCTAGGGTTTGAATTCAGGGCTTTGTGCTTCCTTGGCAGACTCTCCACCGCTGAGCCACACCTCTAACCCTTTGTTGCACGGTTTATTTTGAGATAAGGTCTTGCTTTTTGCCCAAGCCTGCACTTGGTTCGTGATCTTCCTGTTCTGTGCTTCTCAAAGTAGGTGCGATGTCGAGCACTCAACTAGCTTCTTCCACTGAGATGGGGTCTTGCAAACTTTTTTTCCTGAGCTGACCTAGAACCTCGATCCTCCTGATCTCAACCTCCTGTGTAGCTGAGATGACAAACGTGTACCATGGCACTCAGCTATACCCTAGAGGGTTTTATTGTTCAGACAGAGTATTGCTATGTACCCTGGCCTGGTCCGAGACTCTCTATCCTCCTGCCTCAGACTCTGGAGCGGTGGGATTATAGATGGGTACTGGCATGCCCAGCCACCCTGTTTTGATGAACAAAAACAGATGCACACACTACCAATTGCTTCCCCCTACTAGGGGGACAGAATCTTTTGAGCTGAGAACTGCTAGCTTCAAGGCTCAGCTTTATAGAGAAACTCAAAGTAAGGGAAGGATGGGCAGAGCTGTTTTTAGCCCAGGCAGGGAAGCTAGCAAAGGGCCGAGGTTGTGAAGAGCCCAGAGAAAGCTGTCTGGAACACTCCCAGTCCCCTGAGCGGCCCCTTTCCTGCCAGGCCTCGCCATCACCTCCAGTGCTGACTGGGGAGCCAGCAAGGAGGAAGGCTGTGCGTGAAAGAGGGCTGGCTGGGTGGTGCGCCAGCATGGCTTCCTTCTCTCACTTGGGGCTCTTCCCCGAGTGCCAGAGGCTGGGAAAACAGTGGGTGATGTGGCTGCAGGATGGGGGACCCACATGCAGGCTCCTTATGGCAAACAGGGACTGGGCCAGTGTCAGGAGTCCCTGGGGCTGTCTTTGGAGGCCCATAGAGAAGGAGTTGACAAACACAGAGACTAGGCTACATCCCAGTTGGCCAGTCCTCAGCCAGATGACCCCATCTGCATGAGCTGGTGCTAGGGTGCTCTGAGGGCCTGCCTACCACCGCCGTTCCTTCCAGGAGGGTCCCAGGCCTGGTTCCCAAGGAGCAGCCCTTGGCTCCTGCTTCTTGCTGTCTTTTCCTTGCGGTCTGTTCTCATGCTGCCATTTCTGCTTCTCCAGGCAGTCCTGCCATGCGTAGTACCCCAGCATCTTCCCATCGCACCCTCCTACAGCACCCTGGCTCCCCCACCCCCACTTGCCGTTGTTTCCCTGGACTGCGACAAATCGCCAATTAAGCTGCCCAGCTGCAGGACAGGGAACAGCTGGAGAGGCGCTGTGCAGCAGCAAGGACAGCTGTGCACAGCTGGTGGGGCGCCTCCCCCTCCCCATCGTGCCAGCTATCAGGTGGCACACAGCTGCCACTAGATAACACCTCTGTTGGCGGCTGAAAGCTCAGCTCCCCCCCCTCCTGCCTCTCTAAGTGAAGATGTTTCTCTGTTCTGCAGCCCCTGCCTCCACCCAAAGCCTCAGCTCATGCCTGGGTCTCGTGCACCATCCCCTCCTGGCCTGGGCCATCTGAAGCTCCATCCAGGGCAGGGCCCGGGCTCCCCAGGAAGAGATGCCTGCTGGGAGCCTCCCTTGTTGGGCTCTTGTACGTCCCTGCACTGACTTGTCAGAGGCAGAGCCAAGCGGGGTATTTTCTGTGCCTGTCTCCTACCCAATGCCCCCTGCTCCTGTGGCAACAAGAGCAGAGCAGAGCTGCAGTCTCCAGGCCCTGGCCTCGGCCATCCTGCCTCTTCAGCTCTGACTCCAGTGCCCTCCAAGGCCCTCTGACCCCATCTCTGCCCTCCTGTTGGACTGGGCTGCTTCCCCTTCAGAAATGGAAGCACTGGCTTCTTGCACGGAGAATCCTAAAGCCCCTCTGTCCTCCTGGCACCGCTACCCTGCCCCTCTTTTCTTTCCCATCCACTCATGGGGGCAGGCTGTCTCCCCATTTCCCCTTTCATGTCACCTCGCAATCCCCAGGGGCCTCATTTTCCAGCCAGTACACCACCAGCCTTGAGAGGAGCTGGCCAGCAAAGGGGGTTGGGAGGGCTCCTGGAGGAGGCTGGAGGTGGACAAGGGTGCTGAAGAGACAAGGAGCGAGCTGCTGGCTTCCCTAGTCCCCGCTCCCGCCCAGCCCAGCTAAACCTGCCTGTGTTGCTGCTTCCTCCCCTCAGGCCCGGCTTCTCTAAAAAAGTCAGGAAAGCTGGACTTCTGCAGTGCCCTCTCCTCTCAGGGCAGCTCCCCGCGCATGGCTTTCACCCACCACCCGCTGCCTGTGCTTGCTGGAGTCAGACCAGGTGAGACATGGGACCCTGGAGGGGCGAGACGGGAGGCAGCTGTGCGCCCAGGGGCAGCTGGCCAGGCACAGGAGCTATGGCTAACTGGGCACCATACCCCAGGCTTCCCGAATGGGCCTGGCAAAGCAGCAGACGGACCGTCCCTCTGTTGCAGCACCTCTCTGTCAAGCAGGCCTGGTTTCCTCAGAGTCTCCAGGCATTCAGGCCCAGTTCTGCTTTTATCCTGCCCAGGCTTCTCCCCTACCCTCTTCTGCTGTCCCCCACTGCCTGATCTGGCTGGGCAGGGGCTACTCTCTTAGAAGGAGCCCAGGTTGCAGTGTCTTTGCCAGCCTCCCGGGCCTGTCTCAAAGGAGGACTGGGCCTGGGGAACAGGTGGCTGTACCCTTTCTCCAGGGAAGAGTATCTAGATGGCCTGCCTGGTTGAGGGGCATCTCTTGCTTAAGTTCTCCCAATAAGATGCTCAGGACACCACCTAGATCCTTCCGAGGGGGCCAAAACAGAAGACCGTGGGAGCCTGGCCGTCCTCCTCACTCGCCTCTCTCGACAGCCTCCCTCCCGCTGCACCATCCCGCAGCAGGAGGCCTGGCCTTTGTCTGCAGCATGCTACCCCAGCTCTGCCTGTGTCCCTGGAGCTGCTTCTCCTCCACAAGACCCAAAGCTGGGAGGTTTACCTCCTGCCTTCCTCCTTGGGGCCTCCTGGCTGTGAGCCCAGAGGCAGCCAGTACTGGGGCAGGGTGTGGTGACTTGGAGGTGGGGGTGGGGAGCCCAGACCCTGTGCATGCAGGGGGAAGGCAGCAGGCCCCTCTCCACTCCGACTCCGTTTTTATGAACTCCAGAGAGAAGCCAAGTTTCCTCAGCCCCCTAATGAAACGGAGAGAACGAGCTGATTAGAACCAGACAGGAGGAGGAGGACTCGAGGAAGAGCTGAGGCCTGTGCCGGGGCAGGCCTGGCTGTGAGGACGCGTGCAGCGACAGTGGGGCAGATGCCCTGGGGATGGGGGAACATGCAGAGCCCCTCCCCCACGAGCTCAGGGCTCCTCTTCATCTAGTGCCTCAGCACCATCTACCTCCCTTCATTTGCCCTCACCAGCCTTGTACCTAGGACCCGGGGGCCGGGCACCAACTGTGAGGGGCTTTGAGTACAAAATGTCAGGAGGGATGAAAAACTAACTATGAAAATAAGTAGTATCTTAGCCAGGCACCAGTGACTCACACCTGCAATTCTAGTTACTCAAGAGCCTGAGATTCAAGGATCACAGTTCAAAGCCAGCCTGGGTAGGAAAGCTTATGAGACTCCAATGAAGCTGGAAGAGCACTGTGGCTCAAGTGGTAGAGCCCTAGCCTTGAGCAAAAATAGCTCAAGCCCTGAGTTTAGGCCCCAGGATTGGTGTGTGTATGTGTGTGTGCGCGCACGCACACAAATAATAAGGCACAAGTTTTGTTTTTTTTGTTGTTTGTGTTTTTTTTGTTTTTTTTTTTTTTTGCCAGTCCTGGGGACTGAACTCAGGGCCTGAGCACTGTCCTTGGGCTTTCCTCAGGTTAGTGTTCTACCATTTGAGCCACAGAACCAGTTCTGGCCTTTTCTATGTGTGTGGTACTGAGGAGTCAAACCCGGGTCTTTGTGCATGCTAGGCAAGCACTCTACCACTAGGCCAAACTCCCGGCCTGGCACAATGTTTTTGTGTGTGTGTGTGTGGGGGGGGGTCATGGGGCTTGAACTCTGGGGCCTAGGTGCTGTCGCTGAGTTCTTCAGCTCAAGGCTACTGCCCTACCCCCTGAGCCACAGCCCCATTTCTCCTTTTCTAGTGATTAATTGGAGATAAAAGTCTCATGGTTTTTAGTTCCCTGGGCTGCCTTTGAACCTTGATCCTCAGATCTCAGCCTCCTGAGTAGCTAGGACTACAGACATGAGCCGCCATGCCTGGCAAAATTCTTTTTCTTTTTCTTTCTTTTTTTTTTTTTTTTAAATCAAAGCTTTTGCAAACAAAAGCATGTGATGAGGCCAGGTGAGGGAGGCTAAGGCAAGAAGATTCTAGTTCAGAAAATAATCCTAGCTACCGAGGAGACTGAGGTAAGGATTGGGGTTTGAGACCAGTCTGGACAGATTCCAGTTCAACATGCCTGGCATCTCAACTACACGGGAAGCATAAATAGGAGGCTCATGGTCCAGGCCAGCCCAGGTACTGGACACTGCCTCACCTGCCTGAACCACCCTAATCCCCACCCTGATGCTAATCCAACTTTATATATTTACAGAAACAGTCTGCTAGCTTGATTACTGTCTGTTTTTAGGTTATTAAAGTGCCATTGATCTCTACGTCTGGGGGTTTTGTGGCTGAAACCAGTGCTCTGCCTGCTTCTCCCTGCCCTGCCCTTTCTCCCTCCCTTGCTACCTTAACCCTGACGTTTTCTCTCCCTGCGGTATGCACAGGGAGCCCCCGGGCCACAGCGTCGGCGCTGCACTTCCCCTCCACGTCCATCATCCAGCAGTCGAGCCCGTACTTCACGCACCCGACCATCCGCTACCACCACCACCACGGGCAGGACTCCCTGAAGGAGTTTGTGCAGTTCGTCTGCTCAGATGGCTCGGGCCAGGCCACCGGACAGGTGAGTCCCCCAAAGACCCAGGAGCCCCAGTGCAGCCTTTTGTCCGTGTGTGCCTCCATGCGTCTTTGGGCTCATGGGGAGAGAGCAGAGCCTGAAGGCCGGGAGCCCATCTGGGTCTGTGGCAGCAGTAGTCTCTCAGGCTTTCCCTTTGCTGGGCCTAAGGCAAGGCTCTGAACACTGTGCCCAGCTCCTTTCCCTCCAGCAGGACTGAGCCGGAGATATATCCAACCCAGACCTCTTCAACCTTTGGGTACAAGGATTTGCCAGGTTCTAGACTAGAGTATGCCATCCTGGCACTGTTGGCATTTGGAGCTGTTTATTCTGTGCAGTGTGAGTCCCGCCTGGACACCAATGAGTGGCGCCACTACCTGCTGATGCCGGCACCTCCCTCTCCCCGATCATAATCACTAGAAATGTCTTCGGCTTTCACTGTGCTGGTGTGGGGGGAGGGAGGGCGCACACAGAGCTGGCATGGGCACTCCAGTGGCAGGCCTCCCCACGTAAGGTTCTTGCACCGCTCTAGTTGTAAGCAAACCTGGGGGCAGAGGGACTCCCTGCGGACTTTTTCCTCACAGTGAGCACGAAGGCCAGTCACGGGCACTGCACCACACAGGGATTGTCCCTGCAGGTAGCGGGCCAGAGAAGATTCTTATGAGGGATGCAGTCAGTCCCTGGGGGCCACTCCAGTTGATCTCTTGGCCACGCTAGGCGGTGAGAAGCCAGCTGTGATAAGCTGGGGGAGGAGGCCCAAACGGCCGTGCTGGGAAAGAGTTCCCACAGCAATGCTGGAGGCGCGGGAAGTGGGCTCAGAGTGGGGTGGGCATTTGCTAGCACTGCAAGATGGCCTGGGGTGGGGCCTTCGTGGGGCCTCCTGGCTCTGTCTATGCCCACCATGGAACCAGTCCTCTTCCCTCTCCTCTCCTTCCTGCTGTCCTTTCTTCTTCCACTCTGCAATGAGAGGCTTTCTCTCACTGGCTGTGCTGCTCCTCAGCACACTGGTAGCCTTGCTTACCTCTCTGGACAAGCTCTGTCCCCTCTTAGGAATGGATCTGGCTCCTGACAGCCGCTGTGCTGTCCTCAGAGATGCGTCAGCCCCTTCCCCCAAAGAGCTTGCGGCCACCTGCCTGCCTTCTCACGTGTAGAGGCAGAGGGGTTTGGAGTACAGATGAGGTGGGCTGAGGGAAGACGGTCAGCCTGGCCCTGTCGACCTGCAGGATGCATCCTGAGTCTGGGTGTCAATCTGGTAGTCCAAGATAGGAGCTCATTTGCCTAGATGGCTGTCCTCTGTGGACAGGCACTTGCTCCAGCCAACTGTACATAGAGATGCAGACAGAGTGAAGCAGCACAAAGCAGGCAGGGAGCAGCCTCTCTGGGTCTTTTCCTAGGGCCTGAGTCCAAGAGAGGAGGAGGGGCTCTGCCGGGAGCCTGAGTGAGGGGCCTGTACCCAGCTTCTGAAAGGAAGAGCCAGTCGCAGGCAGTGCTTGCTCCCTGCCACCTTTGGAGCAGCAATTGTCAGATGTCCATGTGGGCAAGGGTCACCCGCACGCCTGGCACACGCAGGCACTGGGCCTCAGCCTATAGCCTCTGTTCCAGCAGGTCTGGGTCAGGCTTTGTGCATACATTCCAGGGGCTGCTTAGGGCAGGCTGCTAGCCAGAGCACCCACTTTCAAATTCAGATAGGAGGAGCTTCCAAACCACCCTGAGAGCCCACACTACAAACCAGCTGTGCAGGAATGCATCCACATAAAAGAAGCTCTCTGACATGGCACCAAGGTTTGCAGGGACCGGAGAGCCTGTCCTTGGACCCAGGGTCAGGTACTGGTTTCAGAAAAACAAATTAGTAATGGCCAAAGCCAAGTATATACCATGCTTTTGAGGGGCAATAGGCAGAAAGGGTCCCTGGGTAGCATGTGTCAGGGTAGGGAAGAGATGGCAGCTAGGTGAACTTAGTGAGGTTGTTTCGAACCCACAGAGCGTGGCTGTGGGCAGCAAGCTGTGGCTGAGTTTGACCTACACGCGAGGCTCAGCAGACCACATCTGTCTGTGAGAAGGAAGCCAGTCACCCACCAGCTTCTAGTTTCCTTCCAGCTCTGATCAATGAGTGCTAAGGTACCTCTGTTACAAGACTTGTGCCACCTTGGCCTGAACCTCAGCCATAGCTCAGACACCCCTCCCTGCCCAGATGGAAGTTACTTCTAGAACCGGAAAGTCAGAAAATGGCCAGGTTCGGTGTTAGGTCCTATCGGGTGGGGCTTGCACCTATCTGAGGGGAATAGCAGTCTCGATCTCTTGGGAGAGACAATCTCTGGAGTCAGGTCAGGAAGGAGGCCAAGGCCACCCTGAGGCCCAAAGAGAAAGTGAAAGGCTGCAGGGGTGAGGGGGAGACGGGGTTCCTGCCTACCTGACAGAAGGAAGGGACAGGTAGCCTGTAGACATGGACTAGGGCTCTCCAGAAGCTCAGTGTCCTCTGCAGACTGAAACCCTGCTAGCCTCTGAGCATGTTGCTGCCATACCCAAAGTGGCCCTTTCCAGTGTGACCCCAGTGTGACACAGAACCACTCCCTGCTTTTGTCCAAGCCTTCTGAATTTGTGTGTGTGTGTGTGTGTGTGTGTGTGTGTGTGTGTGTGTGTATCTGTACTAGTCCTATGGTTTGAACTCAAGTCAGGGCCTGAGTATTGTCCCTGAGCTTTTTGCTCAAGGCTAGTGCTCTAACATTTGAGTCACAGCTCTGTTTCAAGCTTTTTGGTGGTTAAAATTGGACATGAGAGTCTTAAGGACTTCCTGTGTGGACAGGTGTGAGCCAGATGCACCTGGCTTGAATTGTGATCTTTTATTTTATTTTATTCTGCCTGTCGTGGGACTCAAACTCTGGGACTGGACACTGTCCCTGAGCTCTTCAGCTCAAGGCTACCACCCTACCCCTTGAGCCACAGTCCCACTTCTGGTTTTCTGGTGGTTAATTGGAGATAAGAGTCTCACGGACTTTAGTGCCCAGGCTGGCTTTGAATCAGGATCCTCAGATCGTGCTAGGATTACAGGTGTGAGCCACCATGCTGGGCTTGAATTGTCATCTTAAGAGGGCAGGACAGGATTGGTGGATGGAGCCAGTTTAGAGGGATAGCGTGTCAGGCCTTGGCACTGGGAGGAAGGGAAGAGAACTGTGCCATTCAGCCATGGGGTTTATGAATTGGAAGGGGGCACTTGGGGTGGGACTTGAGGATCATGTGCCATTGCTGACATCAGAGCATGGAGGTCAAGGTTGGAGATGAAGAGTGTCCTGGAAGAGCAGGGTGGGGAGAGATGACTCAGGGAACTGGCTGGTCTCTAGGAGTGAGCAGGCCTGGAAGGGCAGGAGGGGAACTCCCATGAGAACGCGAGGCTGCCCAGCCTGTGTCCTGGAACCACCATTAATCTGGAATAGACTGAAATGCCTGGAAAGTGAGGGCAGCGCCTGGGATCGTGAGTCTAAGCCTCGTCACGGAGGGCTTGAATGGCCCCCTGGAGCAACTTGTGTTACCTGTGACCAATGAAGTGGCAGAGATCCTGAGCTGAAGAGCATCTGGGGACAAGTCTGCAGGGTCTCTGGGGTCAGACATAGTTCTGAACTCCAGGCCTGGCCAGCTGTCACTGGGTGACCTCAGTTTCTTTTAACTGTGATGTGGCGAAACAAAGTTCCCTCTGTGCAGGGTCTCTGAGCAGCAACACTGGTGACTTGTGCACTGGGGGTCCTTTGTCCTGGGGGCTGCCCTGTGTGCTGCAGGGTGCTAAGCTCAGCTCTCCCCACAGGTCTCCCCCGCCCCACAAATGGTTCTAGATATGGCCACCCCAGGGGAGGACAGCTGTGTCTTGGGTTGGGCCGTGGGGCAGACACTGGATGTTAAAGGTGGCCTGTGGGCCTGGAGGGGGAGGGGGCGCTGTCTCTGCAGGGAGGAGGTGGAGTCTCACTGTCATAGTGCAGGTGACATGACTGCCAACAGAGTGGCCCATGATCACGTGAGCTCCAAAGGCACTGCCCACCATAAGAGGGGTAGAAGAAGGGCCAAGCTGTGTCTGCAGTGGGTGAGCGAAGAGCAGGGGCCTGGCCCTCCCCAGCATGGAGGTGGGCATCGAGGGTGACCCTTCAGGGAAGCTGGCAGCAAGAGGCCAGGGAGCCTATGGCACCTGTGCTTCCCAGGACCTGTGCCTGGACAAGGATGCTCATGTGTGACACCGTGGAGGACACAGAGGATAGGACTCGCTCTTTTGCTCTTGTCGTTCAATTGTTTTCGTGCTGATCCTGGGGTTTGGAACTCAGGGCCACGCGCTGTCTCCGAGCTTTTGTGCTCAAGGCTAGTGCCCTACCACTGGAGGCAGAGCTCCACTTCTGGCTTTTGTGTGTGTGTGTGTGTGTGTGTGTGTGTGTGTGTGTGTGTGTGTGTGTGTGTGTTTCATTGGAAATTAAAGCGCCTTAAGGATTTTTCAGTCCAGGCTGGCTTTGAACAATGATCCTCAGATTTCAGCCTTTTGAGTAGCTAGGATTACAGGTGTGAGCCATGGGCCGAATAGCAAGCCCACACACTTGAGGAACCACGGGGCCGCGGAAGCCCGCAGCAGCAGCAGCCTCCTCCCTGGCCGGCCCCCCACTCCAGATGGGGTCCCTCCTGAGGCTACAGGCCCAAGGAAACATAGAGGGGAGGTTTTTCTAGGGGTTTGGGGGAAGCAAAGTGAGCTGCCTTATCTGCCATGGGAGGTCCTGAGGCATACAAGAAATGGAGAATCAGCTGCTAGATTACTAGTGGCACGTTTATCTAAACCATTTTTCTTAGGGAATAACCAACCATCTGTCGGACACCCCTCCCCCTCCTACTTCAAGAGGACCCCCCCCCAAAAAAAGAGAAACACCCGAGAGACCAAATAGAGGCCTTCCATCCTCCCTACCCTGCCCTGGAGAGGCCAAGAGGCCCCCCCAACCCCAGTCCTGCCTCTCCCACTCCCACGGGAGCACTGCTCCCACGAGCGAGCAGGGGCGCGTGTGTGTGTGATGTGCTTTCATGCGTCACTCTATTTATGTTGTTCGCAGCCCAACGGTAGCGGCCAGGGCAAAGTCCCGGGGTCATTTTTGCTACCACCGCCGCCTCCAGTGGCCAGACCTGTGCCCCTTCCTATGCCTGATTCCAAATCCACCAGCACTGCCCCAGACGGCGCCGCCTTGACTCCTCCGTCACCTTGTAAGTGGACCATGGAAACGCAAGCACAGCGCCCAGCCTCCTGCCATGCACACATCGCCCCGCACTGCCCAAGCAGGGGCAGCCCCTCCCCACCGCCAGGTCCCCCCACTGCGCCTCGGAGCCCCAACCTCAGCCTCCCGGGCCTCAGTTGCACCAGCCAGCACCCCATGAGCCTCTGTCCACTGCTCGCCCCCAGCTGGGTGGCCCAGGCCCCCTGGGGGGCGGGAGGGAGAGCACGGTGGGGTGCTGGGCCTTGGGTGCTGGCAGGGGGGGGCGGGAGGCACAGCCATGCCATCATCATGCCTGATTGCTGTTTTTTTTTCCTTTTTCTTTTTCTTTTTTGTTTTGTTTTTTCTTTTTTGGTTTTGTTTTTTCAATATATTTTTTTGTTGTTTCGTTGTTCCCCTATACGCACCAAAAAGAATTCAATGTGACACAAGGTGACGCCACCACCATCCCCTTTTTGCCTTGCCCCCCTCACCTCCATCCCGGCCCCCACAGGCCTCTGAAGACACAGGAGGCTGGCCCTGACCCCTTCCTCAGTCTCACATTTGGTTTCTCTCGTCGTTCCTCTTTTTTTTTTTTCCTTCCCTCCTCCTATCCCTCACCTTCCTCTCCCCTCGATTCTCTTCCTAGGTTGGATGTTCTGAGTTTGAGGGTGGGCTTTGGGCCTTGGCTTATGACTTCTTCGTCTCTCTCCTCCCTTCCCCTTCCTTCCCTCTTCCCTTTCTTCTTTTCTTCCTTCCCTCTTTCCTTTCTTTTTTTCTTCAAGACCAATGACAAATTTTCTCAAAGGGAAGAGAAGGAAAAGCCGAGTGGAGAGGCCTGAGGTAGACCTGATGTGAAGGACAGAGAGGCAGAGGACAGTCAGGTGGCGCTGCCTGAGGGCAGGGGACAGGCACAGGCGGACACAACTCTGGGGCTGACAGGCCCCAGGCCAGGGCCTTGCAGCCAGCTGGCGGGCAGGTGGAGGGCAGCCCATCTCACACTGCTGTCTGTTCGCACCCTCTGTCTCCCCTTTTCCCATGGTTTGAGTTCTCTCCCCCTCCTCACCATCACCATGCCATCCTCCCATCTGCATCTGCCATGAGACAGGAAATCATGATCATGGGCACGGGGGAGGGGCACTTTCGGAGACAGGTAGGCAGAATCTGATGAGCACGCAGTCCCCAGGTGTGTTTGGTGTTGGGTGAAAGGATGGGCTTCCCAGACAACCTGTGACATTCCTTTAACCCCAAGGACATCTTCCCCCCGCTGGGAGGTCAGGGCCTATTCCCTCCTGGAGGGCTCCTGTTCTAAACCCCAAAAGAGCTCAGGAGTGTTGGGTTTGTTTGACTGCTCTGATGCAGGACAGCTCCCCCAGGGGACTGAGCTTTGGGACTCTGCCAGGCCCCATGGCCTCCTCCTCTCCTCCTTCTCCAACCCCCAGGCCCACAATCCGGTTCTGAGATGACTGGTCCTTAGGCCTTGGCCATTGGCTAGAGGAGAATGGCGAGGCTGAGCCTTTCCAACCCCGGGCCTACGCCAGGCAGCAGACCCCAGGGCCTGCCCTGCCCCGTCCTGTCTGGCTTGGTCCTCCAACAGGCCCTCTTTGAGTCCCCCCACACAGCCTGCCCAATCCAGCACCACTTAGGACAGCCAGAGATGCAGCACCCAGCGAGGCTGCAGGTTTGGGGAGATGGCCTGAGAAGGCCTCCCCCAGCTCCCACCCTCACCCTGCCCTCTATTTCCGGTGAGAAAGTCAGGGCACCCACTGAGAAGGCCTGTGGGCCAAGGCATCTCCAGAGCTGTCCAAGATCTCCATAGGGGACCGAACTGGGGAACCTTGGTTGCAGCCTCAGGGCCCTTTCCTTAGCTCGAGCAAACACCTGCCTGAGGGTAACTTCTAGGGGGCTCACTGGGAGTGTTTCCGGCTAATGAGAGAATGGGGCCTTCAGCAATGCAGCCCCTGGCCTTTCCTCACTGCCAGTCTGCAGCGGCTGTTGTCAAGGTCTAACCCAGTCTCCCTCTCTCAGCAGTCCTGAAAGGCAGTGCCCAGGCGGCTCCACGGCCTGACAGGTGTCTTCCTCTCTCCCCTGCTCTCCACAGCATTCGCAACGACAGGCGCCTCCTCTGCCAACCGGTTTGTCAGCATCGGACCCCGGGACAGCAACTTTCTGAACATCCCACAACAGTCTCAGGTAGGCGATGGCTGGATCAGCCAGGCGGAGAGGGGCATCTCCACGTGGTGGAGGAGGCTGAGCCTGGCTGGCTCCTGCACACCCAGCTGAGAGGCCTCCCCAGGCAGCCCCCAGGCTCCCTGGCTAATCAGTTAATTGGATAATTAGCTCTGACAGCCCTGGCCCTGGGGAAGGCAGCCAAGGACCCAAGCAAGGCTAGAGGCTTTCTGGGCCAGGCGTGGTTGCAGCAAAGATGGAAGCCTGAGGCAGCTCAGAAGGAAGACTGGGCTCTCCTGCTCTCCTCTGCTCCTTCTGCTCCATGCTGCCAGCTAGAAGCCCTGGCTCCCGGCCTTCCCTGCTTCCCTAGCTATGGGTGGGCTGGCCAGGGGTAGAGGAGGCCTGGTAGGCTCCTTTCCCAGAGATTCTGGCACCAAGAAAAGGCAAGACTGGTTGTCACCCTTGAGGTTCCCCCCTCCCAAGTCCCCAGGAGCTCTTTTAGGGCTCCAGGCCACTGCAAAAGACAACACCCCCAATTCCCCGAGCCTAAAGCCCCAGGACTCTTGCACATGCATGTATGCATACATGCAATGAATGCCCCCTGGTGTGCCTGTCACAGCAGAACCCAGGCCTATGGGTGAGGCAGGGCTGGAGGGCATCCAAATTTCAGAGCATGGCCTTGTACATAAGAGCGTCTCATGTCTTCGTCGTGCACGTTTCACAAAAGCCCCTCTCCCAGGTTTCCCAGGGAAACCCACCTCTGCCCAGAGCCGCCAAGGCCACCTCTGTGGGCTCTGGCTCCGCCTCTGCTTTGAGGCCCCAAGCCAGAAAGTTAGTTGATGGAAGTTTTGTGTGTGTGGTTTCAAGGGGTTTTCTTTCTTTTGCTTCTCTAACCAAAAAAAAAAAAAAAGGCCAAAAAACTTTGTCAAACTTCAAACTTCAGAGCTCCCTAGTGGCAAGAAGGGGAGGGGACTGGAACTTCAGCCCCTTCTAGCTTCCCACCCCCTTTCCCCAGAGTCACGTCTGACCCGTCTGGTTTCCAGGAGCAACCAGACATGATGTAACACCCAGATGAACTTGAACTTGGGGGTGTTGAGAAGAAAAACAATGGCTCTGAGCAGAGGCTGGAGCCAGCCCCCTCTGCTCTGTGCCAGGGAGGCCGAGAGAGCCCTGCTGGCAGAGGGTGGGAGGGGGTGCCAGAGGAACGGGCAGTAGGCGGCCTCCCCTCCCGGCTGGCACCAGGGGCTGGGCTCCATTGCTCCCTCCTCCCCTCCTTTCCCCTCCCAGAGCAGCAGCTCTCCAGGGTTCAGTGCGCATGCTCGCTGGTCAATGAGGCCCCAGCCCTCCCCACTCACTCCGGTTCCCCTCCCTCACTTTCTCTGCTCACTTGGCTTCAGATGCTTTGAGGCCAAGTCAGAATTTGAGGCAAGTTGGGGAAAGTTTCTTTCCCTGGTGTTCCCCATCTCAGGGCCCCTGGCGGTGGAGGAAGGCGGCTGTGCCGGCCAGCCCGCTGGCCGGGGTCCTAGCCTGAAGCAGGCAGGTGTGTCAGCACAGCTCAGGGAAGGGGGAGCCAGGGCTGGACTGGGGGCAGGCGGCTGTGGGGTGCAGTTGGGGGCTGTTTCCACAGTAACCAGTGACTTTAGCTGATCCCCGGAGCACCAGATGGAGAGAGAACAATAGAATGAGGGAAGAAAGGAGAATTTTAGCAATTTTGTCATTCCCTGGGCAGTGCTTTTTACTTAGTTTAATCAATTTTGGACCTGGCTCAGGAAGCAGGGGCGGGCAGGCAGGCAGAGAAGGCTGCTCGTGCTTGGCAGCAGACCCTCCGATCCCAGGACAGTGGGGAGAGCCGGCCCTGTGGTGCTGCCTTTGTCCCCAGCTGCAGGCGTGGAATCTAGGCTCCCTTTCCTGAGAAGGCCCTAGCCCGAGGCCAGGTGGTTGTCCCCTGCTACAAAGCTCAGAGGACCCTGGAGGGACTGCCCTCAGGCTTTGGCGTGGTCTGCCAGCAGGGCCAGGCACCCCAGCCTGGGACCAGTGGTGCCAGTCTCCTGTGTGGAAATCCTCAGGTCCCAGAGAAGACCCAGGCCAGAGCGGAAGTCCAGGAGCTGGTGGCTGACCCAGCCTCTTTCACCCTCTGTGAGGACACTCAGGCCTGGGTTTCCAACGGGCTGCGGGGCCCCACAGCCTCCACCTAGTTTTTGGCGGGTTCCCAGGTAGGGCTCTGGGCAGCACGTGCTAAGCCCAGCACGGGCGGGTGGCCTCTCTGCCAGGCAGCAGACCCGATGCTGCAGTGGACTCCCAGGTCCATCAGGTGGCTACTTACGTTGAAGTGAATGAAAGGAAAATGGACTTGTGGTCAGACAGCCATAACTGAGTGTGGGGAAAGCTTTGCTGCAACCAGCTACTGCACGGAGCAGCTGGTCTCTGGCCCTGGCAGTCCTGGGGTTTGTCGCCAGGGCCCTGAGCTTTCCCTGGTGGGGGAGGGGTGTCCACCGGGAGCCTCACCTCTAGTGAGCTCTGTTAGCTCTTTTCCGCTTTGTTTTGTTCTTCATCAGGTCTTGGTGTGGTACCGAGGCTGCCAGGATACTGGTGCCCGTGATGCTTCTGCCCCTGGCTTCCAAGTAGCTGGACAACTGGCATTTGCACTGTGCCTGGCTTCTCAGAAGCCATTTCACTTTTTTTCCTTTGTGGAACTTTAACTCAGGGCCTGGTTATTGTCCCTGAGCTTCTTTGTACTCAAACTGGAGCCACAGCATCACTTCCGGATTTTGAGTAATTAATTGGAGGTCTCATGGAGACTCCTCTCCCTAAGCTGGCTTCGAACCATGATCTTCAGATCTCAGCCGCTGAGAAGATTACAGGCATGAGCCACTGTTGCCTGGCTCTGAAGCCATTTCTAAGTCCATGTCCCCATGCACACCAGGGCCTTAGAGGCAGGCAGGCCTCTTATGAAGACATAATATTGGAGTCATTGTGGGGTGGGGCTTTTGTTTTCGGCTGTGTGTGTTGGTTTGGGCGCTGTAGTTGGGGATTAGGGCCTCACACCTGCTAGGCCAGCATGCTGTACCACTGACCCATACCTGCATTCTAGTAAGATCTTAAATACTAGAAAAATCCACGGGAAAGTCCTATGTGGATGTCCGGCCTCTTTGGAAATGTACCAAACCTGCCCGAGGCTCTCACCCCATTGTAGCCGGCCAGGTCCTAGGCCGGGATCATGGATTCTCGTGCTAGCTGCAGAAGCAGCAGCTAGCTGTTGAGAAGCCGGAACCCCAGCCTGTCACCCCCTGTGTGCCCTCCATCAGGCCACCTGCCATCAGACCACTCTGATTAGGGCATGGGTGGAGTAACTGGGTAGCTATGTTCACTCTAGTTGGCTCTTCCTGGTCCCTGCAGACCAAAGTTTGTGACACAGAGCCTGGAAGGGACCTCAGGTGTGCTGCAGAAACTTGCATTTGCGTGAAGTCACTGCCAGGTGTGCTTAGACCACAAGAGTCCCTGGCCCACCACACAATCACAAGGCGGACCCTTAAAGGGGGAGATGGCCATGCTGCTGCTCCGGTTTCCTGTGTGTGTGTGTGTGTGTGTGTGTGGAGAGAGCGCCACCTGCTGGCATACACAGGAAGCAGTGCCCACCCCAGGGAGCCCGGGCTCCTTTCCCCTGCGATGCCGCTGCCCTGAGACTGGAGGAGCGGGCAGGGTGGGCTCCTGCCCCTCCCCCAGGCCAGGCACGGCCAGGGCCTGAAGCCATGTGGTTCCCCACCCCCAGCCTTTCAGCCTGTGGGACCTGGCTGGGCTGTACAGATGGGAATTTCTGTTTTTAATCCAAAGAGACAGAAAGAAAACTCAGCAAGAAGCTGGGCCACCCCACCCACTCCCCAAACCCCTCTGGGTACAAAAGCCCCAGCCTGGCATCCTCCCCACCCTGCAGGACCCACACAAAAACCCAAACAATTGCAAACATGGCCAGATCCTAGGTTTGTGCCAGCCCCCGCCATGGGGGTCCCGCCCGCTGGGCATGGTGCCCACAGGCAGGCCAGCTGGACTCTAGCACTGGGGAGCAGGGTCGGGGGATTCCTGTGGAGGGTGGGGAGAACAAGGGTGCACCTCCTCTTGCATGTAGGGGGCTGTCCAGCTCCTGACCCCCCAGGAGCTGAACCCTCAGGGGATAAAGAACCCCAAGGGCACAAGGCCAGCCCAGAGGGAGATGGGACCAGCCCTGCTCTTCTCAACCTCTCTCTCTCTCTCTCTCTCTCTCTCTCTCTCTCTCTCTCTCTCTCTCTCTCTCTCTCCCCCCCCCCTTCCTCTTTCAGTCCTGGTTCCTCTGATAAGATCAACAAAGAAACAAGAAAATGAAAAGAAGAGGTCCCTCAAAGGGGGAGAGAAGAAATTTTGAGACATAGAAAAAATCCCCCAGCCCAGCCCCACCGACAAGCAAAAATTCGAAGTCTTCAGCCACTCCGCCCCCGTCCCCGTCCTCCAGCCCGGGAGCCCCGACCCGCGCAGCTCCCAGCCAAGCCGAAAGAAACCCGCGTGGAGCACTCTGCCAAGCAGAGGACAGACGAGGGAAGGGCGCTGCCCGGCTCCCCGCACCCAGGCAGCCCGCGGCCGGAGCCCGGCCCCGAAGGGCCCGCCGCCCCGCCCGTCCCGGCCCCAGCTTCCCCGGGCGGCCTCGGACCAGCTTGTAAAGATGCTGGGGACCCTCGGGCTCCCCCCACACCCCGCCCCTCCCCCTCCGGCCTCGGCTCCAGCTTCTCCCCCTCCACCACGACTCCGGACCCGGAAGGGACGCCCCCTGGAGCCGGCTGAGAGCCCAGCGGCTGGGTGGGAAGCGCGCCCTGCCCTCCCCGCCCGGCCGCCCGGCCCGTCCGTCCGGCTGGGCCTCTCCGTGCGGTCCACGGGGCGGTGGGCGGGGGGGGGGGGGGCTCCAGGTCTTCCCGCACCCCAGCCCTGCATGCCGGCGCCCTCACCCCGCCCCGCCCGCCGGCCCCGGCCCCTGCCCCTCGCGCACAGCCCTGCTGGGCCGGCCCGGGAGCGGAGCCCGGCGCGGAGCTGAGGCCGCCACCTGCGCTAGGTAGGAGTCGGGGTTCCCGGGGTAGGGGGAGGGTCGTCCTCTTCCAGAGTGTTCTGCAGCGCCCGGACCCCCCACCGCGTCCCCACGCCCCCCGTCTCCGCTGTAACGTCTTTACTCTTTATTTAGGGGTGGGGCAGTCGTCGTTTGGGTCTGTCGCCGTCCCCGTAGGGAAGCCCTCCTCCGTGGGAGCAATTCGGGAACAATTCGGTACCACACCACAGGAAGTAGCTGTCCCCAGCCCTCCCCTCCCGGGGCGGCCCCTGGGAGGGAGGGGAGCGCGGGCACACCCGGCCCCTCGGGGTGTGACGTGGCCCCTCTGGCTTGTCTTTCTGTGCCTTACTCCCCCTCCCTGCGTCTCCCCCAAGTCCTTGTGCCTCTCTTTCTCTCTTTCGTACGGTATGAAAACACAAAGCACAGGTCAGGATCCTCTGGAAGTCAATCAACCAACATTGCACCACGTAGGGGTGGGTGAGGGGCTTTATTTATTGAGAGTCTGGTGGGTGCGCGCGGGGCGGGGGCGCGGGCCCGGGGTCCTCCCATAGGAAGCTGCACCTCGGGGTGACCGCCGCCTCCCCCCCCCCCCCCCCGCTCCTCCCCCGGCGGAGCCTCCTCGGGTGGGCGTAGCGCGGGGCTGAGGGGCGGGGGTCCCGCGGGCGCCTCCCGGGGTCGGGACTGGGGAGTGAGGCCGGGGCGGGGGCCGGGCGGCCGGGCGTGACGCGCGGTCGAGTGCAATGATTCTCCAGTGTGGCTAAACAGGGTCAGAGCCGAGGGCGGGGAGGGGCCGCCGCCCGGCGGCCGCGTGCGCCCCCGCCGTCGAGGGGGGACGATCCGGGCCGCGGGGCGCCGCCCGGGCGAGGTCGGAAGCTGCAGGCAGCTGGGCTCGGGCTGGAGGCGCCCGGAGGGGCTCCCTAGGCGGGCGGGGCGCGCCTTCCCCGGGGTGGTGTGCGGGGAGGGGGCAGACGAGGGCGACCGAGGTGGGGATGTGTTAGGAGAGAAAAAAAAAACCCACAAAAATATATATGGGGGAAATGAACTTTTTTTTTTTCATTGAACCAAGTGCAATGCATCAGAGAGTTTTCCTATCTTTGTATGTTAGAGATTGTTAAGAAAAAAATTCTATTTTTGTTGTCATGTCCTCGCGGCTCTGGGGACGCTAAAAGAACTGGGCCTGCCCCGCCCTGTGCGGGGGTAACGAAAGCTGAGTGTTTTATTTTTCTTTTCTTTTCTTTTTCTGCTTCTTTTTTTTTTGGTTCGTTTTCATTTTTTTTAATCGTTTTCCTGCGTTGACGAGGATGACCTGGGGTTTTTATTTGTTTCGTCGTTCGTTCTGGGTTTCGGTGGGAGGGCTGAAGGAAATGTTCACATTTTCGAGTTTAGAAAAGAAAAAAAAAAACAAACACAAAACCTTGACATTAAAAAAAAAATCAACCAACACAAGATCAAAAAGGAAAAGGACGAGAGAAAATTACCTTTAAGATAATTCAACATAAAAACCCTGGTGCTTCTTACATTATAAAGTACGTTTTAAGAAACCCACCAACTATTATACATAAGTTTATGATCAATTAAATATCCTGCACTTGTTAGAAACACGCATACCCCTTCTTTGTTGAGTTTAACGGAACGGGACAGCGGCGCGCGCCCGCCGGCGGCGGGGCTGCAGGCCGCGGGTCTCCCGGGCACCCCCTTCCTGGGGTCCCCGCCCCCCCTCCGCAAGGTCAATGCCAACGAACAAACGTCCCTTCCTTCCTCCCTCTCCGCCCGGCCCCCCCGCCCCCGAGCGCCCTTCTTTGAGCCAGACGCCAACTTGACCCTCACCAGCATTATCAGGAGCTCGCTCTGCAAGTTGGTCGTTTCCTCCTTGACCACCCCCCCCGCCCTGCCCCCGGCGCCCCCCACCCAGGACCACCCTGCCCCCCGCCCCCCGGAAGGAAGGCTCGATGCTCCAGGACAGAACCAGCCACGCCGACAGGTCGCTCTGCCCAGGCCCGCGCACGCACGCACGCACGCACACGGCCCCCCGCACACAGCCCCAGCCCCCACCCCGCAACCAGCCCCGACGACTGCCTTACACACCCGCCCCGCGCTGGCCGGCCGACCTAGTGCCTTCTTCTCACCCCCGTGCTGGCGGAGCGGACGCCGCGCTCTGGGTCCCAGAGGGGCCGGGTGGCTCCGACCACCCCCACCCCACCCCGACCGTGCAGAACGGACCCCCATACACCCACGCACAGACACACACACACACGCACACGCACGAGAGAAAAATAAAGGAGCAATAAAGTCACGAGAACTTTCGTCCCTGAGAGCCCGAGGGGCACCCCAGCCCCCCCCTGCTTCCACCCACTCACCCTCCCTGGGCGCCCCCCTTTCCCTGTTCTCCCTTGCACCCCCACCCCCTACCCCAAGTCAGCCTGGGCCAGCCCCACTTTGGCCCCTCCCGGGAGATCCGTGCGCCCGACCAGCACCAGCATCGCGGACCGCGAAGGCCGCCCGTCCCGTCAAACAAGTTTCTTCTTAGGCTAAGAAACGCAGTATATACGAGTATCTCTATATATAGTACTAATGGATTGGTGTGCTTCCCCTTAGCGTCCCCCTCCGCTCCCCCATCGGCCTGGTCCCCTCCCTGCCCCCACCCCCGTCTCTGCACTGAGATACATAAGAAACAAGGGTAGTTTACTGTCTGTTTTGTTTTCTGGGTTTTCAGTGTCCTAGCGGAATGCAAGTAGGCAGCCAGCCCGTCTGTCCCCTCCCGCCCGCCCCGCCCCGTCACTGCGCTTCTGTTATACCATCTTTGCCTGACTCTCTCCGGCTTCTCCATTGAATGGCTAATGTGTATGTGAAATAAAGAAAATAAAGAAAAAAACAAAAGCAACTGCGCCCCGAGCCTCCGCTGACGCCATCGACCAATTTACCCATCCACCGATCCATCCATCCATCCATCCATCCACCCGCGCCGTCCAGGGCGTCCGTCCCGGGGGTCGCCGGGAGGGGGCGCCAGTGGTCGCCGCAGGGCGTCCCGTCCCCTCGGGGAGGGCCAGAAGGCGGGAAGGGGCCTGGCGCGCCGACGACCCCGCGGGGTCGCTATGGGGGGGGTCAGCGGGTAATTCCAACGTCTTGTTTAAGTCTGGGGGTCCTGGGAACCCTCGAGTCCTCCGGGGTCCCCGGTCCCAGGCGTCCCCGCCGGTCCTGCAGGGAGCGCTCACGCCGGGGCCGAGCCGCCGTCGGTGAGCCTGGCCCCGCGGTCCTCCAGAGCCGTCGCCGGGGGTCACCGCACCTCGGGACTCAGAGCCGGCTGCTCCACCTTGATGGGCCGCACCGTGCCGCCCAGGCCGCCGTCGGAGCTCCCCGGGAGCGCGGGCTGCGAGCGCGCGGCCGCCTCCCGCCGGGCGGCGCCGCCGTCCGCGCCTCCTCCCCGGGCCGCCGGCCGCCTGCGGGGCCCGGGCGGGGCGAGGCCCGCGGCCGGCGGCGGCGCCGCCGCCTGGTCCCGCAGCAGCCGCACCAGGAAGCCGATGTACCGCATGGCCAGGCGCAGCACCTCGTTCTTGCTCAGCTTCCGGTCGGGCGGGTGAGTGGGCAGCAGCTTCCGCAGCTCGGCGAAGGCGCCGTTCACGTTCTGCTGCCGCCAGCGCTCGCGGCTGTTGGTGAACACGCGGCGGGCCACCTTCTGGGGCTGGTGCCCTGCGGGCCAGAGGACGGGCTGGGTCGGGCCGGGGGTGGCAGGCGCCCCTGCAGCCCCCAGCCCCCGCCCGCAGATCAGCCTTCCTCCCCAGGGGTCCCAGCGACCCTCAGGCCCTGCTGCGCGGCCCGGGCTGCCGTCCCCTAGGACGGAGTGTGATGTATTCTGGAGGTGCTCCCGGTCCAGGAAAGAGGTGTCCTCCCCCCGCCCGCCCGCTCCTGTGGCTGGTGGGAGTGTGTGTGGGGTGGGTTCGTGGCCAAGCTGATGGATGTGGTTGTAGGAGGCCTGTTGTGTGGCTGTGACTTTCCTAGGTAGCTGTGGTTCTCTCGTCGACTTGTGTGGTTATGGTTGTGTGGCTGGCTCCTGTGGCTGGCTCTTTCATGGCTGTGCATTCCAGGGGGGCTGTCATGTTGGAGGGTTCCCAGTCCCTGCTGTGGCCAGCGGCTCATTGAGGATGGCGATGTGGGGGGGGGGAGCGGAAGCTGTGGTCTGGAATGCATTTGGCTATATAACCTGTGTGGGGGGCTGGGTGTGGATGTGTGGGACCCCCCAGCAAGCCCGTACCCCAGCAAGCCCGTACCCCAGCAGGCCTGTACTCCCAGCAAGCCTGTACCCCCAGCAAGCCCGTACCCCAGCAGGCCTGTACCCCAGCAAGCCTGTACCCCCAGCAAGCCTGTACCCCAGCAAGCCCGTACGCATGCGCACACGCACACGGCCACCCTCACCCTCAGCCAGGTCCAGGTCACAATGGCTGGGTCTCCGCTTCAGCCTGCTGCTAGGCAAGATGCCAAAAGGTCCTGCCGGCCCAATGTAGACGCTGTAAGGGGTTGCGGGTCACAGATGCCTTTGTGGGCAAGGACCCTGGTCCCCCAATCTCCGGCATCCCAGTCCAGCCCTGGCTCCCCACTGACCTGTTGAGGAAGGGGTGAGGGTGGTAGTGCAGGGCCAGCGCCGGGGGAGCCGAGCCCAGGGCCGACACGTGCAGCAGGGGGGGCCGCAGGGCGCCCAGCTCCGTGGTGGGCACGGCTGGGCCCGGGAGCCTGGTGTGACCCAGGCTGATGACCGGCACGCCCGGGGGCAGCCTGGGTGGGGAGGGGCCGGGGCGGCCCACCTCCTCGGTGGGTGAGGGCTCAGGGGAGGCAGCCTTCGGGGTCCGGGAGGGCGCTGGGCTGGCGGCACCTGCCATCTCCGCCTTTCCAGTCATGATGGGGCCCGCCTCCGCCTCCGCCGGGGCCTGGGGTGGGCACATGGGCCCTGGGGAGGGGGGCTCACCTGTGGAAGGAGGGGGAAGAGGCGGCTGGGGGGACCAGGTGGAGCCTAAGGGGGCCCCCTGATTAAGAGGGAGAGGCGAGAGGAGGGGTGGAGGGGGGGGCTTCCCTGGGCTGTGTGCGAGGGCCTGGGCCTAACCCCAGCCCCGTCTCCCGCCGGGGATGGAGCCCTCCTCCCCCACCCGAGGCCCTGAGACCACCCCCCCCCACCCGTGGTGCTGTAGGACCTCGGGACCCCTCCCTGCTTGGCCCGGATTTGGCCACCCTCACCCCCCGCGCGCCCTGTGGACCCCGGTGTGGACCTCAGACGTGACCTCCGGCGGCCACGCTGCGCCCTGGGGGGAGGGCTTTCCACCAATGTCCCAGGGACTCAGACCCACCTGCCCGCCAGCACTGCGATCCTGGGCCCCCACACGCGGGAGCACACCCTCCGCCCCCTCCGCCCCTGCTCCCTCCCCCCAGCGTCGCCCCTGCCTTGGCTCCCTGCTGCAGTTGGGCTGGGTGGGCGCCTGGCATCGGGGTGTCCTTGTCATCCGGGGGGGCCCTCAGGCCTGTCCTGCCCAACGGGGTGGCGGGATGGGCGAAGCGGTGCCGTCGGGGGCTGCACACCCCGCCTCTTACCCCGGCTCCGTCCCCGCGATCCGGTGAGCGTCGTCCTGGCGCTGGGTCCGCGAGGCCGGCCGTCCAGGCCCGGCTGGGGCTCCGGCGGGCCGCCCCCTCGGGCCCCGGAGCTGGGCCGCGCCTCCTCCCGGGCTCCCGAGGGCCTGGGCGGCCTCGGCGGGCGGGCGGGCGCAGCGTGGGTCCCGAGAGCGTGAGCGGCCGGGCCGGCCCGCCCTCTGCCCGCCCCCGGCGGCCGGGTTTCCTCCCGCTCGCCCCGGCGCGGGGGGCCAGAGGATGCCGGGCCGCCACAGATAAGGCCCCGGTCGCCTGGCCGCGTCTGATAAGGAGCCGGGCTGACCCCGGAGGAAGCCGGGCTGGCGGGAGCCCCGGCGCCGCGGCCCCGCCCCGGCCCCCCGCTGGGCCGCCCCCACCCCCTCGGGCCCGGCCTTCCCCTCGGCGCCCACAGACCCTGGGGGGAAACCGAGGCAGGACAGCACGGACCTTCGCGTCCTGCGCTGGCTGCCCGGGGCCCCTTTCCGGCCGCGGGCCGCGTGACCCCGGGGCCCCAGCCTGGTCCGCTCCCCACCCTGCCCGGTTCCTCTTTTTACTGGGCTCCGTCCGCCTTCCCCACCCCCGCGGCCGGGGCCCGGGCACCCCGGGGGGGGGCACTCCCCATTCTCTGGCTGCCGGGGCCAGGCCTGGGGGACCTTCCGAAGCTGTCCCCAAGGCCCCGTGACAGGCCTGGTGGGGGAGTGGCGCCCCCCCAGCCCAGCTACTTCGGGGGGCTGAGATGTGAGCATGGCAGTTTGGAAGCCGTCCAAGCAGGAAAGTCCCCGAGACTGTTTATCCCCCAGGAGCCGCCAAAAGGCCACCGTGGAGCTGTGGCTCAAGTGGCAAAGCGCCCGCCGGCCTCAGGACCAGCGCGCAGCCCCACAGACGGAAAACAAAAAGCCGGGTGGCTCTGTCTGCGGGATCCCTGGGGAAGGGGGTTCCGACGCGCCCGGCCTCGGGCAGGGCAAGGGACCCCAGCCCGGGAACCGCAGCCCCCCGGAAGCTGTCATGGTGAATCCCAAGTCCCCAGGTGCGCTCCGGATCCCCCCTTCCCGCTGCTGGAGACTCAGGGTGCGGCGCACGGTAGAGGCCCCCGGGGCGCCGGTCGCCCCTCTGGGCCTCCATGCCGGCAGGAGGGAGGGGCGCGGCTCCCCTGTCTGGCCCAAACGGCCCACTGCCCTAGCGCCGCAGGGCAGGAAACACCTGGTCTGGAGCGGATGCCCTGGACGCCTGGTTCCGCTCAGGCTTCCGCTACTGCGGCCCGGGGAGAAAGCGAAGCCAAAACCCAACCGGCCTGCGGGGCCGGAGCGCCCGGCGCTCGCCGTCCGGGATGGGGGCGGGGCCTCAGCCCGGTGCGCGCGGGCACCACCCCGTGGCCGCCAGCGGGAGCGGCGGGCAGCAGCTCAGCGCCCCGCACCTACGGGACGACCACCATGCAGAAAGACAATGGCCACTAAGACAGGATTTCATTTTTATTTTTGTCAGTCCTGGGGCTTGAACTCAGGGCCTGGGCGCTGTCACTAGGTCTCTGTGCCCAAGGCGGGTGCTCTACCACTTGAGCCACAGTGCCACTTCTGGTTCTTGAGTGATTAAATGGAGACAAGAGTCTCACAGGGACGTTTCTGCCACTGGCTGGCTTCGAACCGTGATTCTTATGATCTCAGCCTCCTGAGCAGCTAGGATGCCAGGCAGAAACCACTGGCACATGGCAGGGACATCTTTTTATGGGCTCAGTCTACCCCTGGCCCAGCAGTGGCAGGTGGCGTGGGAGGGCTCTGGTTGGGGGTCTCTGGACCGTTGTCCACTGGGGCAGCATCCACAGAGGTCCCGGGTGTAGGGGAGCTGTGCGAGTAGCAGCACTGGTCCCCCCGCTGACAGGTGCCCTGCAGGGGGAGAAGGGAGGAAGAGGGAGAGAAAATGGGGTGAAGCCCACCAGTAGCCCAAGTGGGACTCCTGCCCCCCCCTCCCCTGTGAGCTCACTCCCAACAGATGCCCAGAGGCAGCTGTGCCCAGTGCTGGGAGGGGCGGCACCTCACCTCCTTGAACCGCTTGCAAGGAAACGTCTTGAGGCGGGCAGCCCGCTGGGCTGGGTCTTCGGCTGGCTCTTTCCTCTTATTCTGCAGGACCCGGCGTTTCTCCTCCATGGCTTCATTGGCCGCCTTGCCCCTGGGCAGAAACAGAGAGCTGGGGCTCCATCTGGCCTTCCTCACACAGCTCTGGACAAGCACCCCCCCACACACACAACCCCACACTCACCCTGGCCGAGCCCGGGGCCGGGGACCCCAGTTGGCCTCTGGGTTGGCCTGGAAGCGCTTGAGGCCTCGCTGGCGAGAGCTTGGGTTGGCATCCTCTCGGATGGTGAAGTTGGCCTGAAGCCTGAACAAATGGGAATGCTGGGGGGGCAACCCTAGGTACACAGAGCACCCCAAACCCACCTCCATTGGGATTCTCCCATCTACTAGAGTCAACTTGCTTCTTCAAGATGGCAACCGAGTGGACCTGCCCCGGAGAGACAGATCAGAAGCAGCCGGCTAGGTGTGGCGGATGCTCCTTACTCCTGGCACTTGGGAGACTGAGATCTGAGAATTAAGATCCAAAGCCAGCCTGGGCATGAAATATCTGGGAGACTCTTATTTCTAACGAGCAGAAAGCTGGAAGTGGAGCTGTGGCTCAGGTGGTAGAGTGGTTGCCTCAAGTACAAAAACTCAGTGACAGTGCCCAGGCCCTGAGTTCAAGTTCTAGGACACACACACACTTATGTAGATGGAAAAGGTGCTCTGTGCTTGGTTCAGGAACTCAGTCAAGGTCCCTGTGGGTCTGTGAACTGGTGGGGAGGGAGGGGGGCTCAAAGGGAAAGCAGAAGAGAACAGGCTCTGGATTTCACAGGAATGGGCTCCTCCCCATCCTCGGGGGTCACTCCAAGTCCCCCCCCCAGTCCTCTGGCCTGCAAACCTGGGCTCCACACTGAGAATGCGGAAGGCAGGGCTGGTCTCTGACAGCCGCTCCCGTTTCACAGGGTACTCCTTCTCCTGGGGACAGAGGTGAGGGGACACTGGGCTCCAAGGGCCTTTCGGGGACCACCCCTCCCTGCGGCCCCTAGGGAGCAGACCCCTCACCCAGCAGCGCATGATGTCCCACACAGCGGAGGCTGGGGCGTCGGTCTTCACCGCGTTCTTACAGGCGTGGGACAGTGACACCCGGAAGCCGGCGTGGAGGAGGGCTGACCTGGGGACGCGCAGGGACGGTGAGGGGCGGGAGCAGGCAGTCCCCACAGGCTCTGGCTGCCTCGTGAGACCTGGGCCTCCCCGGCCTTTTCTGGCACTAACCGCAGCTGCAGGAGGCTGGGCGTGTTGCAGTGGATGGTGGAGCTGAGCTGGTCCAGCGTGTAGTAGAGGGGCGCGTCGGGGAGTTCCTGGAAGGGGGGGACGGCATGGGCACGGCGGAGCCGAAGGCAGGGGCGAGCGGACATGGCGGGTGGGCGCCCCACCGGTCCCCACCTCGGTGACGACGCTCAGGACGCCTCGGATCCGCTGCGAGGTGTGGAAGCGGCCAGGATTCGCACTCACGGCCTCCAGGACGTGGCCCACGAAGTCCAGGTTGTGGATGGGCGCTGCCCACAAGGGGCCGCCGAGCTACCGGGACCACATGGGGACAGGTGAACGGGGGGACCAAGGAGAAGAGCCCCGGGGACCCCCGAGTCGTGCCCCCCCACAGCCACGCGGGGTCTTCACCTGGTGTCGCTGTCCACAGTGCTCGCACTCCGGGCTCACCGGAGGACCGCAGGCGGCCGAGAATTTGACCCTGCAAGGAAAGGGGCGGTCAGGGGTTGGGGGGAGTCCTGGGGTGCCCCCCCCCCCGTCCAGGCCCCTAACATTCCCTGGCTCACCGGCCCCCGGGGGCCTCCGATGCCTTCCCGAGGCGCTGCAGGTGGAGGGCGCCGCAGCCCGCGCACTGGAACACCAGGGCCTGCTTGCTGTGGAGGGCAGAGGGGGCGGGGTCACGCCCGGCCCCGCCCCGGCGCCAGGCCCCGCCCTCCCGGGGGCGGGGCGGACCTGGCGGAGGCCTTGGCCTTGGCCTGGCCCGTGAACACGCGCACGAACACGCGCACGTAGAAGTCGGCGCTGACGCTGAGCAGCGGCTCGATGAAGCGCTGGTAGCAGTTGGCGCGGAGGTCCAGGCTGTGCAGCACGATCCGCAGCGCCTAGGGCGCCGGGGACGGGGTCAGCCCTCGGCCCGCAGGCCGGGGAGCCTCGGCCCTCCGTGTCCCGGTTCTTAGAATCCTTGGGAATCAGCAACAGCCTCTGCCTGCGTTTCCTCATTTGCAAGATGACTTGGAAACGTGACAGGGGCTGGGAGTCTGGCCTAGGGGTACAGGGCTTGCCTAGCATGCAAGAAGACCCGGGTTCGCTTCCTTGGTGTCACATACTTAGAAAGAGCCAGAAGTGGGGCTGTGGCTCAAGCGGTAGAGCTCTAGCCTTGAGAAAGCCCAAGGACAGTGCTCAGGCCCTGAGCTCAAGCCCAGGACTAGCAAAAAAAACCCAAAAAACCATGACATGTTCAGAAACAAAGCTCCCTGTACCATGAGGGCACCGTTGACATGAAGTGGAGTACACGGTCGTAAAACCAAGGGGCCATCTTGCCAGAGACCTCAAGAGGCAAGGCCAGGGCTCACCCCTTTCCTGGCCCTGGATAGGCCATGCCCTGACGCATCCTCACAGGACGACCCCATGAGGTGCTTTCTGTGGATCCAAAACAGGCCCAAAGAGGTCAAGTCAAGTACCCAGCATAGCAGAAAATTTAGGATTTAAAGCCAGACCTGAAAAGATTACCATCAAAACTAATTTGGCTTGGGCTGAGATGTAGCCCAGTGGCAAAGCATTTATTTACCCAGCAACTGCAAAGTCCTGGGCTCCATCTCCAGTACCTACAGTCCCAGCATGCAGAAGACTGAGCGGACAAGGAGACCCCACTGGGCTACATGTGACCCTGACTCCCAAAAACTTTGGTTTGGAGGAATTATAAGGAAAAAACTCAACAATGTAGGCAGGCACTAGTGACTCACACTTGTAATCCTAGCTATAGCAGAGACTGAGATCTGAGGATGTCCGCTTGAAGCCAGTTTGGACAGAAAAGTCCATGAGATTCTCATCTCTGATTAACCAGGAACTGTGTGTGGCCTCGCCCTGATTCAGGGCCCAGCACCAGAAAACATGCCCGGGGTGAGGGGTGGGGAGAGGGGAGAGAGGTGGGGAGAGGGGAGAGGGGTGGCAGTGTCCACATGCCAACATGGACCTCCCACTCAGTGAAGGCTGGTCTTCCCCCTCTGGCTACGTCTGGCTCGGGTTGCGGGCCCCAGGTGGGAAGGGGTGCAGGAAGGGTCCCCTCACCATCTCGTGGCAGGCGCGGCTCTTGAGAGCCATGGCCCCATACTTGCTGTAGCATGTCTCCCCACTGTTCCCGGCCAGCACCGCCATATCCGTGCAGGTGACACACAGCAGCCCTGGGGGGAGGGACAGGACAATGAGGACCCAGCCCCCCCCCCAAAAACATCTAGCATGGCTCAAGCCTGCACCCCCCCCCCCACGTGGGGTCCTTACCTCCTTCACTCACAGCCTGCACTGCTGCATCCAGAAAGGTGACAGGGCTGCCATAGGGGTCCAGGTCGATGACATCAAAGCGTTCTGACACCCTTTGGTGCTGATACATTAGCATCCTACGAGGGAGAAGGCCAGGTTCTTAGCCTCCCGCCAGGTCTGCACGTGCATGCCTGCGTGCATGCGCGCGCGTGCGCGCGCACGCACACACACACACACACACACACACGAATTCCACAGCGTGAGTGGCTTTGGCATTGAACTTGAGGCCAGCTTACCAAGTTCAGGCTCTGGCCATTTGTTTTGTTTCCAGGTGGAGGGGAGGGAGGGTTATCTTGGTGGCTAGGGCTAGTTTCAAACTCCGGGATTTCTGCTCAGCATCACTAGGCCTAGCTTGACAGTCATTAGATGCGTGATTTCCATCCCAAGACCTCAGTCTACTCATCTATGATTAATCTTGATAATGATTACGTGCATTGTGACAGAGAGACTCACAGCCACAAGTATACTCGGTAAGTCCTGCAGGTTGTCCACCTGCTGACTCCTGCATGGGGCCACAAGTTCTATTAGGTTTACAGTCACTGACTCTTGGCATTGAGAGAGGTGCCTGGCACAGACACTGGATGTTTGAGAAAAGACCATCAGTCATGGGGATAGAGGAATAGGAATTGTGTAAGAAGTTAAGACTAAATCTTGCTGCCAATGGCTCATACCTGTCACCCTAGCTATTTAGGAGGAGGCTGAGATCTGAGGATCATGGTATGAAGCCAGCCTGGCCAAAAAGTCCCTGAGACTCTTATCTCCAATAAACCACAAGAAAGAAAAAAAGAAAGAAAGAAGCCAGAAGTGGCACCATGGCTCAAGTGGTAAACTCGCTAACCTTGGACACAAAGATGCTCAAGGATAGTGCCCAGGCCCTGAGTTCAAGCCCTGGGACCAGCAAAAACTACATAAATAAAATAAGCCAGGCGTTGGTGGCTCACGCCTGTCATCCTAGCTACTCAGGAGGCTTGAGATCTGAGGATCACAGTTCAAAGCCAGCTGGGGCAGGAAAGTCTGTGAGACTTATCTCTACTTAACCACCAGAAAACTGGAAGTGGCGCTGTGGCTCAAGAGAGAGTTCTAGCTTTGAGCTGAAGAGCTCAGGGACAGCGCCCAGGCCTAGAGGTCGAGCCTACAAATGAAGGGGAAAAAAAAAAGGTAAGTCTAAAGCAGGGACCAGTAGTCACAGCTGCAATCCCAGCTCCTTGGGAGACTGAGGCAGGAGGATCATGAGCCAAGGCCAGCCAGGCTACACAGCAGGACCTTGTCCTCCATAACAAAACAAAGGAAAAAGTACACTGCCAATGGCACTGTCACCACCTTAATTGATGTAAATGTATGCTAAAAACATTTCCAGAACAAAATGCATTTCTCAAAGCATGTCCCCACAGTGGAGGCTGAGCCTGCACTTCTCTCTGGTACAGAATATGAGCTGTCCTAGTAGTGGGTTTTGGGTTTTTTTTGCCAGTCCTGGACTTGATCTCAGGACCTGAGCACTGTCCTTGGACTTTCTCAAGGCTAGAGCTCTACCACTTGAGCCTCAGCACCACTTCCGGCTTTTTTCTATGTATGTGGTACCGAGGAATCAAACCCGGGTCTTCATGCATGGTAGGCAAGCACTTTAACCACTAGGCCAAACTCCTAGCCCCGGTTTCCCCCCCTCCCCCAGTTCTGGGCTTGAACTCAGGGCCTTGGGCAATGTCCTTGGGCTTTCTCAAGGCTAGAGCTCTACTTTTGAGCCACAATGCCACTTCTGGTCCTCTCTATATATGTGTTACCAAGGAATCGAACCAGGTCTTCATGCATACTAGGCAAGCACTCTACCACTTGGCCACACTCCTAGACCAGTTGTGGGTTTTTTGTGGTTGGTATTGGGCTTGCATTCAGGGCCTTCTGTTCTTGGGATTTCTTTTTTGCTTAAGGGTAGAGCTCGACCGTGGGCGTCATGCCCCCACCCTAGCCTTTTGCTGTTTACCAGAAGATAAGAGTCTCACGGACTTTTCTGCTCTGGCTGGCTTTGAAGCATAATCCTCAGATTTCAGCCTCCTGAAGAGCAAGGATTCCAGGTGTGGGCCACCAGCGCCCGGCTGTGCTATGTATACTTGAGCTATTTCACCGTGCAAACCAAGGGTTCAAAGAACCTGTGACAACTCATCTGGGATCACACTGTCAGAGTCGGGCAGAGGCAGCATCTTCCCCAGGCAGGCAAAGTCATAACATACTGTCACCTTGTCACCACTTCGAGCACTGCCCGGAACTTACCGGGCATCTGCCTGGCTAGGCTGAACCAAGTGGCCCACGTGATTGAGCTCAATGTTGCGGCGCATGAGATCCACTGCCTGGGCAGACGCATCATTGGCAACCACAGATCGGAGTCCAGGCACCTCCAGAGCAAACCGAATGGAGCGGAGGCCGGAAGCGGCCAGGCCCTCCAGCACCCGCAGGCCTTCCTGTTGGGAGTTAAGGAAAGGCCCTCACTCCCATCTCTATTTCCATCCTCTGGGATCTCAAAGCGTCGTCTCCCAGCCCAGCTCCTACAGAGCCTGGGAGGGGAGGACTGACTTGGAGGAGCGACTTCTGCTCAGCCCTACCTCACAGACTTCCCCCACAGCAGCGGTTTGAGGCTGGGTTCCTGGAGTCAGGGCTTCACCTTCTTTTGGTTTGAGTTTTTCCTCTTCTTGTTCTGATAAGTCCACAACCACTTTCTGCAGGTTCTTCTCACCTGGCACTTTGACTGCAGTTACAGAAAAGACAAGGCAAAGGACATGGATGACCCCTTCCTCTCCCCGGAACTGAGAACTGAACCCCCAGGGCGTCCATACTTAAACTACTCCCCAGGTCATCTGTGAGAATCCTGCCCTTAATCTTCATAATACTTCAGATGTATAGGAAAATATCTTGTTTAAAACCCTAGTGGGGGGCCAGGAACATGGCCTAATGGTAGAGTGTTTGCCTAGCATGCACAAAGCACTGGTGTTCAACTCCTCATACACAGAAAAAGCTGGAAGTGGTACTATGGCTCAAGTGGTAGAGCATTTGCCTTGAGCATCTGCTCAAGGACAATGCCCAGGTCCTGTTCAAGCCTCAGGACTGGCAAAAACAACAACAACTCTAGTGGGTGCTGTGCACTGGGGGGGTGGGGTGGGGGGAGACATGTCATGTCTATAATCCCAGCTACTCAGGAGGCTGAGATCTAAGGTTCTCAGTGTAAAACTAACTTGGGTAGGAAAGAATATGACTTATTTCCATTAGCCATCAAAAAAGCTGGAAGTGGAGCTGTGGCTCCAATTGTAGAGTATCAGCCTTGAGCAGAAAAAGCTCGTGGACAGTGCCTAGACCCAGCACAAAGGCAAAAACAAACAACAAAAAACAATCTAGAGTACAGCAGAGGGAAGTAAGAAGCAAGGTTTTCATGCCACGCCTCCATACACAAACACCAGAAGCCTGAACCTGTACTCACTCTGGATTCCTTTGGCCCCAAGCTGAAGTCTAGCGAACTCTGTAATTACTGCACACCTGATGAGAAAAGAATCCGCTTACATCCACAGTAACAGAATGCCGTGAATTCCCCTACAATTTCTGTTAGGGATTCATGCATGCAAGGCAGCTGCCCTGTCCTTAGATGCTCCTTTGTGCCCCGTTCTCAATTCTACAGGGAACTCCCACCTGAATGATGAAGATGTTAATTAATTTTTTCTTCAGGCTCATAGCTCATAAGTCCCAGAACAGTCAGGTGCAAGGGGCTCACACCTGTAACCCTACCTATTCAAGAAGGCAGAGGATCTCAGTTTAAAGCCAGCCCAAGGAGTAACGTCCCGAGACAAAAAGCGGGAAGTAGAGCTGTGGCTCAAGTGGTATAGTGCCAGACTTGAGCTAAAGGGGAGACCCCAGGCCCAGAGTTTAAACCCCAATAGGGACGCACTCACAATCAAGCAAATAAATAAATAAATAAATAAAATTGAACAGGAGATGACCTTCGCAGCACCCTTCTTAAATCACTATTTCAACCCGTCCATTCAGAATAACAAGAACCCACCCCAGGAGGGCGACTGGAAAAATTCTGGAGGAAGAAAGGACACACACACACGCCCACGCCCAGGAGGACAAAGACCCCACCAAGCTCGTGATTCTTCGGACCCTGTTCCTCCTTTCGCTGGCTCACAAAACCCCAGAGCGGCCGCGGAGCTCTGGAGGACGGAGCTTTGTGGCTGGACCCCGTCCATCTTCCGAGATGCCAGCCACTGACTCAACCTGATTTCTCCCTACCAAGCCTTCATCTCCGGGACACGGGCCTCCCAGCGGCGGGCAGCCAGGGCCGACCTCCGGTAAACTGGACCTCACCGCCCCTCTCCCCCCCGCCGCCCCTCCCTCCGCCGCCCCTCCCCCCGCCAGGCGGACCCTGGCTCACGTGAGATCCCGGTTGAACTCCTGCACGGGGTTGTAGAAGACCTCGTTAGCGCTGGGGAAGACGATCTTGGCGGCCCCCTCGGTGACGGTGGTCTCCGGGGCGGCGGGTGGGCGCTCTTCTCCCCGGGGCCCGGAGCCGTTCTCCACCGCGGCCGCCGCCGGCGGCCCGGGGCGCGACGTCCCGTCCATGAACGGCGATCTACGGAGGCCGCGGCGGAAGGGAGTGGAGCTTAGCCTCAGGGCGGACATCCGCGGGCCCCGCTGCCCGCCTACCTAATTCGGGGAGACGGAGACGCGTCGGAAGGAGTCGGGGCTCTGAAAACCCCGGGGCCTCGGGAAGCGGCCCCCCTCCCCGCATCCCGGGCCCCCGCGGCGGTCCACACCCTCCCCCCACCCCACCGGGCTCTTCTCACCTTCGCGGCCCCCACACGGAGCACCTAACCCTGTCCGGGTGCACGCCGCCCGCATCCACACCAGGACGCTGCCATGTTGGCCCGGTGGGAGGGCCGATCACGTGGCGGCGGCCAGCCAATCAGGGGCGCCGGCTACGGTGGGCGGCCAGGGTCAAACCTCCCGGCCGGAGGGAGCGCGCGGTGTGCGCTCCCCGGGGCCGAGCCGGGCTTCCCGGCCCCATTTCACACAAGAGAGGACGGTGGTTCGAACAAACAGGGAGGTCGATTGGGGGAAGTAACCCCTGGCGGCCGTCTCGTGGGGGCTGGGCACAGAAACCCGGCGCGCTCCCGACCCCAGGCCCACGTGGTCCAGGGCCGGTTCCTCCCTTCGCCCCTCAGGCTCTCACTTTCCTGACCTGTTCCAGCTGAATCTTAGCTTTCAAAGGGCAAAGGTTACACGACAAAAGAAATGCCTGGAAAGTGGCACGCAGCCTCAGCGGGCTGGGACCCGTGATGCAAGTGGGGAGAGGCGGGTAGCGGAGCCCGGCGCCTCGCTGCGCGCGTGTGTGTGGAGCTCAGGGCCTGCACACTGTCTCTGAGCTTTTATGTTCGAGCCTTGAGCCACAGTCCCACTTCTTTTCTTTTCTGGCTAAATGAGAGATCTCATGGACTTTGCAGCCCGGACTGGCTTTGAACAAACCTCGATCCTCAGATCTCAGCCTCTGCAGTAGCTGAGATTACAAGTGTGAGCCACCAGTGCCCAGCTTTCGCTTCTTGTTCCTAATTCTGTGCTTAATTCCCCCCTACAGCACCCCCCGTCGCCCCAGTTTTGCAAAACGCTCTGAGTTGCTTAATGGTTGTGAAGTTTACTAGTGCTGCTCAAATGCTAACAGAAGCCGGCACCGTGTAAGCATATCTGAAAGTCCTAACTCTTATTGTCGCTTTTTGAGCCTGAAGTAAAGTCTCTGCACTCGCCATCCCTTGCTGTGTGATCTTTCAACACTTTTCCTCACCCCCTGGTCAGCTAGCTAAGTCCAGTGAAAGCACTTTAAACGAAGTAAAGTCATGACGATTTGCGTTTTACAGGAAGCTAAAGTTCGGGAAGGCGCAGAGACTCGTCCCGACATCTCGGGATTGGATCCCGACGGGGTCGGGGTCTGCTCGACAGAACCCACGAGCTGGAGAAGACCCCGAGCAGGCAGAGGGAAGAGACGCGGCAGGCAGGGCGAGGGCGCGCTCGGAGCTCGGCCAGCCGGGTCTAGGGGGCGTGTCCCGGGGCGTGGCGGGGGCGGGGCCAGGCCGTTTCTCCCCCGCCCCCCCTCGGCTCGGCGGCGGCGCGGCGTGCGCTCGCTCGGCGCTCGGCTGGGGCGGCCTGGCCCACAATGAATGGCCGCCGCGGCTGCCGCTGCTGCTGAGGCGGAGGCCCCGGAGGCCGCGGAGGCGGAGGCCGAGGCCGAGGCGCAGGGGGGCGCGCCCCGGGCCCAGGCCCGGCCCCAGCTGCCGCTGCGGAGCCCGCCGGGAGCGCCCGGAGCGCGGCCACGGCGCAGGTGAGACGACCCGCCCCAGGCCCGGCTCCGGCCTCCTCCCGCCGGGGCGGCCCGAGGGCATCCGAGGTTCCGGCCGAGGGCTGTGCGGGAGGCGGGTGCCGGGAGAGACGGGGGCTCCCGGGACCGGGGCGGGGCGGGGGGGCCAGGCCCGCAGCCCGCCCGGGGCTCGGGCCGGCGGAGGTGGGGCGGCCCGGCCTCCGCGGACGGCCTACGGCGGCCAGCCGCGGGGGTCGGGCCGGGGGCCCCGCACTCTCGCCCTCCCGGAGGGGCGGGGGCCGGGCAGGTGCGGGGGGGGGTCCCGAGAAGTTGTGAGGCCGCGGGGGGTGCGGAGGCGCCGGGGGAGGGGGAGGGGAGGCTCGGCGGAGGGGGAGGGCGCGCGGCGGCCGGAGGGGCGGGGCGGGCCTGCAGGTACGGCCGAGCCCCGGAGGAGGTGGGTGGGTCGGGTTACAGGCCCGGGGGCGGCCTCGGAGAAGCCCCGGAAGTGGGGCCTGGCGGGTGGGGGCGGAGTCAGCCGGGAGGGGGGGCGGATCGGCGAGCCGGGGACGGGTGCCGGGGGTCACGTGAGGTCAGCGCCGGGAGATGCTGGGGAGGAGGGGGCGCCGGCCGGCAGATGGCGGGGAGCGGTCAGGTACGGCGCGGCCCTGCCGCTGGCC
This sequence comes from Megascapheus bottae, assembly GCF_031878675.1. Taxonomy (NCBI): domain Eukaryota; kingdom Metazoa; phylum Chordata; class Mammalia; order Rodentia; family Geomyidae; genus Megascapheus; species Megascapheus bottae. The sequence continues at coordinate 2,490,243 of NC_143509.1, read as the reverse complement.
CTCGGGAGCCTCTGAGGCCGGCGGAGGCTGTGGGAACGGGTCGGGAAAGACGAGTGTGACCAGGACAGAAACGGACACCCCCTCCCGGGGGCAGCGCGTCCCGCGGTGACGGGGGGGGGGGGTCCTGTCTCCCACACTTCAGCTCTGCAGCCTCTGCCAGCCTGCTTGAAGGCGCAAGGCTGCGGGTGGGTGGGTGTCTGTGTGGGCAGCTGGGGACGGCGACTGGCACACCTACCTCAGGCATCTTGTTTCCAGTCCCAGCGGCCCGTCCCCACCCCATCCGCCCTGCAGAAGTGGGGGAATCTGGGGTCCTGGATTCCTTCTCCCGGTTTGGGGACATTGGAGTTTGGAGACTTGTGCTTAATAAATGGGAAGTGACATTCTCTGTCATACGGAGTAGCTCTTGCTGAGCTCTTCTTGAGCTCTGTGTGCTCCCTCCTTGGAGGTAAAGGGCTGGGGAAGCATGTGACCCCTACATCCTGGCCCAAGCTATTGGGTCTCCCAGTCCTTGGATATTCCTCTGAGGCATCTTACCTAGTCCAGAGGAGAAAGCCAAGGTTCAGGACTAGAACATGGTAATTTGAGATGGACTGACCTATCCTCCAATCAAACCCTGAGTGGCCTGGCCAAAGTTTTCCTTTTGGGAACGTGAGTGGGGGCACTCTGATTTCCTGATTTCCTCATGGGACTGTTCTTGGCCCAGGCCCTTTTGTCAGATCCTTCCTGGAGGGGTGGCGGTCCCCTCACAGACAGGCTAGCTGCCATCCCGTGGGACTGGAGCAGTGTGTATTTCTTTCTCTCCAGCTTGGGCATGGCTTCTCTTCTATTTCCCCACGGGAGAAGGGAGGCCAGGGTGTCAGGGCTCTGGTTGCCTGCTTCTTGTTCTTTCTGGACTCACACAGGGCTGTGAGCAGAGTGTTTGTGGGCTCTGAGATTCTTAGCACCTGAGACAGGAGCAGCAGGCAGTTGAGTGAAGCCATAGCTGCTGTTTTTTGTTTGTTGTTGTTTTGGTTTTTGCCAGTCTTGGTGCTTGAACTGTCCTTCAACTTACTCAAGGCAAGCTCTAGCACTTGAGCCACAGCGCCACTTCCAGCTTCTTCTGTGTTTGTGATACCAAGGAATCGAACCTAGGTCTTTGTGCATGCTAGGCAAGCACTCTACCACTAGGCCAAACTCCCAGTCCAAGCTGCTGGTTCTTGAGTCTAGTGGTGGCTTGTTGTGTCTCCCTGTAGTTACTGTAAACTTTTCCCCACCCTGCACCTGGGCACTGCAGGCTTCTTGGTTCCGGGAGAAGTGGGAGCAGGGCTAGCTGTCCCCCCCCCCCCCCCCCAAAGATCTTGATCCTTGCAGGTTGTTTCCTTCTCACATCTGGTGTCTGGTCTGCTGTTCCTTAAAGCCCCATCTTCAGAGTGCCTGCCCTCTCTGCATGGCCTCCTTCATGCTAATTGTGCTGCCACCCCGAGCCTTTGCACTTGCCTTTCTTCTCTCCATACTCTGATGCTGCCCTTGTCTTTTGGCTATGGACTGAATGCACAGAAGACCTTATCTCCTGCCTGGTTGGGGCTTGGCTCACTTCTGGGGCATAGACTATGTGGCACTGTCCCTGGGTGGGGTACCAAGGGCAGTCTGAGGCCAGCTGGGCATTACCTCTGAAACAGTAGGCAAAAAGATTGGGTCAGACCTCAAGCCAGAGCAGAAGGCAATCACTTTTCAGTAAGAATTTGGGGATCACAGAGAAGTGCCAGGGACAGTTTTGTTTCCCTGCCGTATGCCAAGTTCAGTGTGTGAGGATGGCAGCGCCTCGGGGGTGGTCAGGGAGGCTTCCGGAAGAGCCATGATCTGAATAGTAAGTTAGCTCCGGGGGGAGGAGGGGTTCCAGGCCAGCGGACAACGCATTCAAAGCTTGTATTGAGTGAGTGCCAGGCTCCTGCTAAGTGCTCAAAACATTTTGTCTTTGTGAGGGAAGGAGTGCGAGACTGACCCAGTGTGGCCCATGGGGAGCCTCAGTGCTGCCTGCAGAGAGGGCGAGTCCAGATCTGTTTCCTGGGCCCGCTCCTAGCCAGGCAGTCTGGAGGTCAGGATGTAGAGAGTAGCCAGAAAGGTTAGCTGTCAGCATGAGGCTGGGGGGAGCTGACCCCAGCTTCCATGGTCACCAGAGTAGAGTAAGTGACAGAAAGGGAGCCTGAGAGGCCTAGGAGGGATGCCTGAGCCGGGCCAGAGGTGACGGCTCACAAACTCTTACTCCAGCGAACCACCTGAAAAACAGAAATTGCGCCGTGGCTCAAAGTCATGGAACGCTAGCCTTGAGCTAAAGAGCTCAGGGACAGCACCCAGGCCCTGAGTTCAAGCCCCACAACCAACCACACAAAAGTTTCATGGATTTTCCTGCCTATCTGGCTTTGAACCCTGATCCTCAGATCTCAGCATCCTGAGTAGCTAAGGATTACAGACATGAGCCACTAGTGCCCAGCTACTGGTCTGGTTTGGAGCTCATTTCCTCGTGTGTCTGCATGTGACACGTGTTCTTTAGGTGCCTCCTCTCCTTGCCAACAGCCTCTGTGAGGTGGCACTGGACTGGGCATTGGGTTGGAATGGGTACTGGGCTAGGTAGTCCAGCTGATTAGTCAAGATTGGGCCGCTGTATCTGGCCTCTGGGCAGGGCAAATGAGTTCTGTACCTCCTGCCCCGAGACCCAGCTAGAAATCTGGACTTGAGAGCCTCAGTTTTCCCATCTGCTAAGTGGGGCCACTTTGGGTAAATTACTAAGGCATTGCTGGCAGCCCCTTACCAAACACTCGAGCCATAGGTAGCAGTGGTGAGATATCTGAGTGTCTACCAAGTGGGGCCCTCACTGGGGCTACTTGAAAGCTGAGCATTGGGCAGGCCTCCCTACCTTTCTGGAGTTTGAACTCAGGGCTTCTCGTTGCTAGGTAGGAAATAAGAGTGTTACTTCTTGCAAGGGGTATTCTGCACCACGATCCTTCTATTTATGTTAACATCGTAGCTGATGTGGCCCAGATATGTCACCACACCCAGCTTTTTATTGGTTGACCTGGGATCTCACAAACTTTTTCTCCCTGTCCCCCCCCCCCCACTGGCCTTACTGGGCCTGACCTCCTGGTTCCCTGCTCCTGTGCCTGTTTTATAGATGGGAGGGTGGTTGGAGCCCAGAGGCATCCTTAAGGGGACATTTTGTAAAACGTGCTGCCACTGTCTCCACAGAGTCTCCATCTGCCTGTTGGATCATAGACCAAAACTCCTGTAGTGAACTCCTGTAACGACCATGTTTTTACAGTGCCAGGGAGCAAGCCTGGGGCCTTCCATACATTCCAGCAAACACTCTACCCCTAATCAGACTGTACAGACTTTGTTCCTTATCTCCTTATACAGCTCAGTCTGGCCTCAAACCCTCCTGGGCTTACAGGCGTGTAGAATTGACGTTAGACAACATATATCATCCAAAGGTGGCTTCAAGTAGCTAGGCATTGTGGGATCCTATAATCTCAGCTGTTCAGGAGGTTAAGATCTAAGGATCTTGGTTCAAAGCCAGCCCAGGGAAGAGAAAGTCCATGAGATTCTTATTTCCAGTTAACCACCAAAAAGCCAGAAATGGAGCCATGCTCAAGTGGTAGAATGCCAGCCTTGAGTGAAAACAGCTAAGCAAGAAAAGTTCCCATATACCTGTGCTAGTGGCTCACGCCTGTAATCCTAGTGTCTCAAGAGACTGAGATCTGAGGATCAAGGTTCAAAACCTGCCGGGGGCACAAAAGGTCCTGAGACTCTTATCTCCAATTATCCTCTAGAAAACAGGGAAGTGGGGCTTGGCTCAAGGGTAGGGTGGGTAGCCTTGAGCTGCAGAGCTTTGGGACAACGCCCAGGGGTAGGTCACAAAAAAAAACTACTCAGAAAGAGCAAGAAGTAGCTTTGTGGCTCAAAGATAGAGCTCTAGCCTTGAGCAAAAGAAATCAGCACCAAGGCCTGAGTTCAAGCCCCAGGACTGGGTAACAAGTTCCTATAGAACTCTGTACAAATGTTCTGCCAATATATAGAGTCTCTGCGTTCCCCATCTCTGGATCTTTGTGTCTTTGAAGAATCCCACCCCCCCCGTGGTACTAGGATTTGAACTCAGAACCTCACATTTGCTAGAGCTCAGCCTCTACCATTTGAGCTGCATCCTCACCTCTTGTTGCTTTCATTTACTTTTTGGCCTCCCATTTGTGTCTGAGGCTGGCCTCACTCTATGATCCTCGAGCTCACCACCTTCCCCCCCCCCCAAGTCGGAATTACAGCCACACATCACCATATCTTACTGATCTTACTGGTTTAGGTAGAATCTCAAGCTTTTTGCTTTAGCTGGGATTATAGATCTGTGTGACCACACCCAGTGCTTTTTTTATTTGGGTTGTGGTAGTGGTGTTTGATTTCTTTGGTTTGGTTGGATTTTGTTGAGGCAGAGTGTTGTTCAATTCTTGGGCTCAGTTGATCTTCCTATCTCAGCCTCCTGAGTAGCTGGGACCTCTAGGCCTTGCTTGAGATTCAAATTCTTAGTTCCTGCTATAGCTCTCTAAGCAGTCTCAACAAGCCCAGTCCCCAATATATCCATCCTCCCTCCAGCTCCACCAGCCTCCTTCCTGTGTCCAGTGTCACCTCAGGGCCTTGGCATTTGCTGTTGATTCTGCCATCCTCTGAGAATAAATGCACTCTGGAATGGAGTATAACTGGAAAGCTGGGCAGTTGGGCAGTGTATGTGTCGACTGAGTCATTAAAATGAGCAGAGCTGATGTTTGATGTTGACGTGGGTCTTGACCTTGCCAAGGCTGGCTATAACAGCCTTTCAGGGAGAATAAAATACAGATTCCTGGCTGGGAAGCGTGGTTCAAGTGGTGATTGCCTTGCCTAGCAAGTTGGAGTCCCTTTGTGATAATCCAACCCCAGTACTGCCCAGAAATGGCATGCCAAGGGTGCAATCCACAGGTTTACTTTGCTCTTCACCTCCCATCTAGAGTCTGCAGGGCCTGGCCTGAAGCCAGCATCCCTGCTGAGCCGGGGCGAGGCTGGCAGGACCGCCAGCGCCTTCCCTCCTGTTGCACTTGGAGTCAGCTGCGCTCCTGTTCGCTTGTTAGCTCCTGTTAGCCAGGCAAGTGCTTTCTCTCAACCCCGCCCTCAGCCCCAGCCACCCCTACTGGGGTGTCTGCTGAGGGATCCCCTCCTTTCTCCCTGCAAGAGCCTTTTCCCACCCCGGGTGGAGACGTCAAAAACTATTTGCCTCTTTTCTCCTTTTTTGGGGTGAAGACTGGCCTCAGACCCTGGGTCGTCCTCCTCTGCCTTCCAAGGGCTTGTATGTGTTGTATTTCTGGGGCAGTGTTGGTGTGGAATCTTGCCTGTGCTAAGCAAATACAGCCACCAAACCACAGTAGGTGAGCCTCACACCTGTTGCCGGCTTGGCCTCTCTGGATGGGGGCTTGGGGCGTGCTTCCCATGGAGGCAGAGGCCCTCCAGCCAGTCAATGCCCACAGATACGTTCAGCTGTGGTATAAGCCTTCCCCCTGGTGTGGGACCCTGACTGGAAGAGTCCCACGTGCATGCACGGTTCAGCCCCTGTTGTAGCTTGGAATCGGAAGTAGGTTTTTGCTGTTGCTGCTGTTGTTTTTGTTGATTGGGGAGCTTGAACTCAGGGCCTAGGCACTGTCCCTGAGCTCTTTTGCTCAAGGCTAGCACGCTGAGCCATAGCTCCACTTCATTTTTGCAGTGGTTAGTTGGAGATAAGAGGCTCACAGATTTTCCTGCCCCTCTGGCTTTGAACCGTGATCCTCAGATCACAGCTTCCTGAGTAGCTAGGATTATAAGCGTGAGCCACCAGTGCCTGCAGGCGGCTTGTACATTTCTAAGAAGACGTCTGTGCCATCCAGGCTGGCCTCCAATGCTTGGGCCCTCCTCCCACTGCAGCCTCCTGATTGGCTGGGTCCATAGCAGGTACTGAGTGCTCCCTGTGCCTGGCCTGGGCTTATAAGCAAGGGACACCGCAGTGACCTACACAGGCAAAGCCACTGATCTGGAGGAGCTGACGTGTACCGAACACAGATCCAGAGCTGCTGGGCCTTGGGGAGTTGCGAGTGAATGGCAGTGGGAAACAGTCCTGGGGCGGGGGCCTGGTGTAGGTGGGCAGGGCTCTGATTGATGGAGCAGCACACAAAGTGCTTCTGAAGAAGTCCAGGCTGCAGCTGGAGGCCTTCCCTGAGCAGGGAGAGCTGGCACTCACAGGACTGCCTTCTGCGAGCAGGGGATGGTGTCAGCAGCCCTACACAATACTAAGTAGATGCTGTAGGTGGCTGGGTCAGGTCACTGACATGCTCTCTTCTCCCCGTTAGGGGGACTGGCACTTGGGATCTGGTCAAGGGTCCCTTCCTGAAGGCTCCAGCTGTAGAGACTGAGCACTGGCCTTAGTGCCCCACTGTGAGAATTTGGTGGGACCCCGTTCCCTCCTCAGCAGGGTGCACCAAAACTATTTGCTCCCCCAGAAGGGCTGTGTGCAGAGGGGCCACTCTCTCAGCCGGCCCATGTCCCCCCTTCGGGACAATGAGCACCCAGCGGCACTGTGCAAATATTTGTTGAGTGGCTGTTGGGTGGTCATGGAAACCGCGTCACGGCCTTGGATTAAGTTGGGGGACTCCCTCTGTACTGGGAAGACCCCCGCCCACCCAGAGGGGCCGGGCTGCCAGGGGCCTCCTACTGCGCCTCTGGTAGGGGGCTGCTTTACCCAGTTTGTTTACTTGTTGGCCGTCCTGGGGTGGTTATTCCTGCCCCGGTGCTCCCTGTCTGTCCCACTAGCTCCCTGCCCTGGGTTGGGGGTTGGTTGTTTTGGTGGCATTGGGCTTTGAACAGTCTTGGGCTCTACCACTGAGCTACACCTTTAGCCTGGGTCTTTGCTGCTTATTTTGGAAAACTAGACTCTGCCCACGCTGGCCTCAATGGAGATTCTTCAGTCTCAGCCTCCTCCCGCACAGCTGGCGTCGCAGGTGGAGTCACCAGGCTGTTTCAGTGTCTTTCATGAATTTAGTGACACAGGTACCACCGTGGGACTTCGCAGGTTGTTATGGGACTATGTGTTGTTGCCTGCTGGCAGCCACGGTGGGCACCATTGTGGTGGGTTTGCTGGCGGTGGGTTCATCACCTCGTAGAACTGGGGCTGTGCTCTGTGGGCCTTCAGTCAGGCTTCTTCATCTCTCAAGCACATCCTTGTGGTGGTTCTGGGTCACCATTTCTTTTTCTGACCAAATAGTATTGTCTGTGGCTGTCCACTTTAAAACAGCAAGCCCCCTCCTTTAGCCCTGGCATTTGCATGTTGGGTTTCAGTCCTAACAATGCCATGGCTGGATCCAGTGGCAGGTCTGTGTTTGACCATCGGGAACCTCAGGTCGGTTGCCCGCTTTACATTCCCCCGCCATCCGGTGCTGGGTTGTGCCTCCTGTCTGTGGGGACAGGCGCTGTGGGTCTTGCGCATGCGCGTCTTACCTCCTGGTCCCTCACCTGCCTGTGTACAGGGCCAGCCAAGCAAGGGTGGTGGGTTCCGTTGTGGTTTGCAGTCCCCTCATGACTGGTATGTACGTGTCTTAGGTAATGCCCAGAGGTGGCAGTGCCAAGGGTCCTGTGCTGGGCCCCTCAGATACCCCCAGTGACCTTTCCTCCTGAGGATTCTGCCTAGCGAGTGTCACATTGGTGCCCGTGGGGGTTCAGCCAGGGTCGGGTCCTGGCCATCTGGGCCTTCATGGTTTGCTTCTTGACAGTGCTCTGAGCTCTGTATCCATGCGTTCCAGTCAACGAAACACAGCCCAGAGCAGTGTGGGTTGTGGCTCAGTGAGAGCCCTTGCTGAGCCTGCACCATGCCTCAGGCCCCGCCCAGCGCACCCCCAAATACGCCCCAGGATTGAAAGGACTTGGGAGAACAGCGATGTCTGCGCTGGCCATTGAGGGGCGCAGCAGGTCACGGATCAGAGCCAGTCCGGGCGGGAAAGTCCATGAGACCCTTGGTTTTTTTCTAGTTAGCCAGACTGGAAGAGGAGCTGTGGCTCGAGTGGTAGGGCGCCACCCCTGGGTGAAAAAGCAGGGCGAGACCCCGAGTCCCAGCCTCGGTGCAACGACCAAAGACAGGAAGGAAGATGAGGGAAGGTGCTGGTGGCTTCCAGGCAGATCTTCCCACGAGGGTCGTGTGCACTGGGCTTTGACCCCTGTGGGCGCCTCCGCAGACGCTGGGGGTCCGCGGGATAGGGGAAGGCGTGTGGGGGAGACCTCGGGGCCACCGATCCCACCGCGTGGCCGGCCTCTGACCGCCCCTCGTCTCGCCCTGCCCCACAGCGGCCGCCATGGCGCAGACGCTGCAGATGGAGATCCCGAACTTCGGCAACAGCATCCTCGAGTGCCTCAACGAGCAGCGGCTGCAGGGCCTGTACTGTGACGTGTCCGTGGTGGTCAAGGGCCACGCCTTCAAGGCCCACCGCGCCGTGCTGGCCGCCAGCAGCTCCTACTTCCGGGACCTGTTCAACAGCAGCCGCAGCGCGGTGGTGGAGCTGCCGGCCGCCGTGCAGCCGCAGTCCTTCCAGCAGATCCTCACCTTCTGCTACACCGGCCGGCTCAGCATGAACATGGGCGACCAGTTCCTGCTCATCTACACGGCCGGCTTCCTGCAGATCCAGGAGATCATGGAGAAGGGCACCGAGTTCTTCCTCAAGGTCAGCTCCCCGAGCTGCGACTCGCAAGGCCTGCACGCCGAGGAGGCGCCGTCGTCGGAGCCGCAGAGCCCCGTGGCGCAGACGTCGGGCTGGCCGGCCTGCAGCACGCCGCTGCCCCTGGTGTCGCGGGTGAAGACGGAGCAGCAGGAGTCGGACTCGGTGCAGTGCACGCCCGTGGCCAAGAGGCTGTGGGACAGCAGCCAGAAGGAGGCGGGGGGCGGCGGCGGCGGCGGCAACGGCAGCCGCAAGATGGCCAAGTTCTCCACGCCAGACCTGGCCTCCAGCCGGACGCCCCAGCCCGCCCCGGTGGTGGCGGCCGCGGCGGCCGCGGTGGCGGCGGGGGGTGTGATGAGCGGGCCCAGCACGTCGGAGCGGACCAGCCCGGGCACCTCCAGCGCCTACACCAGCGACAGCCCCGGCTCCTACCACAACGAGGAGGACGAGGAGGAGGACGCGGGCGAGGAGGGCACCGACGAGCAGTACCGGCAGATCTGCAACATGTACACCATGTACAGCATGATGAACGTGGGCCCGACAGGTGAGCGGCCTGCGCGTGCGCGCTGGCGTCCCGGGGGCTCGCCGGCCCCGCCCCGCCCCGCGGGCGCACGCGCGCTGCGTCCTCGATGCCCGCGCCCCACCCCCACCCACGCGCCCGGTTCTCTCCGCAGCTGAGAAGGTGGAGGCGCTCCCGGAGCAGGCGGCCCCCGAGTCCCGCAGCCGCATCCGGGTCCGGCAAGACCTAGCGTCCCTCCCCGCCGAGCTCATCAACCAGATCGGCAACCGCTGCCACCCGAAGCTCTACGACGAGGGCGACCCTTCGGAGAAGCTGGAGCTGGTGACAGGTGTGTTGTGGGGGAGGGAGGGAGGGGCCGGCCTGGGGGGTCACTGGACCCCGAGGGCCGGGGCCGGCAGGCGGGCGCCCCGTGACCCCCCTCCCCCACGGCCCCGCAGGCACCAATGTGTACATCACGCGAGCGCAGCTCATGAACTGCCACGTGAGCGCGGGCACGCGCCACAAGGTCCTGCTGCGGCGGCTCCTGGCCTCCTTCTTTGACCGGTGAGGCCCTGCCCAGAGCCCCGGGCGGGAGGGGCGGGGACCCGCTTCCCAGCCCCGCGCTGACCCCCGCCCGCCCTCAGGAACACGCTGGCCAACAGCTGTGGCACCGGCATCCGCTCTTCCACCAACGACCCGCGTCGCAAGCCACTGGACAGCCGCGTCCTCCACGCCGTCAAGTGTGAGTGGCCGCGGCCCCCGGCGCAGGCCGGCCGGGGCGGGGGCTGAATGACCGGGGACGGCGCGGAAGGGGAGCGGCCGACCTGAGCCAGAGTAGTGTGGGTTCAGCCGCCAGACTGTGGTTGTGGGGTGCAGCGTCTTTGTCTGGGGAGCCCCGCCCCGGGGTGTGCGCCCGCGCTGCGCAGAGCCTGGGCCCGGGCCTGAGCCAGCGCCGCCGCCACTGTGCCCACAGACTACTGCCAGAACTTCGCTCCCAACTTCAAGGAGAGCGAGATGAACGCCATCGCCGCCGACATGTGCACCAACGCCCGCCGCGTGGTGCGCAAGAGCTGGATGCCCAAGACCAAGCCGCTGCACCTGGCGGAGGGCGACGCCTACGGCAGCTTCATCAGCGACACCGGCAAGATGGAGCCCGACCTGATGGGCATGGAGCACAGCTTCGAGACGGCCAGCCACGACGGCGAGGCCGGGCCCTCCGCGGAGGTGCTCCAGTAACGGGGTCCTCGCCCGGGGCGCCACCCCCCCCTTCCCGCCACACCCGCCCACCCTGGTCACGAGCTACTGTCTGCCCCTCCCCAGAACCCTCGGGGGGCGATGCATGCTCCTGGCCCCTCTCCCCCCACCCACCCCTTCCCCTGTGAGCCGGGGCCGTGGGCGGGCCGGGGGAGGCCGGGCTGGGGGGAGGGCGGCTCCGGGGCCTGCCCAGGGAGGGGCAGGTGTGTGTGGAGGGGGCACCCGCAGCCCGCCCTCCCCAGCCCCTGGGACTCGGGACCAGGGTTCTCAGGACCCTCCACTTCTCCCAGTGCTTCCAGTCTCCAAAAGCGCCTTCCTGTCCCCGTCCTTCCCTGCGCCAGGGGCTGCGGTGGGAGGGGCCCCCAACCCTGGGGTGACCCCAGGTGGCCAGTTGGGCCCTGTGATTGGAAATCTCCGCAGCCTCCGGCCCATGGAGGGTCTCTGCCGCGACGGGACAGGTTTCCCTCCCTGCGGTCCCGTGGGTAGGTGGCCCGAGTTGAGAACCGCGCAGGAGGAAGGGCGGTAAGACCAGGCCGGCCCCGCCCCGCCCGCGCAGGGCTCCAGCCCCACCCCCTGTACATACTTTTTAAGACATTTTTTTAGCGAATGAAATATTGAAGTATAAGATTTCCTTTTATTTTTCAAACCAACGGGACTGTGTCGGGGCCGGGCCCGGGGGCGGCCGAGGAGGCAGGCCAGGCTGAATGTGTGCGTGCCCGCGTGTGGGTGTGTGGCCTGCCCCCCCCCCCCCGCGGGGCCCGGCTCCCCTCCCCTGGGCAGTGAGCACCCCGCGGCCTCTGGCTGGCAGAGCCCACCTCGATTGTTCTCGACTGTGTCTGGCTCTTCTCTCCATTCCTCTATCGCAGCCCTCCCAGAGCCAGGGTTGGGGCGTTGAGATTTACATGTGAACTGAGGGCTGTGGGTTTTGTTTTTTATCCCTTCCCCTCGAGTGTCGTTTTCTCATCTCTGGGTTCCCCTCTGCCCCCCCCCCCACCTGCCCCTTAAGAGACGCCCCCATGGAGAGGGCCGCGGCCACCTCGGGGGGAGTCCCTCCCAGCGTCCGCCCGTCCTGGGGGTGGTGTGGCGCAGCCGGCTGGGTTCCCAGCGTGGCTTCCTGGCTGGGCCCCAACACCGCAGCCCCAGGCGGCCTGAGGGGGAGTGGATGCCCCAGCTAAAGCACAAGCAAGCACCTTAGTTAGACCCTCCTCTGCTCGACGCCCGACCCGGCGCTGATCCCAAAGCACAAAATCCTGCTCCCTTGGCAGGCGGAGGGGCAGGCTGCAGTGTAGTCGCCCCCAAAGGAGGCAGGGCCCCCCCCCCAGGCCTTAGCGGGGGCAGCGGTGGGGGAGGGGTTCCCTCCTGCCTGTCCAGCCCTCCGAGCTCCTGCAGTGCCAGGCTGGGTGGAGGCAGAGCCCACTTGCTGTTGGGGATGGGGGGGGGGGGGCTGGTCCTGGGACGCGGTGTGGGTGCAGGGGAGGAAACTCCGTGCTAGGAGAGCCAAAGACAGGGTTGTGCCTTACCCCCGGAGCCACCCCTGCGCCCGCCCCCCCAGCCATCTTGGTGGCCAGCTGCCCCCCCTTCTGAGCTGCATGGTGTCCCCTCACCCCATCCACCCCTGGCAGCCAGGAAAGACTAAAATGGAGAACCCCGTCTAGCAGACTGTAGGCCCTCCCCACCTTGCTGGCCGCCCTCGCCACCCACCCTCTCTTTCTCGGCCCGGCTGCCCACCGGCCCCGTGGAGTGCCAACGCCCCCTCCGGCGCGGCGCCAGTGAGATTGCACATTAACTACTGTAAGGAGAGGGGCGCGTTGGAAATGTGAACCAGAGTCTCAGCGATGCTGACCAGAATAAACTAAACGCCTTTGTAACAGCCCTGCTGCATGCTGCTCATTGGGTGGGGTGGGAACCCACTCTGCTGCTGCCAGGCTGGTTGGGTCTGGGAATTGGGTCAGGTAGGACAGGAGCTGTGTTTCAAGCCCCACACTTGAGTTGGTTTCTGGTTATGTGTGTGTGTACACATGTACACTGGGCTTGAACTCATGGCCTCAGTGCTCACTTGGCTTTTTTTCGGGGGGGAGGGGGTTGTTGGGCTTGAACTCTGGGCTTGGGCGCTGTCTCTGAGCTCTTCAGCTCAGGCTGTCTCCCTACCCCTGGAGCCTCAGCCCCACTTCCTGTTTTCTAGTGTTTTCTAGTGGTTAATTGGAGATAAGAGTTTGGGGGTCTTTAGTGCTGGAGCAGGTTTTGTACCTCGACCTTCAGATCTCAGCCTAAGAAGCTCGGGTTGTAGGCGTGAACCATGCCCAGCTTCACTTGGCCTTTTTTGCTCAAAGCTGGTGTTGGTTTGGTTGGCTGGTGATGAGGTTCCCTTTTGGTGGTGTTGGTTGTGGGACGGGAATTCTGGGCCTGGTCACTGTCTTGAGATTTCTCAAGGCTAGCACTCTATCACTTGAGCCACAGCACTCCTTCCATTTTATTTTCTGTGGTTGTGGTGCCAAGGAATTGAAGCCAGGGCTTCACACACGCTTGGCAAGCACTCTACCACTAGGCCATGCTCCGGCCCCCGGCCCCTCTGCCAACTTTCCTGCCTGGGAACAGATGCTTCTGTGCCGTTCTGCAGTACTGAACTGCAGTCCTCCTGCACAGCTAGGATTACAAGCGGGAGCAGCCCTGCTCAGCCAGTGGGCGTGTTTTGTGCAGATGAAGCAATGCACGAGATAGAAAGCATCCATTGCTGCTGGGTGTGTACTAAGGGTTAACAGCCGCAGGAGGAGGGTCAGGTCTGGGTGCTGGTGACTCACCTGCTGCAATCCTAGCTACTTGGTAGGTTGAGACCTGAGGGTGGCAGAGACCAGCCTCTCCTGTACCAGCACACACAAGAAGAAATAGATACAAGGCTAGAATTTTATTTGCAAATTGGCAGATAGAAGGCACAGGGTGAATGAATGCCTTTGGAATCTGGCAGAAAAATCAGGGTGCGGGGTCCCCGCCTCAAGTAAGCACCCCTGACCGGGGACCAGGGGCAGGCAGAGGTTCTGAGGGTCACACTGGCTGCAGGTGACAGCCTTGGGGATGGCTTCCTGGGCCCTATCCCCTCTTGCCAGCCGGACACAGACTAGACCTGCAGCGAGGACCCGGGTAGAGTGAAGAGTAGGACAAAAAGCCCCATGGTGGCACACCACTGTTGCCCATCTGACAACAGCAGGTACCACCCGCCTCCCCTATTCTAGGACCCCTGACCCCTCACCATAGGTCACCTGCATCGTTTTGGCCATCTTCCTAAGGACCAGTCCACCCAGGTGTCCAGTCTGCTGTCAAGACAAGAGGCCAGCAGCCCCTGTCCACCAAAATCCAGGACCCCCCCCCAGGTCCTGGCTCACCTGCTGGGCCGCCACCCCCCCCCCCCAGCCTGGCATGTACTTCAGGACCCGGATGCTTCCCACATGTGGCTGTTTAGCCTGCTTGTCTGTGAGCAGGGACCCCAGAGTTCTCAGGAGGCTGTCACCCCAACTCTCCCATCCTGGGGCTCCCCCGCCACCAGGTGGCTGAGGGTGCTGACACCCAGAAGGTCTCTGGGAGGGGTGCCCGCATCCCACAAGGCCAGTGTCAGATCCACTAGAGTGCACCCACATTCCCAGCGGTGAGCAGACATTACATGATCTCCCGGCACCCCTCTCATTGTAAAGGACAGGTGAGCGAATCCATCTTGGGGAACATTAGCAAGCTGCCTGTTAAGTGCTAATAAATTTTGCCTAGGCCTCACCATAGAATTTTCTGGCACCTTCTGGTGCCAGTACTAGAGCATGAACTCCAAGCCTGTCCATCTCTCACGTGGCTTTTGGTCTTAAGAAGGCTGGTGCTCTTCCACTTGAGCCACAGCTCCACTTCTGGCTTTTTGCCAAGTTAACTGGAGATAAGAATTATCATGGCTTTTTCAGCCATGGGCTGGCTTTGAACTGCCTGCCTCAGATCTCAACTTCCTGAGGAGTTAGGATACCAGGTGTGAGCCACCAGGGCACACCCAGCTTTTTATTTTTAGTTTCTGAACTCAGGGTTTTGCTAACTTTACCTGGGCTAGCCTCAACCCCTGCCTCTGCCCATCCCCCAGATGCTGGGATTAAAGGCGGGCACCACTTCAGTGAGAGGTGGTTAGCTAGGTCCAGCCTGGCTTGTGTCGGTATTTCTATGGAATGCTGAGTATTGTTTTATCAGACACCAGACACTTGCGGTTGCTGTGCTGGCCATATCATTTCTGGGGGGGGGGGTCGCGTTAGGGTCACCCCAACTCCCCCCTCACACTTCTCACACACACACACACACACACACACACACACACACACCCGGACCTGTCCTCACCTGGGCAGCCTCCCGCATGTGCTCCTTTCTGTCCTGCAGGCCCCGGCTGCGAGCCTGGACTTGCCCGGGTTAGCTCTTCAAGGCGTGGGGCCAAGTCAAGGGGCCAAGCTTGACATCCAAGCCCTTGCCCCCCACACACACACCAGTGCGCCCCAAACCCCCCAGCCCTCAGGTCTTTCCTGCCTGTCACTAGCCATGGGTCCCTCCCCCAGTAACAGGGTATGGATGGTCCCTGCCAGGTCCCCCAGGATCCACTCCACGGCCCCGCAGCAGCCGGTACGGCGCCTCCACCACCTTCTGCTTCTCGCTGCGGGGAGGGTGGGGAACAGAAGGGCGGCTGACCCGCACCCCTGCGTCCCGATGACCCCCATGCCCCCACCCCACCCCCGCCAGCCCACCCAGCGGTCCCCGAGGGAGCTCCATCCCACTGTCACTCACCCTCACTACAGAGAGACGTGTCGCCAGACAGCTCCGTCTGTCCCTCCGGGCGGGGACCACGCGCCTCCCGGCTCGCCCGTCACCCGACCATCGAGAGAGGCCGCCGGGAGAGAGAGACGAGCCCTGGGAGTGTGGGCACTTCCGCCTCCGAAGCCATCTTGGTTGCGGGCAAAGGGTGACTTCCGGTCCGCGTGCGGCGCCCTTCCTCCGGGTGGCCCTCGTCGAGGGGGCCGAGTGTCAGTTCCGCCCGCAGGCTCGAGGTTCCCGCTCCCCCCCTCCCTTAGTGAAGCCCCACAACTTCACAGTGCCCTTCGGGGACACTGCAGCTAACAATGGATGACACCCCGTAATCCAGTGTAGGAGCTGGAGAGGCTGAACCCCTTCCGAGCCGGCCCCCGGGTTCCCGTCCTTATAGGGGACCCCGAGGGTGGCCGGCTGGGGAAGAGCTGCGGAGAGAGCTGGGCGCCCCCTCCTCGAAGGGGCTTCTGCGGGCTCTGCCTTACTTTTCCTGTAAACGGGGTACTCTGCCATGAGCCGGGTGGGGGAACCCCGGAAACGGCCGGCGAGGCTCCTCGGGGGCAGGTGGTTTTGTAGGCTTTAGGTTAGGTGAGTTGCATAGAATCTGGGTTCGGGTCCCGGGCTCGGGGTGGCCCCCGGGAGCGTCCTCGGCGTGGGGAGGGGGGTGTGAATCCGGGGAAAGCCTCACCATGATAATCTCCTGGCATGGAATCTCCGGGAAAGCACTTCTGTGGTGCCAGAAAGTGGGGGTCCTGGTATCCCATTCAGGGCCGGGGACGGGACGTCGGGGAAAGCCGAGTGTGCAGGGTCCCACGGGCTGCTTCAGGGCTGGGGCTGTCGTCGGAGAGTCTGGGGGGGGGTCATTCCCAGCCGGTCGTGGCCCGGGGCGGGGAGGGGGGAGTGGGGGCAGGACGGAAGCGAACGCTCGGGCTTCTCCCCACCCGCCCCGCAGGGCCCCAACCCGGGGGGAGGGGAGGGGCGTGTCCGGAGGCCGCGGCCCCGCCCCCGGAAGCTCGCGCCACCCTCCGCGGCCCTCCCGGCCCCTGTCCTTATATGGGCAGCCGGAAGCAGCTCGAGCGCCTGCCCTACGTCACCGTGTCCAAATTTAGCCCTGGAAGTCGGCGGGCTGCAGTGGCGGGAAGATGGGGGGGGGGAGGACACCCCTTAAAGTGTCCGCGCCACCAATCAATGGCGCATTTCCCCCTCCCCCCCACGCCTCTGGAATTAAGTGGTTTTGGGAGCGGACAGGTGGAGGCCCAGGGTGGGACTTGAAGGATCCGCCCCCCCCAGGAGGCGGAGCGCGGGGCGGGTTGCCGTCGAGGATGGGGGCGGCGGCACGCTTTATCCCGGCTCGTGCGGCGTCGGGATGCGCGGGTGCAGGTCGAGGGGCGGGTGCAGGGACGGGGGGCGTGGGGGAGGGGAGGATGCTTGGGACAGCTGCGGGGGAGGGGGAACGGCTGTCCAGGATGTGAACCTGGGTCTGCGGATATCCGCTGCCCGCAGAACGAGCCAAAGCCGGGCGCCTCACCCTTCACCACCGACCTAGAAGGAAGAGCGGACTGGGGGCCGGCGGAGATCGAAGACCTGGAGGTCCTCGTGGGCCCCCGCTCCTCCTCCTCCCGGCCCCGCACCGCCGCCCCCTCCAGCAGCCCAAGCTTCAGCCTGACAAATGTTGGACGACTGATCGCTTCGGTTTCCCCAACCTTAAAAGACAAATAGCAGAAAGCAGACATAACGGTACTCCCTCTTCGGAGTGGATCGGAGATATATAAAGAAAAAAAAACCCACCAACTTCGACAGGATCTGCCCCGTCGTAAGTACGTGGTACAAGTGCCGAGCATTCTAGAAACGAGGACGCCTTCGCTGAGGTCCTCAGAGCTGGACCCTAAGGACTCTGAATCGGCTGGAAGTCGGGTGCCTAAGGGAATTTCCCGCCCACCACACACACACACACACACACACACGCACACAGGCTCCTCCCCATGTGTCCTCCGCACCCGAGTGCCCCAACCACTCCCCTAGACCGTAGAACGGGGCTTCCGTGGGGTCTTTCGGGAAAACCCTCGGCGCGCGCGGTGGCGGCGGGCTCAGGTCCCGCCCAGCTCCCCGTCCCCGTCAGCCCCCTTCCGCTCTCGAGGAGTAAATACCACCCGGCCCCTTTAAGGAGTAGCTGGCCGCGGAGCCTCGGAAAGCCCGGATGCGGCCCTCGGATGGGGCGGGGCGTCTGCGTGACGTCACGGCGGGTATGAAAGGGCCCGGGCAGCCGGCGCCGGGGCAGAGCGTCCGGAGCCGCGTCGTCGCGTGCTTCTGCGTGCGGTCATCTGGAGCGTGCTGTGGTCGCTTACCTGGGATCCCTCGCCCGTCTCCGCCCTCCTCGCCGCCCTCGACGGTCCGTCAGCCATGGAAGTGCAGAAGGAGGCCCAGCGCATCATGACCCTGTCGGTGTGGAAGATGTACCACTCGCGCCTCCAGCGCGGGGGCCTGCGCCTGCACCGCAGCCTGCAGCTGTCGCTGGTCATGCGCAGCGCGCGGGAGCTCTACCTCTCCGCCAAGGTGGACGCGCCGGAGTCGGAACTCTTCACCCCTCCCGCCAGCTCCCCGGACCCTCGCCTGCACCCAAAACCGCTGGACGCCGAAGCCCCGGCGGAAGCCGCGCCCCCCGACGGCGAGCCGCCCTCTCCGGAGCCTATGGACACGCAGGAAGAGGCGCCCCGAGCCGCGGAGACCCCGGTTCCCTGTAATCCGCGCCCCTCCAGGGTCAACCGCAAGAGGCGAAGCAGCAGCTTGAGCGACTGCGGGGACGCTGGACTGGTCCCCAGCAAGAAGGCGCGTCTGGAGGAGGAGGAGGAGGCGGTGGAGTCGGAGGCGTCGGGGGTCCCCGATCGTCTGCAGTCGTCTCCCGCCCAGGCCGAGGGCGCCTTCCCCAACCTCGCCCGCGTCCTCCAGAGGCGGTTCTCCGGCCTCCTGAACTGCAGCCCCGCCGCCCCACCGTCGGTGCCGCCCGCGTGCGAGGCGCCCCCGGCCTGCCGCCCGGCAGACAACATGCTCAACGTGCTGGTGCGCGCCGTCGTGGCCTTCTGAACACAGGGGCGCAGCTGCCGGAGCCCAGAGCGCGCGCCAGGCGTCGGACGGCCCGAGCGCGCAGAGCCGGGGCGAGGCCTCCCCGAGCGAGAAGGCGGGAGGCCCCCGGAGGAGCCGTGGAGAGGAGCCGCCGCCCGGGCTGGCGAGGATCGCGGCCCGCCGAAGGGACTCGGCCCCGGGAGAGCTGTCGTCGTCGCTGCGCCGCGGCAGCCCCGAGGAGCCGGGAGGCGCTGGCGCCTCCCGAGAGCGGCGTCGCCCACAGGTGCTGTGATCAGGGAGCGCGGCGTGGACCTCGCCCTCCGCGCTGCCGAGGGGAGGCCGCGTCCTTGCATCTGCTCAGGACCGGACTTGATGATTCATGAGAGCCTAGGGCCGGACTCGCCCTAACGCAGAGCCCCGAGGGGTCGGGCGCTCCCGTCCCCCGCCGGTGACATGCCCGGGCTGGCGCTCGGCGTGGAGTCACGGGCCGGCGCGGCCCACCCCGAGGACCGGGAAGTGACGGGGATCGCCTCGCCCCCGCGGGCGGCCCCCGGGCTCAGCCCTGCGCCCCGGGCGCCCGGCTGCCCGCGGATCGCGTTTTTCTTCCTTCCTCCGCCCCTGGAGCAGGAGGCGGGCCGGAGGCTGTGCCCGGCAACCGCGTGATCCTCCCGGGCGCTGGGATTCGGACACGCCCCGGGCGAGCGAGCAGAGCCCGGAAGGACCTGGGGGGAGGGAGGGGACTCGGCCGGCGGGACCCGGCCGACGGCGGGGGGGGGATCGGCCCCCGACGGTGCTAACTCGTGAGCCTGGTGTTTGGTTAGGAAAATAAAAGCGGTTTGGAAGAAACACGTCCGTTGTCTGCCTGGTTTTCCCGGTGCGGAGGGGTGGGGTGACTCGCCCGGGCCCGGGAACCGGTCGGACCGGCCACCACGTGGGTGGAGGGGAGCCGGCCCCGTTCCCCAGCCCACGCTTCCGAGTGGGTGGCGCCGAGCCCTCCCTGTCCGCCATCGCGGGGGCGGATTCCCGCCTCCCTCCTCCCCCGGAGGCGGGGAGTCCGGCTCGGGACCCGGGCTGAGCGCGCGGCGGCTCGGGGGCCTCCCCGGCCCGGAGCCCCGTCTCCGGCGGTGGTGGGCTTGTGGCCCGGGCTGGGAGGCAGCTTCGCAGCCTCAGTTTCTCCGTCTGCGGAGTGGGTCTGCGCCAACGACTCCGGTTCACTGCGGGGCCGGCGTCGGCCCAGCTCCACCTGGAAGCCACACAGGAGCGCAGGAGACCCGGGGTTTTCCGCAGCCGGCGACGCCCCGGGGCTGGGGAGGGCGGGCGCGCTCCAGGACAAAGGAGGCGCAGGTGCGGGAGCGGGGGAAGCGCCGGCCCCGCCTCCCGACGGCTGCTCCGCCGCGCGATCCGCGGGGCCCGGGGGGACCTGACCCCGGGCTGGGGGCGGGGACGGGTGCGGGCTGGGGGCGGGGAGCCGTGCCCGCCACGTGGGAGGCCGCCGCCCGCCCCCGGAGACCCGGCCCCTGCGCCCCCCGGGGCTCCCGACGCTTTCCGGGAAAGCGGGGAGGGGCAGCGCGGCGCCAGACAGCGACAGAGACCCGGCCCCCGAGCCGCCCCCGGGGACGGCTGCGAGAGGTGGCCGGGGCGGGGTGTCTGGGCCTCCCGCCCTCCCCGCATCCTGTCGCAGGAACCGCGGGGCCCCTTCCTTCCGCGGGAAGCCGCTGGGCCGAGCCGCCCCGGGCCAGAGCCCCCGCCCGGCTCGCCGCGGCTCGCCGTCCAGCAATCTGCAGGCGTCTGCTGGGGAGAGAGGCCCCGCGGAAGTCACCTCCAAGCCGGCTCTCCCCGCGAGGCGCCCCGAAGTCAGGCCGAGTCCACCAGGCCAGGGCCGCCGTCTCCACGCAGGAGGAAACCCCCGCCGGGCAGCCAGGCCTGCCATCCTAATCTGATGAGGTCTGAGGATCTCGGTTCAAATCCAGCCAGGACGGGAAGGTCCCGGAGGCTCTTACACCTCCCGTGAACCCCCTGGCGGGCTGAAGAGCCCACGGCCAGCGCCCAGCGCCACAGCTGGAAAAAACAAAATCTAGCCCCAGAAGCGCCCCTGGAGTGGGACTGCACCCCACGTCTGTGTTGCTCTCCCTCTCCTGGCCTCCAGTTTGGGGGCACTAAAAGTTCCTTGTTTCTTAGGTTTCTGGAAAGCATTGAGGGTCAGGGGTGTCTCACAAGTGCAGCACTTGGTTAAGCAGGCTTGGGATCCATTCCCCAGCACAAAAAAGGATAATAACAACAACAACGGTCAAGAGAGGGGGAGGAGAGAGGAGATGAATCCTGTGAGGAAAAATAAGCAGTCCATTTGACTGTTAACCCCAGGACGGTTATTACTCTCACCTAAGCCATTTCCCTTTCCAGGCCAGCCAGACTAGCTGATCTGATAAAGCACAAAATTAACATCATTTCTCTCTCCCAGCTCCCCCTCTTCCCCAACCCTTCCACACCATACCACTCTGCTTGGAGAATTCCACAAGTGTTTTCCAGCCCCAGGGCCTTTGCACTTGCTGCTTCTCCTGCCCTCTGTATTTTTGTTCCCTGTTAGTCCTTTCTCCCTTGCTTGGGGGCTGAGTAAAAATGTCATCCACTGGGACAGAGGCTGGTAGCTCATGCCTGTAATCCATGCTGCTGCTCAGGGAGCTGAGATCTGACTGTGATTCAAAGCCAGCCTGGGGAGACTCTCTACTTAACCAGGCTAAAGCTTCAAGCGGAGGTATGACTTCCAGTGCCTGTGTTGAGGGAGAAAGCTAAGAGAGAACACAAGCCTCTGAGTTCAAGCCCCAGTATGGGGCATACACATAAAAAAAAAGTCACCTCTTTTGGAAACTTTCTTTGGCGACCTCATTAAATGTCCCTTCCTTCAATCTCCCCATTGCTGAAAACTGGGTGTGTGTCTGCGACTTAGTGCCTGAATTTTCATCCACATAATTCTACCCAAACCCAGGCCAGTCTTTTGATTTAATCTACTTGGTAATCATTCCTACATAAAACAGTGACAAAGGTGGCTTCACCTGGCCATTAGGCTGTTTTAGAAACAGTGTGAAGGTTCCAGGTGTTTGCAAGCCTGGTGTCTCAGACCCATAATCCCAGCTAGTCAGGAGGCTGAGATCAGAGGATTCCAGCCAGTGTGCACAAGAAAGTCCTTGAGATTCTCATCTCCAATGAATAGCCAAAAAAAAAAAAGGCTAGAAGTAGAGCTATGACTCGCGGTGGAGCGCCAGCAGGCCTTGAACAGACAGAGCAAGCAAGACACTTGGCAATGTATTAAACCAGTTAAATAATCTTGAACGGAAAAGGAGGGTAGAGCGCCTCAGTTACACACACACACTTCTCTGTGTACATAGGGTTATCCGTTATATATATCCGCCGGTATGCAGGGCTTTCTGGCCCTAACCTACTTTTTATGGCCCAATCACAGGACCTTTGCATTCACTCCCCACCCAAGTGTGTGTGTGTGTGTGTGTGTGTGTGTGTGTGTGTGTGTGACAACTGCTGTTTATTTTCTTTTGCTGGGAAAGTGACATTTGAACTCCTGAGTATCTGATGGGTTCCCTCACTGGCTGCTTCTCTACTTCCTGAGCCACACTTCGATTACCTTCTTTCTCTTATGTGCCAGTCCTGGGGCTTGAACTCAGAGCCTCAGGCTCAGCTCCCACTTGGCTTTTGTTTTTACTCCATTTCTGGTATTTTGCTGGTTAGTTGGAGAGATGAGTCTTGGGGACTTCCCTGCCCTGGCTGGATTCGAACCTTGATCTCAGCCCCCTGAGTAGCTGGGATTGCAGGCCTCCAGCTCCAAGCCCTTCCCGGCTGTGGTCTCGTCTGTCTCCTGCTCTGTGACCAGGCTTGATCCCGATTCTACGGTCTCCTCCCCTTCCCTTCGCCAGCTGGGCGGAACCCCAGGGCCGGGCCACAGATGGGGACCGGCGCGACCGGTTCATCCAGTTCCCGGCCTCCCCGCGGGGACCGCTCGGGCCTCCGCCCCGCACCTAGCTGGGTGGAGCCGGACTTGACCTCTGCGGGGTCCTGAGAGCCGGGGGCGGGGCGCTGGGAGGGTAACCAGGCAACGCGTGGGCGGGGCCGCGCGTGTCCATCACCGTGGTGGGCGGGGCCGCGCGCGTCCATCACCGCGGTGGGCGGGGCATGTGGCGCCTGGCCACGCCCCCTCCCCAGCGGGCAGCGTCTTGCTCTGGGGATTTCTGGGTTCGAGGCTCCAGTGGTAGAGCTCTGGCCTTGAGAAAACCCAGGATCGGGGACTGGCAAAAAAGTAAAAGAAAAATTCGGAAGTCGCTCTGGCTCAAGGGGTGGAGCACCAGCCCGCGGCAAAGTGAAGAGCCCCGGGGCCCCGGGCGAGCTCGGAGCCCTCCGGCCGCAGCCCGGCCGCCCTCCCTCGCGGGTCCACACACATGTGGCCGCCAGCTGCGGGCCCGCCGGCCCCGGGGCCTCCCCTCCCCCCACCCCCTAGGCCGCGGACATCTGGAGCCAGATGTGAACGGAGGCGGAGGGGCGGCGGGGGCGCCAGACCCCGGGGAGGGAGGGAGAGGGAGGGTCGCCCCCCCCGGCCCCGCGCCGCCCCCAGCCAGGGGGGGCCCGCCAGGCTGGACACTCCACGTCCACGGAAAGCCCCGGGGGCCCAGGGTGACAGCTGTGACTTCCCCAGTCTGGGCCTGGCTGACCCATTTCCGCTTCCTGTGCTGCCCCGCCCGCCCTTCTCCTCCCTCCCCCTCCCTCTCCCTGGCCTGGCGCCTTTGAAGGGGCTCCCCGGGGTCTCCTGGCCAGGGGGAGGGCCAGGCCGGAGAGCAAGGGCGCTTCCTGTTATCCCGATCTGGGGTGCTGGGGGGGCGCCTCTTGCTCCTTCCTGCCTTCGGTCTCAGGCCTGGCTGCTCCCCCCCCCGGTCTTTTCAGGGGGTGCCCGGGGGCTGGGAGGACCCGGGGGTCGCGGATGAATCCAGGGGGTTGGCAGTGTTGGCAGGATCCGCCCCAGCCCCCCTCCCCGGGTCCCCGACGACCTGGCAGGAGGCCCGGGGCCCCTGGGGAGGCGTGGCCGGGATTCCTGGGGCGCCCTGGCTGCCCGGGGCCGCGGGAGGGGTCAGGGGCGGACCCGGGGCGCCCCCCCAGCCTCCCCCTCCCTCCCTCCCTGCCTTTGTCTGTTCTTTTTTGTTCCTGCCCTGGGGTTTGAGCTCTAAGCCTGAGCACTGTTCCTGCGCTTCTTTTGCTCAAGGCTAGCACTCTTACCACTTGAGCCTCAGCACCACTTCCAGCTTTTTCTGTGTATGTGGTGCTGAGGAATCGAACCCAGGGCTTTGTGGATGTTTTTAAGTTTTTAGCCAAACTGAAGTTTGAACTCTGAGCCTTGAACTTGCTCAGCTAGCCGGTTTGCTCGCTTGGCTGGTACCTTGTCCTGTCTTCCCCCCTCCCCCCCTCCTGCTCCTTCCCTCCTCCCCCTTTCTCTTCCCTGGATGAAAACCTGGCTCTTCAGCCACCACACCTGATTCTCCTTCAGGTCAGGAGCTGGGGTGGAGAAGCTCCCCCCCCCTCCACCCCGCAAGTCCCTACAGGACACTGGCTCCCCAAGGGGCCAATTTACTCCTGCTGCAGGAAGACAGCATCTGTGGGGCAATCATTCCTTCTTGAGAAAAACCAGACAGCCACTGGAGGCTGGGCTGGGCACTGGTGGTGTGGCTGAGTGGTGAGCGCTTACCCAGCATGCACTGGGCCCAGCTGCCACCCCCAGCAAACCTGCCAGACCAGAAAAGTCTCCCCAACTCTGAGCTCCCCCCCTCCCAGCCCGCTGCTCCGGGCACACTAGGGTGTGACCTTTAGACCCGGAGGCTGGAAAAGCCAAACCTGAGACTAAGCATGGGAGCTGCAGAGCCTGGCGGCCCCGGGAGGACTGCGGACATCCAATCCACTCTTGCTTCCTTCCTTCAATGAGTGCCAATCCTGGGGCTTGAACTCAGGGCCTGGTGCTGTCCCTGGACTTTTTCCACTCCAGGCTGGCACTCTACCACTTGAGCCACAGCTTCACTTCCAGCTTTGTGCTACACAGCTTCAAGAGGCCAAGCTTGGGCTTGGCTACCTGGTCAGACTGGACAGGCAGCTGCACCCCGTTCACACCCCAAGCTTCAGCACCCTGGCCAGCCAGTTTCCCATGGAGACGCCCCCCATGGGACTCCTGAGAACCTCAGCCTCTTCCCACACCCTGTTGCCTGGAAGTCCCTGGGCATGTTCAATACGTACGTGTGTGTGTGTGTGTGTGTGTGTGTGTGTGTGTGTGTGTGTGTGCTTGAACTCAGGGCCTGGCCACTGTCCCTTTGGTTTTTCTGCTCCTTGGAGCATCTCACACACTTGCTGGCGCGAACCTCAATCCTCAGATCTGAGCTTCCTGAGAAGCCGGGATTCCAGGTGTGAGCACTGGTGCTTGGCCAGTGAGACCGGCGGGTCCCCGCCTGCAGACCCTCCCTCCTCAGCGTCGGGCATGCTGGGACTACACAGCTACCTCACTATGCCTGACTGAATCTTTCTTTGGAGATTCTGGGAGATGGAACCAAGGCCTCTGGCACTGAGCCACTACTCCCCCAGTGACATCTCTGTCCCCAAAGCCATGACGTGCCACCCTCTTTGTGATCATTAAACATGACCCCAGACTTCATGCAAGGGCGGGTAGGAGACGGGCGGGTCACCGGCCTCTGAGTTTCTTGCTTCTTCACACGCCACCAAGTGCCTTTGGCCAGGAGTGCCCTGCCCTGGCTTAAGCAGGGCACAGAGGGACAGGTTCCAGCACCTTGTGGGGGTGGGCAGGGCTTCTGGAGTTTTCCCACGCATGGCGGCTGCCATTTGCTAGTCTCTGGTAAGTGACAGCTGCGCCGTTTCTTCCTCCTTCCTGGTTCCCAGGAGTGGACTGGGCCTGGGGCACAGAGGAGAAGCCAGAGGCTCCCAGCCGGACCCCCCCTGCCCTCTGCCCGCCTTCCGCCCTCGCATTCTCCCAGCCCTGGCCCTGGGCCAACCCTGACTCAAGAGCTGAGTGACGGGCAGGGTGGGTGGGGTGGCCAGATGCTGGCACCCTGGCCTTCCTGGCACCCCCATCCAGGCTAGCCTTTCTGGAGCCCGTGGGGGGGGACCCCCACGTCCCCTGGGGAGCCAGGCCCAGTGTCCAGCTCCCCCCACCTCTCCCCAAGTTCAGGTCATTTTCCTTTCAAAGGTAGTTTCAAGCCAGGCGTGGTGATTCACCATCTCAGATGGTTGAGATGTGAGGATCCAGGATCCAAGTCAACCCTGGACAGAAAAGTCCTGGAAACCATGAGAGTGTGGGGTGTGTGTGTGTGTGTGTGTGTGTGTGTTCTTCAAGCCACAAGTGGAGCTCAAGTGGTAGAGTGAAAATGTTCAGGGATAGCACCCAGGCTCTGGGTTCAAGCCCCTGTGCTGGCACACACACATGCACACACACACACACACACCCCAGCACTGGGCCCTGAGTCTAGGCCTGCAGTTCTGTGGCCTTCAGCCCATCTGTTTCGCAACCAACACATGCTTTGCTGGCCATGCCCTGAGTTCTCATTACACATGCACTGCCCATCCCCCAGTGCCAGCTCGCTCCGGGCACCCCTAGACTTTTTCTGGGCACTCAGGGCCTCCCACAAGCCCCCTGGCAATGTACATTGGGTCCCTAAACTACTGAATTGGTTTCAGTCATGTATTGTGCTGATCCTGGGGCTTGAGCTCAGGGCCTGAGCACTGTCCTTGGACTTTCTCAAGGCTAGAGCTCTACCACTTGAGCCTCAGCACCACTTCTAACTTTTTTCTATGTATGTGGTAATGAGGAATCGAACCCCGGTCTTCGTGCATGCTAGGCAAGCACTCTACCACTAGGCCACACTCCTGGCCACACCCTCCACTTTTAACCTTTTTTTTTTTTTTTCCTTCCTGGTGACTTGGAGAATCTCTGGGATATATTTGTCTGGGTTGACTTTGAAACTCATCCTCAAGCCTCCTGAGTAGCTGGGATCACAGCGGGAGCCATGCAGCCTCGCTAACGTCTCTTTTACCTCTTGTATATGGTTATGAGCATTTGGGGACCTAGCAGTACTTTATATTTCTGTTGGTGGTTCCACTGTGTGTCGTTAGGAGTCCCACACACCCCAGGACTCAGACCCAGAGCAGGGCAGAGAGGCTCTGAGGGGCCCCGGAATAATGTCTCAGCCTCGATCTGGCCTCCCAATTCGTGGTTGCTTTCCTGAGCCGTGGGACTTTACTTCCCTGCCAGCCAGGAGAGCGGGGAGTGTTGACTCAGTATCTTGAACCATGGAGAACTTGGCCTTGCTAGCTAAGGAACTCAGGCCCCTGTGCTCCGCCCCCAAGCCCCTGGCCACGCCTCTCCCCCAAGGACTTGAGCCCCACTCTTTCTGCCCTGTAGTTTAGTGAGCCCTGGAAGGCAGGCATGTGGTATACAAGAGTGGATTTAAGGTCCAGGGAGTTTGGCCTAGTGGTAGAGTGCTTGCCTAGCATGTTTGAAGACCTAGGTTCGATTCCTTGGTACCACATACATAGAAAAGGCTGGAAGTGGTGCTGTGGCTCAAGTGGTAGAGCTCTAGCCTTGAGAAAGTCCAAGGACAGTGCTTAGGCTCTGAACTCAAAACCAGGACTGGCAAAAAAAAAAAAAAAGGAAAGAAAGGAAAGGAAAAAAGAGTGGATTTAGGGTAGACAGCCAGCAGATCCAGAAATGGGATGGGGAAGGGCAAGTAGGGGCCAGAGGGGTGGGGCTGGTCCTAGGGCTTGGAAGGACGCAGGGAAATCAACCTGGTTCAAGGTCCACCCAGCCGCCTGATGACCTTGTACAACTCTTTGTTTGGTGAGCTATGAAGTCTGCCATGCTGGGCGCGGGGCGGTTCAGGCTGTTATCCCAGCCACTCCGGAGGCTGAGATGTGAGGACTGAGATTCAAAGCCAGCCAGACTTTATGTCAATCAACCTCCTATACTCAGAGCGTCTCTTCTACTACCCGACCTCCAGGCTCAGCCCAGGAGAGTCGCTAACGGACCACCAGGTGGCAGTGTCGTCCTGTCTGCAACCTGTTTGACGGGCACTCAGGCCACCAGTGCTTTCCCCACCCCTTGTCCCTTCCAAGCCCCGGGGGATCCAGGGCAGGGGGGGAGGGGGGATATGACCCTTGAACAAAGCCTAGGCCTCATTTTGGGGGATATCTCATTTAATAGAGTTAATGAAACCTGAACTTGGGATCTTGGTTGAGCAAAATGCTTTGCCATGTCAGCCAGGCCCCCTAGTTCCTTTTTTTCCACCCAACACTAAGCCTTGAATTTGTTGTTGATCATGGGGCTTGAACTCAGGGCCCGGGAGCTGTCCCTGAGCTCTTCAGCTCCAGGTTACCACCCTACCCCTGGAGCCACAGTGCCACTTCCCATTTACTAGTGGTTAATTAGAGATAAGGGCCTCATGGACTTTAGTGCCAGAGCTGGCTTTGAACCTGGATCCTTAGACCTCAGGCTCCTGAGCAGCTGGGATCACAGGCGTGAGCCACTGCACCTGGCTTCATTTGCTCAAGGCTTCATTTGCTCCAGCACTTGAGCCACAAGGCCATTTCTGGCTTTTTCTGTGTCTGTGGTACTAAGGAATCGAACCCAGGGTGTGTCATGCATGCTAGGCATGAGGCCACATTCCCAGCCCCATTAGATTCATTTTTATAGTCTTTGAACAGCCAGGGTGATGACAGGACTTTCCCTTCTCTTATGGAGCATGTGTCTAAACACCTGTAAGAAGTTTTTTGTAGCTGGGCACTGGTGGCTTAGGCTTATCGTCCTAGCTACTCAGGAAGCTGAGGTCTGAGTACCAAGGTGGTTCAAAGCCACTTCACCTGGAGAAGTCTGCGAGACTCCACTTCCAATTAACCAGCAAAATGTTTGACTGGAGGTGTGGCTCAAGTGGTAGAATGCCAGAAAGAACAAGTATCTAACTGACAGAGCATTTCCGTTCAGGCTGGGCTTCCTGGAAAAGTTCAGACCCCAGCTGACAGGTTCCATCCTGAAGGAGTGGATCCGGGTGTGGTGAGGCTTCGAGGTGACCCAGAGCTCGCAGGGCAACAGGGAGATGGAAGAGAAGCCGGGACACCGTGCTGAACAGGAGCAGGTGGCAGAGACAGAAGGCCGGGTGGAATGTGGTGACAGCGAAACAGATGGCTCTGTCAGAGCAGATTTGGGGTGTAGGCGGCTGACAGCGATTTCTGGGGCTGCCCCTCTGAAGACGCTATGTGGAGATACAACTTGAGCTCCTGTCAGCCCATCCCCCCCCTGGCCCAAACGGCCTCCAGCAGGTGCTCAACTGAGTTGTCTTTCTGTCCCTAAGATGCAAACTGGGAGGAATTCCTCAGCAATACTCAATGCCAGGATCCAGGTTCACGTATTCAACAGCGTAGGTTACAGCTCCAGGCCTGGAGGCTGCAAACTTCCAGGCAAAGAGACCCAGAGCTCTTTGTTGTTGTGTCAGTCCTGGGGCTAGAGCTCAGGGCCTGGGTGCTGTCCCTGAGCTTTCTCACTCAAGGCTAGCACTACTAAGGACTAGGAGCCTGGTCTAGTCTCATGGACTTTCCTTCCCCTGGCTGGCTTTGAACCATGATCCTCAGATCTCAGCCTCCTGAGAGCTGGGATGACGGGATGAACCCCTGGCCCTTGAAATTCCCTTATTCTTACCTCTGAGGCAGCGTCCAGCCCAGGACTCACCATTCTTAGGAGCTCCAGCAGGGGTCACCCAATCCTTGGTTTTGGCCTTGGGGATTTTAGGCTGAATATGTGTGTATTATTATATATATTTAGCTGGTTCTGGGCTTGAACCCTGGGCCTAGTTGCGGTCCTGAGCCTTTATTCACTCGTGGATGGTGGTCTACTACTAGAGCCACAGCTGCACTTCCTTAACTTTTTGCTGGTTAACTGGAAATAAGTCTCGTGGACCTTCCTGCCTGGGTTAGCTTCAAACCTGGTTCCTTAGCTCATAGCCACCAGGGATTACAGATGTTGAGTCACCAGCGTTCAGCCACAAGAGAAATTTCTTTTGCTCTATATAGAAATTACCACATAGCCAGTGGTCATTTAGAATGATAACCCTCAGTTTTACCAGACTTGGGCCCAAGGCCTCTGGGAACACCCCATTATTTTGTGGGGGCCACGGAGTTACACTCTCAGCCCCCTAGCCATTCTAATCCCTTTTAGGACCAAGCAAAGCTGCTCCCACTGTTGATCAACTCATAAAAGCCACAATATGGCCAGGAGTTTGGCCTAGTGGTAGAGTGCTCGCCTAGCATGCACGAAGATCAGGGTTCGATTCCTCGGTACCACATACATAGAAAAAAGCCAGAAGTGGTGCTGAGGCTCAAGTGGTAGAGCTCTAGCTTTGAGAAAGTCCAAGGACAGTGCTCAGGCCCTGAGCTCAAGCCCAGGACTGGCAAAAAAAAAAAAAAAAAACAAAAAACCCAAACACCACTACATCCCAGGATTTGGATTCAACTTTTTTTTATTTTTTTGTTCTTTTTTAATGTCATGCAATAATTCACAGTCCCAAGCCCACAGTTTTCAAACAAGATAGGAAAAAAAGAAAAGAAAAACATAGAAAAACAAAAAGTGAAAAGAAAAAAAAGAAAATGAAGCCAGGGAGTTGGTTGGTGGTGGTGTTTTCTTTTTTCTTTTCTTTTTTTCCTCTTCTTTTGTTATTCAAGCAGGACCAAATGTCAGAAAAAAAAATGCTGTGTTTCATGTTCCTCAATCACTGATTTGTTGTTGTTGTTGTCCTTTTTGAAGTCGTTGGTTATGATGATTTTCCTCTTAGGTTGGCGGGTGCAGGCAGTAGTGGGGGTCGTGGGGCCACCCCGCAAGCTCTCCGGGTGCTTCCCGGGCCCCCTCCTTCCCGCCCGCCCCTCGCAGTCTCCGGGAAAGGAAGGATCCAGTCAGGCAGATGATAAAACTCATCAATACAAGCTACGTCTCCCCCGTGTTTCTTTTTAAAAAGGTTATTGTGTGTGTGAGTGTGTGTGTGCGCGCGCGTCGGTGTTGTCTCGTCATTTTCCCCGAAGTTCTCCGGAGAGGGCTGCGTGGGTTCGAATCCCTGGCCGGCGGGGCGGGTCTGCCCGGGGCTCCGCCCCGCGCGGGGCGGGGCCTGTCCTGGGGGCGGGGCCTCGGGCGGCGCCTGCGCGTCGGGGCTCGCGGGGCGCGCGCAGGGCCGGCGCGGCTGCGCGGGCCGCGTTGTGCGGGCGGGGAGGTGGGGGGGGCGGGGGCGCGGCCCCGCGCCGGGTCTTAGCACCAGTCGTCCTCGCTCTCGCTGTAAGGGTCCTGCGGTCCGCGGCGGGCGCCGGGGCCGCGGGGCCGGGGCGGCCCGGGGACCGGATAGTAGCCGTTGGGGAGCCTCCGGCCGTGCCGGGCGGGCGCGGGGCCGGCGGGGCCCGCGGCCCGGGGAGTCCTGGGCGAGCGACCCGCGGGCGGCGCGTGGCGCGCGGGCGGCTGCGGCTCGGCGCCGGACGCCTCGGCGTCGTCGTAGTCGGAGCCGCGGAAGTAGCCGCGATGCCGGGCGCCGGGCGGCCCGTCGGGCGCGTGCGAGGCGGGCGCGCGCACCCGGCAAGCCCGCGGGGAGTCGGCGCGCGCGCAGGGCGGCGGCGGCGGCGCGCCGGGCTCGGCGAACCTCCGCGGCCCGCCCGGGGCCGCGCGGCCCGGCCTGGGCGCCGATCCCTGCCCGGGCCCGGACCCCGGCGGCGGCGGCGGCGGCTGCGCGGCGCCCGCGGGCCCCGCCTTACGGACCACGGGGGAGTAGGACACGTGGGGCCGCGGGGTGCAGGGGGTCTGGGGGAGCTGGCGGCGGCCGCGCCGCGGCGTGCTGGTGCCGGACGTAGAGGGGGCGGGGCTTCCACTGACTGAACTACTGCCCTACACGAAAATTGAAACAAAGGAATCAAAACAAAAGGCGCCGCCCCGGGCGCGGGCGGGCGCGGGACGACCGACGGGGCGGGGGGGGGGAGGGGGAGAAGCGACAGCCACGGGGGTGAAGATGGAGGAGCCACGGGGGACGGGGTGGGAAGACGGGAGCCACGGGGGAGGGTGAAGATGGGAAGAGCCAGGGAGGAAGGTGAAGATGGAGGAGTCAGGGAGGAAGGACCGAGTGGAAGACAGGAGCCACGGGGGAGGGTGAAGATGGGAGGAACCACAGGGGGGAGGGTGAGGACGGGAGGAGCCAGGGAGTAAGG
The DNA here is from genome assembly GCF_031878675.1 of Megascapheus bottae. Lineage (NCBI taxonomy): Eukaryota > Metazoa > Chordata > Mammalia > Rodentia > Geomyidae > Megascapheus > Megascapheus bottae. Next base: position 2,458,632 of record NC_143509.1, on the reverse strand, counting down.
TGAAGATGGAGGAGCCACGGGGGATGGGGTGGGAAGACAGGAGCCACGGGGGGAGGGTGAGGATGGGAAGAGCCACGGGGGAGGGTGAAGATGGGAGGAGCCACGGGGGGGAGGACGGGGTGTTAAAACGGAGGAGCCACGGGGGAGGGGGAGGATGGGAGGAGCCACGGGGGAGGACGGGGTGGGAAGATAGGAAGGAGGATCAGAGGAAGGATCGGGGGAGGGGGAAGGGGGAGAGGAGATGAAGGGGGGAGGATGGAAGGAGGGTTTTGGGGGGGAGGGGAGGGGTTAAAAAAACCAACACAAGAAAGTGAAAAAAGAGAGATGAGAAATGGAGTTTTGTAAGTCTCGGGGTTCAAAGTAGCAGAAGTTCCAAACATTACTCACGGCGTCCAGAGGACGGGCACGACCGAACAGAAAGGAAGCGGGGCTGGGGAGCGCGGGGCGGGGCCGGGGCTGCGGGGCGGGGCCGGGGACGTGGCGGCGCCCGCCCGCCCCGCCCCTCAAAGCTGACCCGCGGCCAAGCAGCGGGGGGCGGCGGCAGCGGCGGGGGCGGGGCCGGGGCGTGGTCAGGGTCCCCCCGCCCCCGCGGCCCCGCCCGCCGCACCCACCTGCCGGGGCGGGACGTGCTCTCGGCCCTCGCTCGGCGAGCGGGACCAGCGCTGGTCGCGGGCGCGGGCCCGGTGCTCCGGCCGCTCCGGGGCGTAGCGCTCCTTGTCGGGGGCCGGGGGCGGGTGGTGGTGGTGGTGGTGGTGGTGGTGGTGCTGCCGGTGCTTGCGGTCCTTGGGCCGGCCCCGCTCCTGGTCCCGCTCCTTGGGCGGCAGGTCCCCGGACTGCGTGGTCATGCTCAGGTCCGTCCCCAAGCCTGCGCCCGAGACACGCGGGGGCCGTGGAGGAGGAGGGGCGGGGTGGCCGGCGTGCCTCCCCTCCCGCCGCCCGGCCGCCCCGCCCGGCCGCCCCACCTGTGTCCACGTCGGTGTAGCGGCCCAGGGAGCGCTCGGACGCGCGGTGGCCGCGCTCGCGGCGCCGCTGGTGGAAGCGCGGGGCGTCCTCGGGCGGCACCCGCTCCAGGGAGTAGTCGTCCAGCCGCCGGGCCTTGGGGCCCAGCACGGAGGCCGAGCGCTTCATGGGGCTGGTGTCCGAGATGGTCTGGGGGAACAGGCCCGGGCCCCGGTCAGCCGCGGTCCGCGCGCGTCCGTCCCGGCGGGGACCGGGCCCGGCGTGGAGTGGAGCCAGGGTTCCCCGGGTCCCCCGGCTCCAGGGCTGCTCCTTGGTGTCTACACCCGGGTCTCCTCGGCCGTCCTACCGTCCCTGGTACTGGAGGACCCCCAGCCCGGGACCCCACCCCGCTGCCCCACCCCTCTTGGTGCCTCCCGGGCTATCCAGACCGGGCCAGGCTGACCTGCCCTGGGCTTTCCAATGCTCTGACCCCAGCCACCTGTCCTAGCATGGGGTGGGGCAGCTCTAGTCCCCCCCCACTTCCTAGCCCCCATCCAACTGGATGGGCTAGGCTCTGGGGTTGATCGAGGAAGGTGGGGGGGTCCCTCCCTTTTCACCAGGCCCAAGACAGGCTCTCCAGGGTCGGTGGCAGGGTTGAAACAGGAGCTGGGGGAACCAGGCCATCTCTTGGGGGGGAAATGGAGCCCCCTAGATTGGGGGCTCAGAGGAGGGAGTGGGGTGAGGGGTCGTGACCCCTGCACACACAGAACACATAAGGAAGAGGAGGCTCCGTGGGGGGGGAGGGTGTAGTCTACAAAGAAAAGCTGGGGGTGGGGACAGTGAGGTGATGGGGGGGCTGCCCCAGGGGATGGGGAGGAAGAGGGGCCGGAGCGGAGCTCCGCGCAGGCGCGGTACATACGCTGAGGTTATTCCCACGTGGCCGGCCCCTTCTCCTCTGTCCCAGCCCCAGATGGTGCACACAGAGAAACAGAAAGAAGGAAATAAATATAAAAGGAGGGAGAGGGGGGGAGGCTCATGGAGGAGGGAGAAGAGAAAGAGCAGTTAGGGTGGTGGGTGATGGCACCCTGGGACCTGCTGGCTGATACCCCCTCAAAAAAACCAAAAAAACAAAACAAAAACAAGGAGACAGACAGGAGACACACGGACAGATGGCAGAGGCAGGAGACAGACAGATGGTACAGCAAGGCCCCTGGCTCCAGGCTCAAGCGATGCAAACCGTCCTGACTCGAGCTGAGGCTCAAAGCCTCCCACCTTTTGTGTCAGTTCTGGGGCTTGAAGGCAGCCTGAGCATTTTTGTTCATGGCTGCCATTCTACCACTGGAGCCACAGCTTTTTTTGGGGGGGGGTGTTTATTGGAGATGAGAGTATCACAAACTTTTCTACTGCAGCTGGCTTTGAACCTCAACCCTCAGACATCAGCTTCCTGTGTAGCTAGGATTACTTGTGGGAGACACCAGCTCTGGCTTCCCTGCCCCTTCTCCAGGTGATGGCTGCTGGCCCTGCTTGGCCCAGCCCTGTCCTGGGACCTGCAGCTCACATAGCCACATGCATCAGGGTCTTCCACCAGTCACTTTAGGCTACCTTGGTCCAGCCAGGCACAGCACAGCCTTCTGCGTGCACACACCCCAGGGCCATACAGCAAGCAGTCACAGCCACCCGTGCCCCCTTCCCCCATTGCTTGGGCCAGGCCCACCACCACCCTCTGCTTGGCCGTCTCTCCATGGCTCCTAGGGTGGTAAACTGGATCTGAAGGCCTGCCCAGAGCCGTGCAGAAGAGCAGTCCCTCCTGCCGTCAGGATTTGCCCACAGCTGGATTAAAGCAGGCACACACAGACACACACATCTATACACATCTGCACACATGCCCCCACCCCTCTGTTTCCAAGGACTCTAGAGAGGAAGCATAGGGGCCCAAACCCAGCCTGGACTCTGCCCTGCGGACCCATACACACGTGCATGCGTGCACAGGTGCCCGGGTCCACAAAGCTCCCATGCACACACCCATGGAGGCTGTGTGCACAGGCGTGCCTGTGTATTACATGTCTGGGTTCCCTTCCATTGGGGATAGAAACCGGGGCCTTGCACCTTGCTCGAGCTCAGAGCCTGAGCGCTGTCCTTAAGCCTTTTTTGCTCAAGGCTAGGGCGCTACCACTTGAGCCACAGCGCCTTTGTGCCTGGGCTGGCTTCAAGCCACGATCTTCAGATCTCAGGATTACAGGTGTGAGCCACTGGTGCCTGGCTGTGTTCTATGGCTTTCATTTCTTCTTTTTTTGAGGGGTGGGGTCCTGAGTGGCGGAATCCAGTGCCTGGGCGCTGTCCTTGAGCTTTCTTGCTCCAGGGTAGCACTCTACCACTTGAGTCACAGTTCCCCTGCAGGCTTTATGGTGGTTAATTGGAGCTGAGTCTCATGGATTTTCTGACTGGGCTGGCATGGTGGCTCACGCCTGTCATCCTAGCTACTCAGGAGACTGAGATCTGAGGATCGAGGTTCAAAGCCAGCCCAGGCACAAAAGGACCTGAGACCCTTATCTCCAATTAACCATCAGAAAACGGCATGTGGCCCTGTGGCTCCAGGGGTAAGGCGGTAGCCTTCAGCTGAAGAGCTCAGGGACAGTGCCCAGGCCCAGAGTTCAAGCCCCTTGACCCATGGGGGGAAAAAAAAAGTAATCCTCAGATTTCAGCCTTCTGAGGAACTAGGATTACAGGTATGAGCTACAGATGCTCAGGATATGTGTGCACATGTATGCACCTGCCAGTACTGGGACTGGAACAAGGCTTTTTCTGCTCACTCACTGGTGCTCTGCCACTCAAGCCATTCCTTCAGTACTAGAGTTTGTTTGTGAACTGGAAATAATAGTATATTTGTCTGTAGGGAATGGGCTCAAATCTCTAATCTCAGATCCCAACCGCAGGAATCTTGCCTCAAGGTGGGCGTGGTGAGGAAAAAGGAAGCCTGCGCCCCTCCCCTGGGTAAGGATAGAAAAGGGATGCTGCGCCCTGCTCACTCTGGAGGCCCGCCCTCCCGCGGTGGGCGTGGCGGATGGCAAACGATGCCGCGCCCCGCCCACTCTGTAGGTCCGCCCTCCCGCGGTGGGCGTGGCCGATGGCAAAGGATGACGCGCCCCACCCACTCTGTAGGTCCGCCCTCCCGCGGTGGGCGTGGCCGATGGCAAAGGATGACGCGCCCCGCCCACTCTGTAGGTCCGCCCTCCCGCGGTGGGCGTGGCCGATGGCAAAGGATGACGCGCCCCACCCACTCTGTAGGTCCGCCCTCCCGCGGTGGGCGTGGCCGATGGTAAAGGATGACGCGCCCCACCCACTCTGTAGGTCCGCCCTCCCGCGGTGGGCGTGGCCGATGGTAAAGGATGACGCGCCCCGCCCACTCTGGAGGCCCGCCCTCCCGCGGTGGGCGTGGCCGATGGCAAAGGATGACGCGCCCCGCCCACTCTGTAGGTCCGCCCTCCCGCGGTGGGCGTGGCCGATGGTAAAGGATGACGCGCCCCGCCCCCTCTGGAGGCCCGCCCTCCCGCGGTGGGCGTGGCCGATGGCAAAGGATGACGCGCCCCACCCACTCTGTAGGTCCGCCCTCCCGCGGTGGGCGTGGCCGATGGTAAAGGATGACGCGCCCCGCCCACTCTGGAGGCCCGCCCTCCCGCGGTGGGCGTGGCCGATGGTAAAGGATGACGCGCCCCGCCCACTCTGGAGGCCCGCCCTCCCGCGGTGGGCGTGGCCTGGCCCGGGCGGGGCGGCGAAAGCCCTCACCTGGTTCTCGGCGGGGAGGCGGGGCATGGAGGCGGCTCGGGCCTGGCCCTCCACGGGGAGGTAGTGCTCGCCGTCTGAATAGCCTTCCGTGCACATTTCACGCATCTCTACGGACTGTGGGCCAACAGGGTGGCACCCGTGAGCCCCGGGGGCCGCGGCGCAGGCCGCTGGCGGGGTGGGGTGTGGGGGGCTGCACGGGTGGGCCGGCGCACCTGGGAGTTGGGCTGGGTGCTGGGCACGTTGGCCGGGGGCCCTCGCTCCGGGCTCCAGGTGCCGGTCTTCTGGAACATCTCCTGGGCCCGCTGTGTCACCCACGACGGGCTCTCCTTCATGCCGCTTTCGTGCGCCATCCTGTGCGGGACAGAGGCCCGCATGGCGAAGGGGGAGCCGGGCAGAGCCGGCACCCACCCCACACCCCGTCTCCTGGCTTAGGGACACTCACAGGCCTCCTCCGGGGTCCAGCTGGGTAGACGGGAGGGCGTTCTGGCCGGGTCCCCCCTCCTGCGTCGGGGACGGGGGCTCCATGCGCTGGAACATGAGCGGCGTGCGGTTCTGGGGAGAAGCGAAGACGATGTGAAGGGGGTGGGAAAGCATGGCCACGTGCAGGCCTCCTCTGTGCGCACGCGCGGCCCTCGCTCTTGCTCCCCTCCCCAGTCCACCCTCCTCAAGGCTGGCGCTCTACCTCTTGAGCCACAGCTCCATTTCCGGCTTTTTGCTGGTTAATTGGACCTGCGTCTCCTAGACTTTCCTGACCGGGATGGCTTCAAACCGCCATCCTCCATCATCAGATCTCAGCCTCCTGACCTTCTCAGAGATTGGCCACACCCGCTTGTGCTGGTGTTTGCCCTGGTAACAAGCACCGCCCCTCCATCCTAGCCCTGGGTGTCAGGTACCTGCTCCTCGCGCATGGCCTGGAGCCGCTTGGCCTTGCTCTGTCGGTAGTATTCCATGATCATCATGGCAGCGTAGATCTTCCCCACCGTCAGGTCCGTGGCTGTGTGGCACAGAGTCAGCTGACCAGGGACCCCGCCCTCCTCCCTCTCCCCTTTTCCCCCATCCTTGCATCTTCCCCGGGCTCCTTTTCCCGCCGTGCTGGGGTCCCGGTGAGGCCTGGCTCTTACATTTGTGTGGAGTGACCAGGAGGTCCAGCGTCTTCTGTGACAGATTGGGCCAAATGGCCATCATCTCCTTCCGCAGCTCCGCGTCCATCTGCTGCTTGTCGGCTCCCCCTGCAGTGGGGGATTTGGGCAGAGCTGATGGCCTCGGAGTTTGCACCTACCAGCTCCACTGCTGTGACCCAGCGCGGCCGTCAAGTCTCACTCACCACCTGTGGGGCTTGGCCTACGCTAGCCCCTGCCTCAGTTTCCCCATTTGTGAAATGTGATGACAATCGGATCTGTCTGCTTGGTGACCGAAGTGATTAATGCTGTGTGTTCAGGGGTGGGGTCTCTCTCAGGATTGTGGGAGAATTCTGTGGGACAAAATGTAGGGGTTCCCTCCCTAGCTCCCTCTGCATGCTCAAACAAATGGAGGAGCTTGTGATCCCAGCTATCTGAGGATCCTGGGTCAAAGCCAGCCAGGGCAGGAAAGTCCCTGAGACTCTTACGGCCAATAAACTACCCCAAACTCTAGAACTATGGATGTGGCTCAAGTGGTAGAATGCTATCCTTGAGCAAAAGGAAGATCAGGGATAGAGCCCAAGCCCTAAGTTCAAGCCCCAGGATTGGCACAAAAATAATAAATAAATACAAGTGGAAACTTAATTTGACTAGGGGGTTTAGAAGTGAATAGAATTTAGGTCAGCAGTGGTGGACTTGGCAGTCACATTTGTAACACCAGCAAGAGGAGAGGCTGAGGCAGGAGAATCAAAAGTTCTAGGTAAGGGGCCGGGAGTTTGGCCTAGTGGTAGTGCTTGCCTAGCATGCACGAAGACCGGGGTTCAATTCCTTGGTACCACAAACATACATAGCAAAAAAACAGAAGTGGTGCTGAAGCTCCAGTGGTAGAGCTCTAGCCTTGAGAAAGTCCAAGGACAGTGCTCAGGCCCTGAGCTCAAGCCCAGGACTGGCAAAAAAAAAAGTTCTAGGTTAAGCCTGTCTCAAAGAAAGAAACAAAAACAATCAAGGTGTAGTCGCCATGATTGGATCCTGGTGGCTTTATAAGAAAGGGAGAGACCAGCTGGACATGGTGAAGTATGCCTGTACCTCCGCGACTCTAGAGGATGGTTCAGGACGATTGCAAGTTTCAGGTCAGCCCAGCCACACAGTCTCTTGTCTCAAGAACAAAATAGAAGCTGGGACCTCATGGCTCATCCCTATCACCCTAGCTCCTCAGGAGGCTGAGATTTGAGGGTCGTGGTTCAAAGCCAGCCCAGGCAGGAATCTCCATGAGACTCTTATCTCCAGTGAACCACCAAAAAGTCGAAAGTGGCTCTGTGGCTCAAGTGGTAGAGCACCAGCCTTGAGCAAAAGAAGCTCAGGGACAGTGCCCAGGCCCTCAGTTCAAGCTCAAGTACGAGGGCACACACACACACACACACGTGCCCCCGCCCCCCACACACTGGGAGCCTGGCTTAAGCAATCGTCCTGGGGGCTCCCAGCCCCTGACTCCAGATGGGAAGGAGGAGGTCGGAAGGGACAGTGGCTTGCTGCCTCTGGGTCAGCATATCCCATCCTGAGTGTAGGACCTGTCCTTGTTTCTCTGTCACCTTGCCAGTGAATCAGGACCAGTGGCCTTGGCTCACCTGTCATTCTGATGAACAGAGCCCAACAAACTTCGAATGACCAGAGATCTGGAGAGCCTGCTGGGGCTGTTTGTTACAGCAGCCAGTTCTGGACCTTGAGCTGTGGGCTCGCGTGCTGTTTCTGAGTTTCTTTTTTGCCTTGCCAGTACTGGGGCTTGAACTCAGGGCCTATGCACTGTCATTCGGTCAAGGTTAGAGCTCTATCACTTCAACCACAGCACCACATCCAGCCTTTCTGTGCATGTGGTACCAAGGAATCAAAGCCACATCTTCGTGCATCTAGGCAAGCACTCTACCACTAGGCCAAACTACTGGTCCCTCTGAGTTTCTTTTTGCATGAGGTACTAGTACTCTACCACTTGTTCCACTTCTGGCTTTTTATTTATTTATTTTTTGGAGTAGTTTTTTGGAGTCTCATAGGCGGGATTTGAACCATAATCCTCAAATGTCAGCTTCCTGAGTAGCTGGGATGACAGGCTTGAGCCAAGGATGCCAGGCTGGGCATGGTCTGTTATACTAGATTGGCTCTCGCATTTAATTCTTGCTGAAAGATAACAATCCTGGAAACAGGGGTTCTTGCTGGGCAGGATGTATGTATGTATGTATATGTGTGTGCGAGTGCGTGTGGGTGTGTGTGTCTGTCTGTCTGTCTGTCTCCCATTGGCCTCCACCTTTGACCAAAGCCCCGCCCCGCCCCGCTCAGGCCCCGCCCCCCGGGGTGCCCCGCCCCCAGAGGACGGCGCCTCCCCCAGGGGCTCTCACTCGGGCTCCAGAGGCCCCGCCCCCCGGGGTGCCCCGCCCCAGGCCCCCCCCAGGGGCTCTCACTCGGGCTCCAGAGGCCCCACCCCCGGGATGCCCCGCCCCCCAGCGGACGGCGCCTCCCCCAGGGGCTCTCACTCGGGCTCCAGAGGCCCCGCCAGCCAGCCGGCCTCGCTTTCCCCCTCCCTCCCGGGTGATCCCGCCTCCTTGCTCGCAGGAGCTCTGGTTCTACCGGAGGCCCCTGGCACCAAGCCTGCGTCCGGCCTCGCGCCGTTCTGCCCGCGGGCGGCGTGGCGCGGGATGAAGACCGGGCTGCAGGCCCTCGGCTCCCGCCCCGCCATCCTCACCCTTGGCGATCTTTATGTCCAGGGCCGTGCGGATCAGGGCCATGAGGGTAGAGTTGAAGTGGACCGTGTTGTCGTCGGCCACTGGCAGATCCATCCGCAGGAGCCTCTGCAGAAGACCGGGGTGAGGGCGGTCACTGCCGGGTCCCTGACGGGGTCCCCCCCCGGCCGCCCCGGCCCTCACCCCGGAACGCCCCAGGAAGAACTCCGGAGGCCGCGGCGGCGGCGGCTGGACGGCCCCCGACTGCCCCTGGTGGCCCTCGGTCCGGGCCCCCGCTTCTCGGGCTGGCCTGGAGCCAGGCCGCCCCCACCCCTCGATCTGGGGTTCGACCTCGTCCGCCCCTGACCCGCGCGCCCGTTTCTGGGGGCGCCCCGGGCCCCCGAGTTCTTCCCGGTGCCTTCCAGACTTTGTGACCCCAAAGAGAAGGAACACGAGGCAGATGCAAGCAGCAGGTGGCAAACGGCGGCGGGCGGTGCAGGCTGCGGCCGGCGGCTCCCCCCACCCGGCCCGGGGCGGCGGGGGCGGCAGGCAGGCGGGCGGGGGCGCAGGCGGGGCGGGGCGCAGGCGGGGCGCAGGCGGGCGGGCAAGCGCACACTCAGCACAGACAGGGCGCGTGCAGACAGCATCTGGAGACTCATTCATAGCTCCGTGGGGGCCCGGGGGGCCGGGGCTCGGCGCCCGGGCGGCCATCCCGCCTCTCAGGGGAGGGGGGGGGTCCCTGCATCCGGGCCGGGGCGCTGATTGGGCACGGATGGGGGGAGTTGGGGTTCACCAGGGGACACACACTGAGAAGACACGGGTGGGAGATGGAGGGCAAATCCGGAGGACAGGACGTGGGGACAGGACAGGAGACCAGGAGAGGCAGGAGACACAGACTGGGCGTGCCAAGTTCATCGGAGAGGGGGGGGGCCATCTCAGAAACGAGGGGCGTCACATTTCTTAGCACAGCTTCCTCCAGAGAGAACGGACATTTTCCAGCAGACATGGTCTGTGGAAAACGCCTTTTTTTTTGGGGGGGGGGGGTCATGGGGCTTGGACTCGGCCTGGGCGCTGTCCTGAGCTCTCCAGCTCAAGGCTACCGCCCTACCCTTGAGCCAAGCCTCACTTCCCATTTTCTAGAGGTTCACTGGAGATAAGTCTCAGGTGCTTCTGTGCCTGGGCTGGCTTTGAACCTTGATCCTCAGATCTCAGCCTCCAAAGTAGCTAGGATGACAGGCGAGATCCACCATGCCTGGTTGGTTTTGTTCTTTTCCCAAATAACCCCCCCACCCCCCGCCAGTCCTGGGGCTTGAACTCAGAGGGGCCTGAGCACTGTCCTTGGGTTTTCTCAAGGCTACAGCTCTGCCACTTGAGCCACAGCACCACGTCTGGCTTTTTCTGTGCATGTTGTACCCAGGAATTGAACCCAGGGTTTTGTGCATGCTAGGCAGGCAATCTACCACCAGGCCATGCTCCTGGCCCCCAAATAATTTTTTTTGATGGTGCTATGGACACACCCTGCCAAGCAGAGAGCAGGAGAGGGACAAGAGGGGGGTGGAGACACAGGTGCAGAGAAGTGGAGGGGGACTGACAGGGACAGATGGGAAGACAGGAGGGCCCAGGGGTGAGGACGGAGACAGGACAAGGGGTTAATGTGGGGGACTCTTTACAAGGCCATTTCTGAACTTCTCCAGGGCGAGTGGAGGGGGACAGAGCATCTGTTCACAGGCACCCAGGAAGGGGTCCCGGACAGAGGTCCAGAAGGGATGTTGTTCCATCAACAGCATGCAGACCCCACCCACCAGCCTGGGTCCGGCCAAGCCAGCGCCAGTGGCCGCCACCTGGGGCTCTAGCTGCAGCCCCCAGCCCGCTCTGGAACAATGGAGAGGCATGTTGGGGTGTCTGGGGGAAGGGTGAGGGAGGAGAGGAGGTATTAGACCCTCCCCCCCAAGTCCCTGAGTCAGAGATCAGCTTCAGGTGTGCCAGTGGGGGGCCTGGGAGGCCTGGGGGCTGCTGAGGGGGAAGGAGATGCCATCTTGCCTCCTTGGATGCTTTATGGGGGTCCACTTTGGTAGGGATGTTGGGGGGGGGACTCGTGGATACCAGGGCGTTCCCCGCCTCCTCCCCCCGCGTGTTGGTTGGCCATAATGGAGTCTCAAAACGCATAGACACTCATCAGGAGAGGACGGACACAGTGTGCAGAGTCGAGGGGTGTCACGAGCCGGTTACTCGAGGAGAACAAGGGGAAAAAAAAGAAATAAATCAATGAAGAAGAAGGAGGAAGAGGAAGAAAACGCTGGAAAAAAAAAGAAAAGAGGCTGGAACAGCTGTTCTGAGCACTGAAGGAAAAAAAAAGAATAAAAAAAAATCTCAGTGCTTGGAGATCTGGGTGGTAAAGACAAACTACCTTGTAAGCCATTCTGGCTGGACATTTCTTCCCCAGACCCAAGGGTGGAGACATGTGTCTTAACATCTGATACATGTCCGGGTAAGGCATGCGGCCCCTGGGAGTGCCAAACAGAAAACCAAAAAAAAAAAAAAAAAGTGGGGGGACAGAGAGCCAAAGGAAGGGTAGTGGAGGGTTGGAGAGAAAAGGGGAAGTGGAGAAGAAAGAAAGAAAAAACAAACAAACAGAATATTACATACACACCAAAGGAAAAAAATAAAGTAATAATAATAATAATAAAAGAAACCAATTGGCCAAAATAGAGAAAGAGGCAGGAATGATAAAATATTTAAAATAAACAGAAAAGAGGAGGAAGGGGGAAAAAATGGAAGAAAAGGTCATTAAAAATGATTATTTTCCTGCTCAAGAGTAGGGAGAGAAAGAGAAAAGAGCGGTGTACTCAGGCTCAGTGGTTTGGGGGCTTTCGTGGCTGAGGCTGGTCTCTGAGGGGGCAGGGGGAGCCAGGTGGGGACTGGGGAGGGGGCAGGGGGAGAGTGAGGGTGATGGTGTATTTTTCGGGGGGAGGTGGGCAATGCAAAATTACCACCTTTCCCCCACAGGGAAGATGTCTGATTTGGGGTGGACCATGGGAACCCCAGGATGGGCTTTAGCTAAGAGCAAGCAGAAATGGCTGGGGAGGGGGGGAACGGATTGATAATGCTCCATGCTTGGCTGAGCCTACGTGATGGCATTCTTTCGGCTAAGAGACGTTGCTAGTTTATAATGCGAGAGAAAGATGGCGTCGTTTGTCCTTCTTGTTTTCTAGGTATATATATATATATATATGAAATATATATATTGTCGAACCCCAAGCCACGCTCATTCCAATGGAGAGGCAGCAGCTCTCTGGAAAAATCACCTTGCAAGCAACTCTATGAGGGCATTTCTTGCCTAAGCCGAGAGGGGGCGCTATTACTCGTAATAAACTGTACATATCCTTATAATGAATCCGCCCGCTGAAAGGAGAAGAGACCCGGTTAGAGGAGCTCAGGGGGTGGCTGCCATGACCCCAGCTCCCCCCAGAGCACAGCCAGGCAGCCAGGAAGAGGCAGGGGTCACCCCCTGGCATGAAGAAGGGCGTGACAGAGACTCAGGACAGGGATCAGAGGGCCCCCACCCCATGTGCACCCTGGAGACCCCCTAGGGAGAGGGTGGTGCTGAGGGCTCTGGGCTGGAGAGGGGGCCCTCTCCAGGCCCCTCCTACACCATCTACTGGGGCTACAGCAGGGTGAGGGGGGTGGGAGAGGGAGAAGGGCCAGCACCTCACGGTTGTGACCTAGGATTAAAAGAGGGAAGAGTTAAATGGAGCCAAAGGCAAATAAACCCCAGCTGTCCCCAGGCTTCCCGGCTCCTACTGGACCTGCCTGGGTTTGTGGACATGCAAGGGTGGGGACCCCTCCAGGATTGGGGCTCACTGTGGGTCACTAGAACCTGCTAATGTGGAACTAGAACCTGCCACCAATGGTTAGTGTGCAGGCTCAGGCACAGCCGCCTCGGAATGCCATGGTGTGTCAGCTAGTGGGGGGGGAAGGGTGCTGGTGTGTGTGTGTGTGTGTGTGTGTGTGTGTGTGTGTGTGTGTGTGTGTGTGTGCGCATGCGCGCGCGTGCACCTCTTTTTGTGCCAGTACTGGGGCTGGAACTCAGGTCCTGGGTGCTGTCTCTGAGCTCTTTCACTCAAGGCTAGTGCTCTACCACTTGAGCCACAGTGCCACTTCTATTTTTCTGTGGGTTAACTGGAAATAAGAGTGTCATGGATTCTCCTTTCTGGGCTGGCTTTGAGCCACCATCCTCAGATCTCACCCTCCCGAGTAGCTAGGGTTACAGGCTTGTGGACCACAGCTCTACTTGCATTTGGTTTTTTGCCACTTCACTGGAGACATGGGCTGGTTTTGAACTGTGAACCTCAGATCTCAGCCTCCTGAGTAGTGAGGATTAACAGGCAGGAGTCACAGTAAGCAGAGGCTTGTGTGTGTGGAAGGGGTGTTGTGAGGCTCTTCTCTTGGCTGGGATCCTACAGAGCCCCCGAAAGCCTGTCCTCCCCTCTGGCCTGACGTCTACTATTTATTTATTTATTTACTTATTTATTTATTTCTGCCAGTCCTGGGGCTTGAACTCAGGGACTGGGCACTGTCCCTGAGCTTCTTTTGTTCAAGGCTAGCGTTCTACCACTTGAACCCAAGTCTTTCTGCATACTAGGCAAGCACTTTCCCACTAGGCCATGCACCTAGTCCCACAACATCCACTACTTTTATATGTATGTATATATATATATATATTATTTTATTTATTTTTTTTTGTCCATTGTGGGTCTTGAACTCTGGGCCTGGGCGTTGTCCCTGAGCTCTTCAGCTCAAGGTTAGTACTCTACCAAAGAACCATAGCACCAATTCCAGTTTTTTGGTGGTTAATTGGAGATAAGAGTCTCATGGTCTTTTGTGCTTGGGCTGGCTTTGAATTGCGATCCTCAGATCGTCCTGAGTTGCCTGGTGACATCCACTATTTTAAAGTTTGCTGTTGTCATTGTTGTTGGGAGGGGGAGGTTGTCAGTGATAACACATACTAGACCAGTGTTGTACCACTTTGGAAAGATTTTAACATATCCTGAGCTGGCTTGGAACTCGTGATCCTCCAGCCTCAACCTCTTGAATGCTGGAATTACAGGCATGTGCCTTTATGGCTGGCTCTACTTTAAGTTTTTGGTTCATTTTGGGGAGGTGACAGGACTAGGGATTGAATCCCAGGGCTTTGTACATGCTAGGCAGGTGTTCTACCATTTGAAACACGCCTCCATTTCCTTTTTCAATTGACTGTCACTCTATTATTTTGTGCTTATCCTGGGGCCGAAAAACAGAACCACTTTCTCTCACTTGGCTTTTTTTTCTGCTCAAGACTGGCGCTCTACCACTTGAGCCACAGCACCACTTCTGGCTTTTTATTGGTTCATTGGAGATGAGAGTATCACAGACTTTCCTGCTGCGGCTGGCTTCAAACTATGATCTTCAGAGCTCAGCATCCTGAGCAGCTGGGGTTACGGTATGAGCCGTTAAGCTCCACTGCTTATGTCATGGGGGGGAGCTGTGTTTCTCGCCCAGTCCCACATGGGGCTTCTGGGGTGGGCAGGGGCTATGTCTCCACACTCAGTCAACTGGCTGGGATGAGGTCTTGAGAATGTATTTTTTTGTTTTTAAGCTAGACTTGAACTTCAGTCTCCCAGTCTCTGCCTCCCACGAAGACAGGCTTACAGGACCTGCTCTAAGCTTTGTCCTGGTTCCCACGCTCATCTTGCAGCCCAGTCTGGGCTCTGTAACTCCCCCATACTCACCTCCCTCCTTCTTAAGGGGAAGCCCCGGGCTTGGGCAGGGAGGGGCCCTAAGAATGTGTGCAGGATCCCCAATCCGCCCTGGTTCCTGGTCAAGTCTCTGTGGCCTCTCGGGGAGGCAGCAAGGCTGGGGGGCCGGGGATGGCGCCTTACCAAGCGGCTGGGTCGTACTCTGCCCACACCCGCACGTACTCATCCAGGTGGTGTGGGCCCAGGATGGAGGAGTCGCGGGTGAGGTACTCGAAGTTGTCCATGATGACAGCGACAAAGAGGTTTAGCATCTGTGGAGGGCGGGGAGATGGGGGAGAGGAGTGGGGTGGGGGATGGAGAAAGGGGTGACACCATCAAGAGGCGTTCTTTCATAAACTGCCTTGCTCAAGGGTAACTTCTTTGTACGAGTACTTAACAACCATAATAAAAATACGAATGGTGAGGATAATAAAGGAAGCTGGCCACTGGTGCCTCACACCTGGCGTCCCAGCCACCAGGAGGCTGAGATCTGAGGATCACAGTTCAAAGCCAGCCCAGGCAGGAACAACCATGACTTTTTTTTTTACCCCCTTTGGTTAGTCCTCGGGCTTGAACTCAGGGACTGAGCGCTGATCTCTTCTGCCCAATGCTAGTGCTCTACCACTTGAGCCACAACATCACTTTTGGTTTTCTGGTGGTTCTTCGGAGATAAAGAGTCTGAAAGCCTTTCCTGCCCAGGCTGGCTTTGAACTGGGATCCTCAGAGCTCATCTTCCTGAATAGCTAGGGTAACAGGCCTGAGCCACCCATGCCCGGCTGAGGGAAGTCACTGACGTCAGTCACATTCTAAAGCAGTCCATTCCTTTTGGTTGGAGCCCCGAGGTTCGAACAACCTGTTTCTCGCCTCCCCCCCCCCCACCATGGCCAAAGACTCACCAGGAAGGAGCAGAGGAAGATGAAAGAAACAAAATAAAAATAAGCAAATTCATTGCCACAGTCAGCCGTGAGGATGCCCGAGTTCCTGTCACATGGTTTCCCGCTGAGACAGGACAGCATGATATTGTGCCAGGCTTCGCCAGTGGCACTCCTGTGGATAAGGGTGAGGGGAGGGACATCAGGGACCTGGGCACTCAAGCTCTGGAGTTGGCAAGGTGTTGAGTTCTGAGTCCCAGGTCGGTCACTAAAACTTTCCGTAGGAGCTTAGACAGGGAAATTCTCATTCATCGTGTGAGAAGACCAGGGGGGCATGAAACATGCCAGCAGCGCCAGGCACTGGCTTGACCGGTGCTCAAATGATACCAGTGGAAGAAAACGATGCTAATGTCTGCGTGTCTGACCTGCTATCATGCTGCCAAACTGCCAGGAGTCCCCGTTATTTATTTATCCTGCGATCTCTGCCATCCGGGATCTCTGATGGTTTCAGTACATCCTGGTTCCTTGTTTCCCCCACCTCTTGAGTTTATTTTTCCCCCATTAACCCCTCTAAGATAGCTCCGGGCCAGTCTGAATGTCTAAACAGAGTCTAGGGCCCGTGTTCTTGGGTGGAATCATGTCTACTGGTTAACTCATTCCTCGTCTCCTGGTGGTTGTGAATTATTACTTATTGAGCATGAAAATCATTCATGACGGGATGTCACAGAAGGAGGCGTTTCTTCATCGGTTGCTGCGGAATCTGCTGAGCCCCACATGTGCTCCCAGCGCCTCCCAGGATACCTTCATGCTTCCCTCTATTGACTTATTTTTGTGCCGGTCCTGGGACTTGAACTCAGGGCCTCGGCGCTGTCCCTGAGCTTTGTACACTCAAGACCGGTGCTCTACCCCGACTTCTGGCTTTGTGGGGGTTCACTGGCGATCAGGGCCTCACGGACCATCCCGCCCGGTCCCTCCGATCGCGTCCTCCCGCCCGGGGCGCAGGTCGGAGGGGGCAGACAGTGCAGCAGCGCTCAGGACCCTGGCACTGCAGGCGCCCGGACGGAAGGTCTGCCCCATCCCACACTTAACCCAGCTGTCTCCCGCAGCCCTCCTCGCTTCCCAGACCCGCGGTCTCCCCGTGCGGAGCCCCAGGCCGTCAGGTGGGGTGGCCCACCTCTCACTCCTCCCTGGGGTCCTGGAAAACGCCCTGGGCCCCAACCGCACCGGGAGTGAGGGAGGACACCTGGGTGCTGGACCACGCCCCACCCAACCGGAAGAGGACAGGGAAGACGAGGCCACGCCCCCAACCGGAAGGGACGCTACCACGCCTCACCCAATCAGAAAGGCAGGATGTGGGCACGCGAGGTGGGGCGACTGAGCCACGCCCACCGGAAGCCACGCCCCCTCCTCACCGGAAGAGAAGCATAAGGGCCTGGAAGAAGGTCCGGAAGTTGTTGTGCTCGGTGATCTGGAAGTCGTCCTCATCACTGTCCTCGTCCTCCATGTCGATGCCGATGTTGCCAAACACCTGGGGAATTGGAGGGAGGTGAATGGGGGGGGGGCAGCCGGAACCCCTGGGGCTCCAGGAGCCCCTGGTGAACGACGATGGCAGTTCTGGGTACCTCAGGGGCGCCGACCCACCTGCATCCCGATGATGGCGTAGATGAAGAAGAGCATGGCGATCAGCAAACAGACGTAGGGCAGGGCCTGGGGGCAGAGGGGCCGGTGAGGGAGGCTGGCACGCTGGGGGCGTCCTCCCCGCCCGTGACGTCAGCGCCCCGCCGCCGTGACGTCGGCGCCCCGCCGTGACGTCAGCGCCCCACGCCAGCTCCCTGACCTTGAAGGACTGCACGAAGGTCCAGAGGAGGATGCGGATGGTGTAGCCCTGCCGCAGGAGCTTGATGAGCCGCGCGGCCCGGAAGAGGCGGAGGAAGCTCAGGTTGATGAAGTTGTTCTGGGGAGACGGAGGAGAACCGGTGACTCTCCACCCACCCCAGGGCTCGGAGCCGACACCACTCACGGAGGCCCCTCCGAGAAGCCAACCAACAAGGAAAAAAAATAAATAAATAAAAACAACGACACAGCAAGCCAGGCCCCCCGCCCCCCAAATAAGGAGGGAGGGAGAGAAAGCACTGGTAATGCAATGTGCGGGGCGGGGAGGGGGAGCTGGGGGAAAAGAAAAAAAATAGGGAAAGAAGAGAAGTCAGGGAAAGCGGGGAAGGAGGAGGCCGGGAGAGGTGCCAACTCAAAAAAGGGTGAACCCCACCAGCCATGGCCCCCCTGGGCTCGGCATGGTCAAACCCAACACAACAGCAACTAAAGTAAAGAGGGAGGAGGGAGAAGGAAGGGGAACGAGGGTGCGGGGGTGGGGGGGGAAGAAAGAAAGAATCAAAGAACAAGGCAAAGAAAACAGGATCTGAATCATCCAATCCCAAACTAAAAAGAAAAAGGAAATCCACCGAAGCAATAAAACAATAACAACAAAAAATAAAGTGGAAGATGGCTTTTATTTCTCCCAACAACCAAATGCACTGAGACGAGAGGACACGAGCAGGGTCGAGTGCGGGGTGGGGTGGGGCACGCCCATCACACGTGAAGAGTGCGCACGCGCGGCACGGGCAGGCGCAGGCCAAGGTGGACTCGTGCGCTTCCTCCGAGGGCATGTTACGCTCCCGGGCCAGAAATGCATCTGTCATCCAAGACTCAGCGGGCACCCTGCCCTGCCCTGCCCTGGCCGAGCTGCCCACCCGCTCCTGCCCGCCCTGACCTCACCCCACGGGGCCAAGAGGAGCAGGGGGCTGGGAGAGCCAATGGGGCGAAAAGGGTTGAGCATCTTTTCTTACCCCCTTGGCGAGCGGGGATGGGGAGGACGGGAGGGAGCTGGGGCTGTTCGGCTGCAGGGTCAGTCCTCGCTGCCCGGCTGATCGGAGAAGATGCATTTGGGGCCCTTTTCCCCCCTCTCTCAGGGATGGCTTCTCAGCTTCTGGGGCTGGGTGGAGTAGCCTGCGGGAAGCAGGAAGGACTGAGCTCCCGGGGGGGGGGGGGGGACTGTGGGGGGGGCTGTGGTCCACCCAGGGGTGGGTGCTGGGGGTGAGGAGGGAGGTAGGGCCGTCCCTGCCCCCAGGACCTCCCTGGGTGGCTCCTGTCTTTGTTCAGTTCCCCCCCCTTCACCCTTCCTCCTATCTACTCCCTGCCTCCAGGTCCTACAAGTGGAGCTGGTGGTGGCCAGTTGGGAAATGATGGGGTGCGGGGGGTTGAGGGGACCCTGGGAGGGGTCGAGAGGCCGAAGGCCACACCTGGACCCAATTTGGTCAATAAAGCAAGTTCTTGGGCAGTGTTGTTGTCGGTTTTTAAAGGTAAGTCCGTCAATCCCAAGTGGTATCTTGGGACTGGACCCGGGGCCACTCACGTGGCAGGCACAGTCACGTGGGTCACACCTGTGGCTGTTTTAAAAAAATGTAATTTTTTGTTTTGTTTTGTAGTTTGGATGAGGGCCATGAAACTTTGGCTTGGGTCGGCCTTGAACTTGTCATCCTCTGGCCTCTGCCTCTCAGTGGCTGGGATTTTAACTATGTACTACAAGGCCCAAATTCCTTCCTTCTTTCCTTCCTTCCTCTTTTTCTCCTTCCTTCCTTCCTTTCTTTTTCTCTTCCGTTTTAAAAGTTGTGATTAAAAACAAACAGATTTTACCAGGAAATCTGATTTCCTGCAGGGCACGGTGCCCTCCAGGTTTCCATAAGTGACAGCGGCTCTCCTGGCACATTGACTTGTGTGGTTGGCAGAGGCCTTGGGTTTTGAGAGCCCTGCCCCGTCCCTGGCCCACTCTTGGCTGTGAGAGGCAGGGAGTACAGGGCTACACAGGGCAGCCCGCTGGGTTCTAGTGGAGGGATTTCTGGCACATGACTGCTCAACTCGGCTAACCCTTCACCCCAGCCAGGAGTCTACGCTGCCGGCATCACAGACTTCCCGTTCATTTGCTTTCTTTCTTCTTTGTTTGGCTGTTGGTCCTGGAGCTTAAACTCAGGGCCTGGGCACCATCCCTGAGCCTCGTCCACTCAAAGCTACCACTTGAACCACAGCTCCGTGTGGAGCTTCTTGGTGGTTCATGGGAGATTCACAGATCTCAGCCTCCTCAATAGCTCAGACTACAGGCTTGAGCCGCTTGGCTACACTTCCTGGCTTTCATTTTGGGAATCAAACTGTGTGGGATGGGGAGGGGGGGCTGGGGACCTGACCACATGGGGTCCACTGTGAGGGGTCCCCCCACCCCGGGCTTCTAAAGCCTCACCCTGCCTGGCCAGCCAGGTTCACCTGCCTTTGGGGCCCCCACCCCCCGCTGTCCCCAGCCCTCCTCCCTTCACCCTGGGGAGCAAGCCATCCCTTCCACGGGTGGATCATAACATGTGACTCAGGTAGAGCATGCGGAGGCCCGGAGCCTCGGAAGCAGCCTGGGGGGTCCGGGGCACAGCCCCCCCCTACATGCAAAGCAGCAAAGGAACCAGCAGGAGAAAGATGCATGCAGGCAGCAGGCAAGGCCTTGAGGGGGCGGGGAGGGGGAGACACAGGAGGGAGGGGAGACGAGGGGGGGGGCAAAGATCATGATCTCCAGCAGAACTTCCAAGGGTCTCCTCTCCCTAGCTTGCATCTTCCCATCAAGGACCCATGATGCCCTGCACTCTGGGCAGGCCCCAGGCCCCGGGCAAGGGGTACAGTGACTAGTCCTCACGGCCCATTGCCTGGCATGGGGGCTTCTTAGTGGCACCCCCTCCCAAGTCAAAGCCCATCTTGGGGGGCCTTGCTCTCGGCTTCTCTAAGTCAGCCACACCCCATGCATTTCAGCCCCTCTGTTCTGGACAATATGCCCCCCCCCCCAATCACAGCACATGCTGTCTGAGGCCTAGTGGCCCCTTCTCTACCCTGTTGATGTCACTCAGCTTCCAGCTGACAGCAGCTACCACTTCAAGTGGATTCAGGGCTTTGGGGTCTAGTGCCTGCCTCTGCTGCTTCTTGGGGGGCTTCTGAGCTCCCCTCCCCTGCTGCTCACTCACTGACCCCCAACGGGGGCTCTAGGCGTCTGGTGGATGATGCCTGTGTCCTGCCGACAGGGGAGGGGCCTGGTGCATTGGCACTAGTGGGTGTGTCCAGAGGCAGAGAGGTGGGGGTCCGGTGCCCGAGGGGCTGTGAGAGAGGTAGACATGAGGTGAGGTGTGCAAGGTGGACACATGGCCCACAGGGGAGTGTGTATATGTGTGAGAGAGAGCGAGGGAGTGTGCTGGGGGGGAGAGGATAGTACTAGCTCACTAGAGCACAGGGAAGGAGGAGGGAGGAGGAGTGGAAGAGACAGACAGTGGGGGCAGGGTGGGCGTGCGGCATGGCAGGCTGGCTGCATCCCCCCCCCGCGTCCCCCATTAGAAGCTGGGGTGACCCATGCGATGCGTCCACACTTAATGTAAGGCATTTAGACTTCAGAAAGAAGAAAACACCAACCGGATTCTAGATGTAGATGTTGAAGATGGAGGGAGAGGCGGGCGGGAGTTTTGGGGAGGCGAGTCAGCGTTTTTGTTTTTTGTTTTTTGTTTTGTTTTGTTTCAGGTTGATTTGTAACCAGTGCCCCCAAAAAACAAAAAAAGTAACCAATGGGTTTTGGGGGTGCGGGGTGGCAGTGGGTGGGGTTGAGTCATTGGTGTATGGACACAGACCACGCACGGATGAGGGATGAGGGCATAGTGCATTTTGATTGCATGAGTTTTTTTTTTTTTTTTTTTTCAGACGGAGTTGTGCCAACAACAGTTTAAAGAGCAGGCATGGAAGGAAGACAAGACAGAAACACAGTCATTATCGACCGCGCACAGGCCAAAGCCCACCTCCCCTACCCGTCTGCCTTCCCGGCCTCTGATTGGCTCAGTGCCAACCTCAGATCTGGTGGCCTTACCTGGGAGGCAGACAGGGACTGTGGGGGACCCCACACAGCCCGGGGCTCAGCCCCAGGGCACCCCTGCCCAGCTCCCCCCATTCCTTTCCTGATGGCCATGCATGAATATTTGTGGCAACAATAACAATAGCAATAATAATAATTCTATTAGTAGCAAAGTACATCACTGTTTTATTGTATTTTTTAAATTTGTTTTTGTCTGTCGTGAGGCTTGAACTCTGGCCTGGGTGCTATCCGAGTTCTTCAGCTCAAGGCTAGCACTCTACCGCTTGGGTCACAGAGTCACTTCTGGTGTCTCATTGGCGATAAGAGTTTCATGAACTTTTTGTGCCCAGGCTGGCTTTGAACCCTGATCCTCAGATCTTAGCTTCCTGGGTAGCTGGGGTGACGGATGTGAGCCACCAGCTCACTATTGTGTGTGTGTGTGGAGGGGGTTCTGGAGCTTGAACTCAGGGCCTAGGTGCTGTCCCGGAGCGTCTCTGCTTTAGGCTGGGACTCCATTACTTGAGCCATGGTGCCATTTCGGGCTTTGTGGTGGTGCACTGACGTTTAAGCCCATCTCATAGACTTCTGTGCCTGGACTGGCTTCCGACTGCGATCCTCAGATCTCAGCTTCCTGCACAGCGGGGATTTCAAGCTGTCTGGAGTTGCTGGTTGTCCAGCAGGGCTTTGTGAGCTATAGCATCTGCCATTATATTATTACTATTACCACTGGTTTTTTTGTTTTGTTTTGTTTTTGACCAGTCCTGGCTTGAACTCAGGGCCTGAGCACTGTCCTTGGGCTTTTTCTCAAGCCTAGAACTCTACCACTTGAGCCATAGCACCACTTCTGGCGTTTTTCTATGTATGTGATACCAAGGACTTGAACTCGGGTCTTCATGCATGCTAGGCAAGCACTCTACCAGGAGGCCAAACTCCCGGTCCTACTATTACCACTGTTGTTACTATTTTTTCTGTCATGGCGCCAGGCCTCTGCTCTACACCATACAGTTATTATTGTTATTATGGTTATTATTATTTCTACTGTTATTAGGATACCACTGACCACCCCCCCATCCTCCTGGCAGAGCCCCAAGAGCCCCCCCTCCCCCTCCCTCCTCCCCATTTCCCCAGTCAGGACTCACTCGCAATGGCCAAAAACAGGGTGTGGCCAAAACCACAGCATCCTAACTTTTCCACAACCTTGAGAGCCTCCCCGACCCCATGCTGGGTGTGGTGAGTCCCAGGGGTTCCCTGACACCTCGAGTGTCGTTCTGTCCCGGGGGGGGCACGTCCTGAGGACCTGTGATCCCCCTGCCCACACTGCATCATTTGCAGGAACTCAGCTTTGGGGCCTTTACATATCTGTCAACTCCCACAATGCACGTGTGCTCATTAGCTATTCATAAATCATGACTTATTCATGACCCTCATGGTGTATTAATAAGCCCCATAATTTACTCCTGATGCCACCGTCAGGGGGCATGGCATCCCCACATCTGGGTTTTGGGGGGCCCCCCCGTCCTCCCCTCCTGTCCCTGGATGGGCCTGGCTGAGCAGTGCCTCTGAAGAATCCCAGGTCTGCACCTCTTCACCCCCTTTCCCACCTACCCAGGCCCCAAGTTGCCCCAGAGAGAAGCAGCCGGCTGGAGACTCACCCCAAACTCAGTGACCAGGATGTCTGTAATGCTGCCCAGAACGGTCACAAAGTCGAAGATGTTCCAGGCATCGCGGAAGTAATTCTAGAAGGGAGGCCACAGGACAGATGTCAATGGACGCCTCTGTGCCCTGCCCCGTGCCCACTCCTGCTTAGCATGTGCTCCCACGGACCCCTCAAAAGCTTTCTCCCTCCTCACCTGGTTCCAGGGCCTTGTCTCCCCTCTGCTGGGGAAAGAGGGAGCCCTCTCCACCCCCGCCAGGCATCACCGGATATCTCCCATTTTCTGTACGGTGACCCAAGCTCAGAGAGCAAAGCTACTCACCTGTCTTGAGGCCAGTAATAGAAAGACAGGGAGTCGGGATTTGAACACAGGACTGTACAGTGCTTTAGGACATTTCATTAAACCCCAGACTCTGGACTCAGATTCCCTGTTCCAGTAGCTGGAGGGCTGTGTGGCTAGGGGTAAGTGGCTTAACCTCTTTGTGCCAGTTTCCTGACAATAACCCACTGCAGGGTGTGGGTTTTGGGGGGTAGTTCCTCTCTGGGATCCTCTGAACCCTGTATGATCCTCCAGGAGCCCCTGAGTGCCCCTCTGCTGAGCTGGAGAAACATCTTTGTGGATAAAAGCTATTGTACTGAGATGGTGGGGTCATTTGTCACAGCAGCTCACAGTGCTCCAAGCTGACTGATACACCGTCCTCACTCCAGTCTCTGCTGGGCGCTGGCTTAGGAGGAGGGATGCACAGATACAGCTGGACAGCCAAAGCCCCAGGGCCCTGGGGCCCCCCAGCTCTCTTCACCCTCTCCTGCCTCAAGACAGACGGATGTGGCCCCAGCACTGTAACAATGACCAGGACTTGGGGACTGGTCTCTGAGGTCATCTCCTGGGGTGCTTCTTTTAACTCTAACCCAGTGCCTTTGTCTTAGCTCCCTGCGATCTCCTATTCAACTTGAGGCCTTTCATCCTTTGCTCTCAGGGCCTCAGGAAGCAGCCTGTGATTGACAGGATGGGGGAGGGATCAAGCCCCCCCCTCCCCAGCTTCCTCCTCCCAGATGGGTGTGCTCTCTGCTGCCACCTGGAGGTCAGTAGCGGCTTTGCACTTTGAGCTCACAGGCTGCCCCTCCTCCCCTCTCCTGGGCTCAGATCCTCAGATCTGCTTCTGAGGAATTCAAAATGGACACAAGCCTCTAAGATGTTCACCACACACCTCAAGTGACAGAACTAAAAGGTTCTCTAGCATGAGGATCTAGAGGCAAGGGAGATTCAGGGCGGATTCCTGCAGGACTGGCAGGGAGGAGGGAGACAGAGCCTTGGTTCTGGGCAGAAGAATTCACCCAGTGGGTGACTGTTTCAGATGGAAAGAAATGCATGGCCCCAGCACATCTAAACCCCCGTGGTCGGGTGAGTGAAGGGATGGAGTGGTGGCTCATGCCTATAATTTTAGCTACTCAGGAGGCTGAGCTCTGAGTGTGACAGTTCAAATCCAGCCTGGGCAGAAAAGTCTGGGGGACTCTTATCTTCAATTAACCCCCCCCAAAAAACGTGACTCAAGTGGTAGACAGTCAGCCTTGAGCAAAACCACCCAGGGATCCCACCCAGGCTCTGAATTCAAGGCCCAAGATCAGCACAAAATAAGATCAGGTATTTTGCCAGGTGCTGGTGGCCCCCGCCTGTAATCATAACTCAAGAAGTCTAAGAATTGTGGTTGGAAGCCATCTAACTTCTTCCACATATCTTGCTCATCCTTTATTTTCTATACTGGTTCTATGTCTTGAATTCGGGGCTTGGGTGTTGTTCCTGAGCTTCTTTACCTCTTGTACCACAGCTTTACTTCTGGATCTTTTTTTTGGGGGGTGGGTCAGTTGTGGGGCTTGAACTCTGGGCCTGGGCGCTGCCTCTGAGCTCTTCAGCTCAAGGCTACCGCCCTACCCCTTGAGCTACAGCGCCACTTCCGGTTTTCTAGAGGTGAATTGGAGATGACAGTTTCACGGTCTTTTGTGCCCAGGCTGGCTTTGAACCTTGATCCTAACCCTCTCCCCTGACTCACCCCTCCAGCCCCATGTTGGTGCTTACCAAAATCCCAAAGGCCATGACTTTCAGCACACACTCCAGGGAGAAGAGGGAGGTGAAGACGATGTTGAAAACTTTCAGGGCGTTCTCGTAAGCTGTGGAGGCGCCATCAAACTAGAGAAGAATGGGAGGAGGAGAGGGAGGTCAGCACGCTGGGCCAGGGGCTGGTCAGGAAGCCCTGCAGCCATCTTTCCTGAGGTCCCAGGCAAATGTCAGTAAACCCTAGGTCTGGCCTGCCTCGTGCACACAGCCTTCCTGGGGGCCGGGATTATAGGAGTGAGCCACTGTGTCTGGCTTAGATCTCTGCCCCCCACCCCTCTCCCACCCCAATTCTTGCTGGCTTATTGCACTGGACCTGGGCAAGGTGGGAGCTATTTCCAGCGTCTAAGAAAATCACTTCATTTCTTCAATAATGCCCCCCTCCCCCCAGCACAGTCACTGTTCTCCTGGCTCCCTGTGAAATCGTCTTCTGATTTTAATCAGAATGGAGCCCAGGTCCAGGGCCTAATTACTCACTTGCTCTGATCTGGGTATAGTTTGTGTCTTTCATAGGCCCTGGGTTAAAGGCTTATTTTACTAGTGCTGAGGCCTGTGTGTGTGTGTGTGTGTGTGTGTGTGTGTGAGCTCAGGGCTTGGGGTGCTGTTCCTGGGTTTTTTTACTCAAGGTTAGTCCTCTACCACTTGTACCACTTGCAGCCACAGCTCCACTTTTGGCTTTTTAGTGGTTCCTCGGAAGTAAAGAGTCTCTTGGACTTTTACTACCTGAGATGGGTTTCCAACGACCATCCTCAGATCTCAGCCTCCTGAGTAGCTAGGATTACAGGGACGGGCTAGAGGCGGGACCCAGTGCAAGGAAATTAGGTCTGGGGACATAGCCTTCTCCTTCTGCAGAGCCTTTGCTGGACTATATGGCCTTTGTTCCTTAAGTCACCTTAACTTCTTTTCTTTACGAAGCTGTCTTGTCTCAGGTGTTTCATTATAGTAACGGGAAAATAAGGTCAGAGTAGAGGAAACGTTATGACAGCTGGACGGAGGAAGGAATAAATTCCTAGGGGCCTCTCACCCTAGATGTGGGACACTGGGACAAGTCCAGGCCCTCTGGCTCCCCTTTGCTTTTTCTTCTTTCCCTTTTTTTTTTTTTTGCCAGTCCTGGGCCTTGAACCCAGGGCCGAAGCACTGTCCTTGGACTTTCTCAAGGTTAGAGCTCTACCACTTGAGCCACAGCACCACTTCCAGCTTTTTTCTATGTATGTGGTACTGAGGAATCGAACCCAGGTCTTTGTGCATGCTAGGCAAGCATTCTACCACTAGGCCAAACTCCTGGCCCCTTTCCCTTCTTTCTTTTTTTCCTTCTTTTTTTTTTTTTTTTTTGGTATGTCATGGGACTTGAACTCTGGGCCTGGGCGCTGTCCCTGAGCTCTTCAGCTCGAGGCTAGCATTCTACCACTCTGAGCCATAGTGCCACTTCTGGTTTTCTGGTGGTTCCTTGGAGATAAGAATCCCACCACCTTTCCTGCCTGGATTAGCTCTGAACTGTGGTCCTCAGATCTCAGCCTCCTGAGTCCCTAGAACTAAAGCTGTGAGCCACCAGTTCCAGGTTCCCTCTGGTTTTTCTATGTCATGAAGAAACACAGGAGCTGGAGACTTAAATGGCCAAGCACAATGCCCTGTGCAGTTGTGGAGATCCTGCCTCAAAGGACAACTGACTGTAATAAAAGATGTTTCGGGACAATCTGGGTCTTTTGAGTACAGATGTCCAGAGAAGCCAGAAGCAGAGCTGTGGTCCGTGTGGCAGAGCGACAGCCTCAAGCAGAAAAGCTTAAAGACAGCACCCAGGCCTCGAGTTCAAGTCCCAATTAGGAAAGAAAAATGAAGGAAAAGACTGCATTCATTGAGGGTTTCTAAAATTACAAACCAAGTACAACGACTGCCTGAGCTTTCTCACGGAATCCTCACCCTCAGCACACATTTCATGGACAGGGGAGGAGACTGAGGCCCGGGGGAGTCACCGGGCTGGACTCAAGGACTCGAATCCGGGACCTCAAACTTCACAGCTGAAAAGTTCATTCACCCAGGAGGCTCCCAAAGGCCCCCCTCGCTTCCTCCATCCACCCTCCTGGAGGCTTTGCCCCCCCTGCCACTCAGCCCTTGCCAAACTCTGGATCTCTGGATGCCCGGAGCTCTAGTGTCATCCAACAGCGACATCCAGGAGAAGCCTGCGAAGAGCCAGCTGGGGGAGGTCAGGGAAGGCTTCCTGGAGGAAGCGTCCTGTGGCCCGGCTGAGGGAGGAGCTGGCTGGGCAGAGCGGGTGGGAAGGGCGTGCGGGCCGCTCACCTTCATCATCAGAACGATGGTGTTGAGGGCGATCATGGCCATGATGGTGTACTCGAAGGGTGGGGACACCACGAACTGCCACATCCGGTACTGGAAACTCTGCTTGTTCTGCGGCATGTGCCGCGTGAGGGGCTTGGCGCTGATGGCAAAGTCGATGCAGGCTCTCTGTGGAGAGAGGCGGGCGTGAGGGGGGAGAGGCCGGCCACACACCCGGCCCAGCTCAGCTTCTCACCCCTGCCCTCCACAAACTCCTTTCCTAGGCAGCCAATGGGGGGTCACGCCTGTCCTCCCGCACCCCAGGAGGCTGAGCGGGACGCCAGCCCGGGCAGGAAAGGCCTATGAGACCCTTTGTTTTTTCATTGATCGTGGAACTTGACTTCTGGGCCTGGGCGCTGTCCCTGAGCGCTTCAGCTCAAGGCTACCACCCTACTCTTGAGCCACAGTCCCACTTCTGGTTTTCTAGTGGTTCACTGGAGAGAAGAGTCTCATGGACTTTAGTGCCCAGGCTGGCTTTGAACCACCAGCTGAGATCTCAGGAAGCGTTGGGATGACAGGCGTGAGCCACTGTGCCCGAGCCCCATGAGACTCAGCTCCACCGAACCACAAAAACCAGAGCTGTCGCTGGGTACCATCGCTTTGTGTCTGTGTTTAGCTAGAATCCCACCTCGAGGAGAGGAGCTGGGACTCCATACGCCTCCCATCCCACACTGCTGGACGAGTGGAAATGAGAGTCACACAGACATTGCTGTGCTTAGGCTGGCTTTGAACCACGATCCTTAGATCTCAAGTTGTGGAGAAGCGAGAATGACAGATGTGAGGCGCTGGCTCTCAGGTGTTTAGTTTTTGTTTCTTTTCAAAACCAACCATGTAGCTCAGGGCTGGCCTTGAACTGAAGTTCCCCTACATTAGCCTGCCAAATACCACGACTGCGGGTGTGTGCTGCCTCACTGGGCAAGGCCGACCCGCTTTCCACTTGTATTTTGCTGTCCGTCTCATGAAGAGGTGACATACCATGGGATCTGCATCTCTAATGACTCAAAAAAGCCAGACATGGTGCTTTGGCTCAAGTGGTAGAGGGCTAGCCTTGAGCAAAAAGAAACTCAGGGACAGTGCTCCCAGCCCTGAGTTCAAACCCCAGGACTGGCATCAAAAAAAAAAAGGAGCAAAACCCAGCCCTTTTGTGGCTCTAGGGGATGCTCGTTACCGCAGCACACCTGGTGTGACTGACTGATACATGCCACATGGTGAGGGAAGGCGCATGACTGTGCCTGTGTGTGAAGATGGGGTGGGCCACAGCTGGGCGTCGGTACCTCGTTTTTCTCCAGGCTGTACTCTTCCATCATCTTATCCCCCTGTTCCTGGAAAGTGATGATAATCAAGGCCACGAAGATGTTGACGAAGAAGAAGGGGAAGACCACGAAATAGACCACGTAGAAGATGGACATTTCCATGCGGTACCCGGGGCTGGGGCCCTGGTTCTCAAATGTGGCATCCACGGAGTGCTTGAGGACCCTGGGAGGAGGTTGGGGACAGGAATGGACAGAAGAATGGAGAGGACACGGAAATGACACAAAAGTTACCATTACTGGTAAGTACAAAGGCCTGTGGTACTCGTGCTAAGTATAGGGTTAGTGATACATAGACTAAGTATCCAGTACTTGTTCCAAGTGCCAGATTGGATCGTGGTCATGCTAAGTATTTTGTACTTGTGCTGAGTACCAGGTTTGGCAGTACTGATGCATTGAATACTTCTGCTAAGGACTGAGGGTAGCAGTAATGATACTAAGTGCTATGTACTCAGTGCTCAGTGCTAAGTACCAGGGCTTGTGGCTGTGATGCTCCAGCAATATGCCTAAGATGTTAGTGACTTTTGCAGCCAGCCTCTTGGGGAAGCTGCTTCTGGCTCCATCTTGCATATAGGGAAACTGAGGTATACAAACTGCAGGGGTTTTCAAATCAGAAGAGAGTGGCGCAAAGACTCTCTGGCTACAATACTTAAAAAGCCCACTGGGGGGGGGGGCAGGAGTTTTATCTAGTGGTAGAGTGCTCGCCTTGCATGCACAAAGGCCTGGGTTCCATTCCTCCATACCACATACATAGAAAAAAGCTGGAAGTGGCGCTGAGGCTCAAGTGGTAGAGCTCTGGCCTGAGAAAAATTCCAAGGACAGTGCTCAGGCCCTGAGCTCAAGGACCACAACTGGCAAAAAAAAAAAAAACCCACCAGGAAGAAAATGGCACAATTGTAAATGATGATGACACAGCCCTGGCCTGTCCCTCACATTTGAGGAGACCTGTGCTAGGTGCCAGCAGGGGGCAAGTGGGGTCCCCAGAAGTTCCCTGCCTTTGCCACAAGGAGGCCCTGTGAGGCCTGATTTCCACACCACCAGGTCGCCATCCCTAGAGGCCGCTGCCGCTTTGTGGCAAGCAGTGCTGGGATGTGAACTCCGGACCAAGCTTTGCACTTGCTGGGCAGGCGTCCCATGGCTTGAGCCACAGCCTCGGCCCGTTTTGGTGTCGTTTTTTGGATAAGGTCTCAAGTTTCTGCTGGGGAAGGCTTGGATGGCTCTTTTCCCACCTTCACCTCTGTGCAGCTGGAACTAACAGCTGTGCTTTTACCACGCTCAGCATTATTTATTTTGTTTTTGCCAGTTGTGGGGCTTGAACTCGGGGCCTGAGCACTGTCCTTGGACTTTTTTTTCCCCCTCAGGGCTAGAGTGCTACCCCTTCGTGCATGCTCGGCAAGCACTCTACCGCTAGGCCAAACTCGCGGCTCTCGGCATTATTTTACTGCACATCTTTGTGATGCTGAGCACGCCCTGCCACTGTCCATCACCCAGTCAACCTCTCTCCTAAGCCACGGCCATCTCTACAGAGCCACACTGTCACAGAGCCGTGCCCAAGGCCGAGCCACACCCACCAGACAGACACGCCCCCACGGGCACGGCATCCTATCACAGAGACACGTGCCCGCCAGGCCACGCCCCCACGGGCACGGCATCCTATCACAGAGACACGTGCCCGCCAGGCCACGCCCCCACGGGCGCGGCATCCTATCACAGAGACAGGTGCCCGCCAGGCCACGCCCCCACAGATGCGGCATCCTATCACAGAGACACATCCCCGCCAGGCCACGCCCCCACGGGAGCGGCACCCTATCACAGAGACACGCGCCCGCCAGGCCACGCCCACACCTGGAGCTCCATCCTATCATCCATATTGTGCCATTATAGCCCCGCCCCGTCCACTGAGCCCGTCTACACCGGTGCTGCGAGGAGCTGGGTCCCTTGAGCAGCCACACCCTCCATACAATCACCCTCTCACGGAGCCACGCCCTCTCCAGGCCTAACCCGCTGGCCCAGCCTGGCCCCCTGCCACGGAGCTGCCCACCAGCCTCAAGCCCGTCCTGGGGAACCATCCCGTCACACCCTCGCCGCTGGGATCTGGAGCCAACAGCTGCCTGGGCTGCGCCCTGCGACCCTCATTTCCCCCTCCCACTTCCCCCCGCTCCCTACCTGTCGGCCACGCCCACCACGCATGACCACGCCTCTTCCAACCACACACGGCCCCGCCCACCCCGGGACCACACCTCTGGAGGATGGACACGCCCCTCCGGCGCCGGCCCCGCCCCTCCCCGGCCCCGCCCCTCCCCGCCCCGGCCACGCCCCCGCTCACTGCGGCCAGCCTTCCCCGGTGGACACGGTGAAGAGGGTGAGCAGCGCCCACAGCACGTTGTCGTAGTGGAACTCGTACTTGCGCCACTCCCGGTCCCGGGCCTTCACCTCGTTCTTCTCGTACAGGAGGTACTTGCCCCTGCGGGATGCGAACGTGAGGCCCGGGCGCCCTGGGCCCCCTCCGGGGCGCCCGAAACCCGCCGGGCCCTGTGTCCCCCAGGCCTCCTGCGCCTGCCCCCGGGTCCCCTGAGCTGCCAGGCTGGGCGCAGCTGACCCGTTTCTGGGGTGAAGGATCTCTAGCCATTTCTATCGTCTACACCTCCTTTCCACTACCGCAAAAATGGGGAAGGACAGCCCACTGGCCTTGATCTACAAAGACAAAAGCGTCGGACCTGGGCAGCCAGGGCGCACGCCGGCCATCCGGCCACCCCGGGGGCTGAGATCTGAGGATCCCGGTTCAAAACCAGCCCGGGCACTGAAGGCCGTGAGGCTCTCATCTCCAATGAGCCACCAAAAGCCAGAAACAGAACTGTGGCTGAAGTGGTAGAGACAGCCTTGAGCAAAAAAACAAAACAAAAACAACACACACACAAACCCAAAAAACGAACCAAAAAGCTCAGGGACAGCACCCAGGTTCTGAATTCAAAACCAACACACACACAAATAATTAGAGCGGTAGAGAGAGCTGGGCAATTGTGGGGCAATTATTGTCGAGAAACCCTGCTTTATCATGTTTTTATTTCTTTTGGAGACAGGGTCATGAAATATAGGTAGCCTAGGATGGTCTAGAACTCACAATCCTCCTGCCTCAGCCATCGAGGGCTGAGATTACAGGCTTGGGCGACCACACCCGCCTACCCTCCGAATCTCACAGCAGTGGGGGTGGAGTTGCTTGTGCATCTCAACTCCAGAACCATTTCATTTGCTTTTCCCAGCTTCAATCCCACCGTGAGTATGCAAGCAGCTGAGCTGTTGTTGAGGGCTCCCGCCAGGGCCTCCCTCTACTGTCCCCCCATACACAGAGCCCCTCTTACCACGTGAGAACTCACCGACAATCTTTCTCAAACTCCTTGGACTCGTCGGTGCAGTGGAAAAACTTCCCTTTGAACAGCTGCACGGCCACGACGGCGAAAATGAACATGAACAGCATGTACACAATGAGGATGTTGAAGACGTTCTTAAGCGAGTTCACCACGCAGTCGAACACAGCCTGTGGGCAATGGGGAAGGGTGGGGGGACAGCATGAGACACCCCAGACCCCCACACCCACCGGGTCTGTGCGCCAGGCAGCCCACAGCCACGGGAAGCCCTGGCATCTTTGCTGAATGGACTTTCCTGTGTCCCCTGACCCAGACGGCTGAAGGTTCGTATATATCTCATCCATCATTTAGAGATGAGGGCCGCAGCCAAGGTTCTTGAGGCGAACCCCATGCACACTGGACACCCCCACTGTCACCATCATTTTGGGGTGACAGGTGAGTCCCTCACGAAGGGCTCCTGACTCCATCGGAGAGAGAGAAGCTTTGGAGTCAGATTCAGTCGTGTTTTTAGTTTGTCAATCCTGGGGCTTGAACTCAGGGCCTGGGTGTTGTCCCTGAGTTTTTTCACGCAACACTGTGCTCTACCACTTGAGCCACAGTTGTGCAAATGGCCTTTTGGTGGTTGGTTGGAGCAAAGAGTCTCCTGGATTTTCTTGCCTGGGTTGGCTTTGAACCATGATCCTCAGATCTCAAACTCCTGAGAGGCTGGATAACAGGCATGAGCCACCCACATATTTTTTTTCTTTTTTGCCAGTCCTGGGCTTGAACTCAGGGCTTGAACACTGTCTTTGGGCTTTCTCAAGGCTAGAGCTCTACCACTTGAGCCACAGCACCACTTTAAGCTTTTTCTATGTATGTGGTACCAAGGAATCTCGAACCTAGGTCCTTGTGCATGCTAGGCAAGCACTCTACTACGAGGCCATGC
The DNA here is from genome assembly GCF_031878675.1 of Megascapheus bottae. Lineage (NCBI taxonomy): Eukaryota > Metazoa > Chordata > Mammalia > Rodentia > Geomyidae > Megascapheus > Megascapheus bottae. The sequence goes on along the minus strand of NC_143509.1, from coordinate 2,425,826 downwards.
TCCCAGGCCACTGGCTGGCTTTTATTTTTATTTTTATTTTTTGCCAGTCCTGGGCTTGAGCTCAACCCCTGAGCACTGTCCTTGGACTTTCTCAAGGCTAGAGCTCTACCACTTGAGCCTCAGCGCCACTTCCAGCTTTTTCTATGTATGTGGTACCAGGGAATCTCGAACCCAGGTCCTTGTGCATGCTAGGCAAGCACTCTACTACTAGGCCATGCTCCCAGGCCACTGGCTGGCTTTTATTCTTTGGGGATTTGAACTCAAGTCCTGAGGCTTGCTAGCTGCAAACTACACCACTGAACCATGCCTCCAGCCTTTCTGTTTTGTATCTGAGATAGAGTCACACTTCCGGCCCATGCTGGCCTGGACCACGATCCTCCTGTTTATCCTTTCCTCGGAGCTGGGATGACAGTCTCCTGTCACTCCACCCAGCTCAGGGTCCACAAGCTGCCTCGGAAATGTTTGCCTAGGCTGGCTTTGAACTGAGATCCTCCCTAGGCCAGCCTCTAATACAGAATCACAGGCTAAAACCTGGTTGCCCTCCCTCCCTCCCCACTTCTCCCTCTCTGAACAGCAGCTTCAGAAATGATGTCCTTGAGCCTAAGGCTCAGGGAATCGAGAGATTTTCAGTTCAGCCTGCCTCACTACCATCTGCAGATCAGGACTCAAAGCCGGCCTGGGTAGGAAAGTCGGTGAGGCTCTTATCTCCAATTAATCACCCGAAAACCAGAAGTGGCTCCAGGGGGAGGGTGGTAGAATTCACACTATGAGCCCAGGCTTTGGCTTTGACCTTCCAATTGTCCCGCCTCTGCTTTCCCAGTGCAGGGGCTGCAACAGGCCCCACCACGCCTGCTCGGATCTTGAGCAGAGCTCAGCCGGCTGGGCGGCTCCCCTGGCCCATCTCACCTTGAGCTTCGGCAAGCGCTTGATGGTCTTTAGGGGACGGAGCACCCGGAGAACGCGGAGGGATTTGATGGTGTTTATGTCCTTTCCTTTGCTGTTGCCTCTGTGGGAGATGTTGGGGTGGGAAGAGAAAACGTGGAGATGAGGTTGGAGAATGGTGGGGTGGGAGCTGGTGACACACCCCAGTCTTTTCCTTCTAGAGATGGGGCCGTTTGGGTTCAAGAGCCAGTGAGTTTTTGTATTTTTGGTGCAGGTTCTGGGCGGCATCCCTGAGTATTTTCCCCTCAAGGTTGGCGTTCTGCCACTTGAGCCACAGCACCACTTCTGTTTTTTTGCTGGCTCAATGGAGATCAGAGTCTCTTGGACTTTCCTATCCAGGCTGGCTTCGAACCTTGATCCTTGGATCTCAGCCTCCTGAGTCACTGGTAGTCGGGGGTTAAGTTGCAGCCTGGCTGGCCGCCCCCCTCCCCGATTCTTGTGAGGATCTGGTGTGGAGGAGTGAGGACCTTTGGTCCCTTTGAAGAGAGCTTTCCTCCTTCTAGAACCATCTTGGAAGGTGCCCCTCCCGGGAGTCCAGGGACCGGAAATGACCACAGCCAAGGTCAGTGCCCCTTTCTCTATGCCTGGCTTTGTGACAGCGGTACAAAGGGTTCAGCTGGGGGAACCCTGCCCCTCCTGGAACAGCATGGCCTCCCACCACCCTGACTTTCAGTGGCCATCCCCGCCCCCCCCCACCTCCAACCCCAAGCAAACCTCAGGGCCACCGGTTCAAGGTGCTCAGGCCCCACCTCCCAGTGCCCTCCCTGGCCACCCCCCCCCCCCCGCCACTGCTTCTGGCTTCCTGGACTGTGCATGCTTCTCTCATCAGGGTGGGGTGTGTATGGGGCAGAGGGGAGGCTCTCGGGGGGTGCACCCCACTCTGTGTGCTTGGGGCTAGAAATGATCAGAATGATTGAGGCAAAAGGTAGCCACAAGTCCTGTCCCCTGGGGATTGGATTCTGCATGTGCGCATGCGTGTGTGTGTGTACTCGAGTGCACATGTGCATTGTGTGTCCTGGGGCTTGAACTCAGGGCCTGTGTGCTATCCCTGGGCTTTGTTGCTCAAGGCTGTCACTCTACCACTTGTGCCACAGCCCCACGCCTCAGTTTTGTTCTGGTGTTTAATTGGGGGTGAAAAATCTCACGGGCTTTCCTGCCTGCGCTGGGCCTTGGAACTGCGATCCTCCTATCTCAGGCACCCCCTGAGCGGCTGGGATTACAGGCGTGAGCTACCGGTCTGGGGTCTCAGTCATTGGAATAAGTGACAGGACAGTGCCAAGAACACAAGGCCAGACAGATGCGGCCCAGAAAGCATGTGACTAGCAGCAGGAATGGAGGGAGAGAGAGAGAGAGAGAGAGAGAGAGAGAGAGAGAGAGAGAGAGAGAGAGAGAGAGAGAGAGAGAGAGAGAGAGAGAGAGAGAGAGACTTTACCGTGTGCTGCTCCTGGTCACGGGACGTGGCAGGGGAGACAGACGGTGAGTTTCCTCAGAGGAGAGAACACAGATCACACGTGCACGCACAGACACACGAATGTTTGGGCCCCGGCCCCCGCCACCCCCAGGCAGCAGACGGAAAATGGCCACGCTTGCAGCTGGACGCCCTTCTGTGTAGCCTCACCCCACCCCACCCCACCCCAGGCCCCAGCATCCACCAAGTACAAATTTCCAGGAGCAGGAGCGCTGGAGGCTGGCAGGGAGTACAGCCATACTTGGCATTCCTGGTGGCCGCCTAGAGCTGGTGAAACCCCTTCTTCCCTTTTCCCGCTGGACTCTGGAAGCCCCGCCCCCTGACCTGCCAATCTCAAAGGAGGTGACCGGCCAGGAGCCTGGGTTTGACTGAGAAATGTGTCTGTGGTGTTCTGATGCTCTGGAAACCACAGCTGTGACCTTTCTCTGTTCTGGTTTGGGGCTAGGTTTGAACTCAGGGCTCTGTGCTTGCTCCACAGGGGCTCGACTACATGGGTTACGTGCCCAGATCATTTTGTTATGGTGTTATTGGTTTTGCTCAGGGCTCAGTGCTGTCTTTGGGCTTTCTCAAGGCTAGCACTCTACTACTTGAGCCTCAGCACCACTTCCATGTATGCCATACTGAGGAATCGAACCTGGGTCTTCCTGCATGCTAGGCAAGCACCCTACCACTAGGCCACACTTCTGGCCTCTTATTATTTTCTAATCAAGCCTCACACTTACGAGCATGCTGGCCTCAGACTGCGATCTACCTATTGTACTTCCGCCACAGCTGGGATGGCAGGCGTGCACTATTGGGTCCAGCTACGGATTGAGATTGGGGTCGCCTGGCTTTTTCTGCCCAGGAATTGCTCTCTCCCCAATCTCAGCCATCCCTGCCTCCTCAGCCTCCTGAGTGACTGGGATTGCAGGTGTGAGCCATCGTGTCTGGCCAGTGATACATTTTTAGAACACACAGAATAGCTTATTCTGTGCTGGATTCCCTGCACCCCATTTTCTCTACATCCCCCCCAATCTAGCTGCGGGAGGTTTAGCTTCCCGCTCGGTGGACAGGTGATGGAGAAGCTTTCAATGACATTGATCTTGACTGATCAGAGGGTTTTGCTGTCACACGTGGCATCCCGTGACAGTCCCTGCCCTGCCCTGCTCTGAACCAACACAGCACCATTTTGCCTAGCAGGAAGCTGAAGCCCAGAGAGGGAAAGTGACTTTTCCAAGGGCACACAGCTAGCAAGCACCAGAGCTGGATTCAAACCCACATGTCATCTTGCACCCCAACCTCAGGGCTCACTGCAGATCAGGAAGAAACATCAATCAATCAAACAACTGCCTGTGCCCGTGGGGGGGGGGGATCCCCTCCACCCCCAGGACTTCCCAGCCTCAGGACTTCCCGACTGGTTTCCTGGAAATGTGGTTGGTGAGGATCAAGGCACTCAGCCAGCTGGTGTGCGGGCCTCAAGGGAGGACTGGCAGCACCAGGCGGGGGCAGGATCGTGGTCCACCAGCTGGTGACACGTCAGCCGCTGCCCGCCGCTCGGGCACCGCGTGATGTGTGGACTCATGGAGTGGCACGTTAATGATGGCACAGGGCGTGGCTCATGGTTAGTAGATGGAGGACACACACGTACTCACACGCGCGCGCGTGCACACACACACACAATCACCAAGGAGCAGGAGGTCTGAGAACGTTCTGGAAAGCTTGAAAGAGACTTTGGGGGGCCCATATTGCCTGGGGAGACGGGCAGGTGCTGTCCTGCTTTGGCCTCTAATGCTGTGACTGCAAGATTTTTTTTTTGCCAGTCCTGGGCTTGAACTCAGGGCCTGAGCACTGTCTTTGGGTTTTCTCAAGGCTAGAGCTCTACCACTTGAGCCACAGCACCACTTCTGGCTTTTTTTTTCTATGTATGTGGTACCGAGGAATTGAACCCGGGTCTTCCTGCATGCTAGGCAGGCACTCTACCACTAGGCCAAACTCCTGAGCTTTCTTTGCTCAGTTCTAGCACTCTGCTATTTAACCCACAGCTCCACTTCTGGCTTTCTGGAGAGAAGAGTCTCAGGGAATTTCCTGCCCAGACTGGCTTTGAACTGTGATCCTTAGATCTCAGCCTCCTGAGTAGCTGGGATGGACAGGTGTGAACCACGGCACCTCCCTCCCTCATTTCCTTCCTTCCTTTCTCCCTCCCTCCCTTCCTCCTTTCTTCCACTGGGCTTTGAACTCTGTGCTTGCAAAGCAGCTGTTCTACCACTCCAGCCATGTTCCCAGCTTTGTGTAGCAGCAGGGTCCCAGGATGGGCTTCATAGCTGCCACTGTAGGCCTGAGTCACCCTGTCATCTGTCATGTTGGGTGAGATGGGCGGTGGGGTTGCCGGTTTATGCCATGACCAACTTTGAACCTTGAGCTTGCTCAGTTCTCCACCCCTCCCCACCAAGCAGCCAGGATTCCAAGAGGAGAATGGGCTCTAACTGGAATCAGTGAGGTGAGTCTCACATTTGTTGTGAACTTTCACCTTCTTCCTGGGCTCAGGGGACAGAGCTGAACACCTGAAAGGAGTGGAGCTGGGCAGGATCTCAGAGCACCCCCTGCCCCGAACACGACATCCATAGGCTAACAGGACAAAAAGTGAAGACCTCAGGGGGCCAGAATGGCCCCGACACAGACATCGACAACCTGAGGCTTTCCTCAGGACCAAGAGTGGCAGGACTCCTTCCTTGGCTTTCTGGCAGTTTGGCTCTAAGGCATGCAGGTGTGGCTTGATCAAGGCACTCTGCTGGCTGTCCTGGGCCGTGGCTCTGTCCTCAGGGAGAAGTGCCAGGGCCACAAGACTTGGTACGGGGTGTGAGATCTGGGGTCTTCTCTTCTACCCCATTTATCACCATTTCAAGGTGCTCTGGGCCAGACACACGAGCCTGGCAAAACCTGCCAGTTCCCGTGACATCTACGCCTGCAGAAGCTTCCAGCGACCTGCAGACCCCGAAGCCCTCTCCTGGCATAGGAATTAAACTGGGGGATGGGGTGGAAGCCCCAAATGGAAGTTAAGGGCCCAGGGTAGCTTTTATAGCTGGTCCAAGGAGAGAACAGTTTAAACAGCTTGAGCAGGGAGTAGGGGCGTGGCCCAGTTAACAGGGCCTGGCTGTTATGGGCGTGAGCCAGTGGAAAAGGGGCGTGGATCAGCGTTAGGGGCCTGGCTAAGGGTTAGGGGCGTGGCCCGCTGGCAAGGAGGCGTGGCTATGCACTGTGGGCGGGGTCAACTTTTAGGGGTGTGACTTTGGTAAGGGGCGTGACTTGCCATTGGGAGGCATGGCTAAGTATTAGAGTCTGGTGAAGTGTTAGGGTGGGACTCAATGGAGAGGGGTGTGACTTGCTATCAGGAGGTGTGGCTGGGGGCGTGGCTAGAATGGCAGAGTATCTGCCTAGAAAACACCAGGACCTGAGTTCAAACCTTGGCACTGCTTCCTCCCTCCCCCAGAAAGGAGAATTTATGGTGACTTCAGAGAACCTAGACACACGTGGATCCGCCCACGATGGCACGGGTGCTGGGTTGTCAGGCTAGCTTTGAAGCATGTGAGCTCCTACAAAAGTGTGGGGGGAAGGTGGCCCCCCCCAGTGGTCAAACTCCTCTCAAGACACAGAGGTGGCACTGGGTGGGGGCCAGGTTTCCGCCTTGGCTCCTGAACCAGGGACACAGGGACACAGAAACAGGCCTGCCCTCATCCTGGGAGGACACAGACAGTGGCGTGGCAAAGTTTTAAGTGAACAGAGGAAGCAGAGAGACAGAGGAAGGAGGGAGGAAAGGGGAGACAGCAACAGGAAGTAGGAAGGGGGGACAGGGATGGAAGAGCCCCTGGGCGGTTCCCACCACCATCAACTCACTCCAGGCGAAGACAGTGCAGGGCTCTGGCTCTTTTTGGTTGTGCTTTGCCTGTGTGTTGGAGATAAGAGTCTCAGCATGTGGCCCAGAGGAGCCGTGAACTGTGATTCTCTGGCCCCTGCTGCCACAGGGCTGGGGTTCGGGTGTGAACGGCCATGCGTGGCCTGAAGTTTCTGTCTGTGTACCTTGTCCACTGATCTGAGGTTCAGTGTTTCTTACTGCACTTCCCCTATTAAGGAAACTGCTTGTCATACATCTGGACGCCTCTGCGCAGGCCTGTGAGGCCACAACGCCAATCCTCCTGCTTCTGTCTCCAGAATACCAGGGACGGCGGGTGTGTGCCAGCACACTCGGTGTCCCTTGCCTTTCCTACGTGTGGTGTCCTTGATTCCTGGGGTGAGAACTCAGGGCCTAGGCACTGTCCCTCGGCTTTTTATTTCGTTTATTATTTCTTTATTTTTGTTCAAGGCTACTCCTGTACCACTGGAGCCACAGCTCCGTCCTGATAGGGTCGCCAGCCCCCAACTCTACATCCTATTGCTTTCATTCAAGAGACCGCTTGGTATATTGGGGATCCTGGGTTCCGTTTCTAGGACTACACGGATGAAAAGAAAAAAGAGGGGTAGGGAGGAGGAGAAGAAAAGCAGACAAGGTGGACATGAAGGTGGAAGTCAGCCGAAGGCTGTGAATGAGTCTCCTCCATCGTAACTCATCACCTGCCCTGGGAGACAGCACACTACTGGGCTGGGCTGACCAGAATCGTCTAAGATTTTCCTCTCTGGGGATGCCCCCCAGCACAGTCAGGACTCCCCCCAAACTTTCTGGGCCAGGAGCTTCTTACAAATCTCAACTGCCTCGGTGGAGGGGTCTGCTGGGGACACACCCCGATGCCAGGCCCCCTGGGTCTCACCACTGGGCAGTGTGAGAGACGACGGGGGTGGCCAGTGCCCCGGGTGATACCCACAGGCCTGGTGGGCACAGGTGAGTGGTGTGGGGGGGGTTCTCAGACACACTCATTTTCAGATTGTCTTTTTAGGGGGACCATCCCCCTCAAAGAGACAGCGGCGAGCCGGGGAGGGATGAGATGGGGCGCTAGTCTACGGAAGCGGTGGTGAGCATGGCCGGCGGGTGGGATGGGGGCCACCGCTTCTCGGGTGATGGTGTCATGCAGATGCGCTCCCCCTGCGCCCCCCCCCCCCGCCGTGGAGGCCTCGAGGGGAGACTTACGTGAAGGCAAAGGCCACCAGGGCCCCACTGACCACTATGAAGTCCAGAATGTTCCACAGGTCACGGAAGTAGGCGCCCTGATGCAGGACGAGCCCCAGGTCGATCATCTGCGGGGGAGGGGGGTAGTGAGGAAGAGAACGGGGTGCTGAGTCCCTCGCCCCATCTGGGGGGGGCAGGGGCATCCCGCGTGGGGGAGGGACACTGGAAGCCGCTCCGGTTGACAGGCTCTGATCTGGGGGGGATCTGGGATCCCCTTTTGTTTGAACCCCAAGTCCACAATCCTGTGGGCTCTGCCTCCCATGAACCTGTCCACGCCCTGTTCCCCCCACACCTCCAGGTTGGACCCTTCCCTGGCCACCCGTGGTCACTTGGGGTCACCTCCTTCTGCAAGCCTAGTGAGGGAGTGAGGGGGGCCCCAGGGAGCCCGAAGGCGCTCACCTTGATGACCATCTCAAAGGTGAACACGCCCGTAAAGACATAGTCAAAATACCTCAGCACCTGAGAGGAGGTGGGGGGGGACACGGGGGTCATCAGCTTGCTCGGTCCCCCTCCCCTCCCCCAGCCCGGATGAGCAGTGACCTCGGTCTCCTCCCCACCCCCCAACCACTGGGTGAACCCAGCCTTCCCGGTCAGTACCAGGGTCCACTTCAAACCCAAGGCCCCAAGCCTCATGTGCAGCGGAGGGGGCCGTTACCAAGCACGACCAGCAGAGGACGCCAAGACCAGCGAGTCGGAGGCCTCCCACCTGCCTGGACTCTGCCTACCAGGTCAGCTGGTCCCCCCACCACCACTTAGGCCATGAGGCAAGACCCTGCCACAGGGCTTCTGCACTGGCTGTGCGTCTCCCTGGAAGGCCCCGAACCCTCCCTCCCCACTCTTCCTGTGTGCCTGAGTTCAAATACCACTTCCTCAGGGAGGCCTGTCCTCCGGGACAAATGATACATTCTAGTATCTACTATAATTCATCTCTACATCTCCACTTCTGGGGCCCTTGAAACCTCGCTAATCTGCACCCTCAGCTCCTGATCGGTTGTGCGTTATGCGTCACCTCCTTGCCCATCTCCCTAGGTCCCCCCGCCCCCAGGACCAGGACCCCCGCTGCCTTGGCATCTCCAGCTTATAACACAATCAATGCTCCGTGTGCACCTCACGAGGCTGAGCAGGCGGATCCTGAGCTTCAGGCCAGCCTGGGCTGCCCAGAGAGACCTCGTGGCAAACAAACAGAACAAGCACACAACCCCTCAGTGTGCCCGGGGAAGCCGCTTGAATTCCTTCCACCATTTCCATCGACTGCCTCAGTTTCCCCCTCTCTTAGGCCTTGGTGAGCGCTGCTCTCCAGGGTCGACCCCCCATCATTACCCTCCACCGGTGCCCTGGGGGCTCGGCCCCTGCCCACCCGCGGCCGAGCTTGCCAGGGCGGGGCTCACGTTGTTCCGGGGTGCGTTGGGCTGCACCGGGTCCTCGGCGGCCAGCGCGATGCTGCTCATGGCGATGACCACCAGGATGCACATCTCGAAGTAGCGCAGGTTCAAGATGTAATGGCACAGGCGGCGAAGGCTGTGCAGGGGCAGGGGGCGCGCAGACGCCGTCGGGCCCGGCTCCGAACCCTTTCCTTCCCCGTCCCCGCGCCCCCTGTTGTCCTGTGCCCTCCCCCCGCTCGCCCGGCAGCCCCCACACCATCAGGTCCCTCCAGTCAGGCGTTCTGGGTTTGAGGTCAGGGCCTGGCATTGCTAGGCAGACGCGCCACCTTGGAGCCACGCCCCGACGGCAGAACCACGCCCCTTCCAAGCCACACCCACCCCGCCAGCCCCGCCCACACGCGGAACCACACCCACAACCCAGAATCAAACTGCCCGCGAGGCCACGCCCACCGCGAGGCCACGCCCGCCGCGAGGCCACGCCCGCCACGGAGCCACGCCCCCACCTGAGCTCTTGGTGGTCCTGTGGCATGTTCTTTCCCTCCCTCCCTCCCTTCCTCCCTCCCTCTCCATGGTGCAGGGGCCCTGCTGGGGGCAGGACTCACGGGTTGGTGGTGGACAGGATGAACATGGAGCTGTAGGGGGGCATGGGCTTGGGGCCGTCCTCGTCCTCCTTTTCCTCCTCCTCCTCCTTCTTCTCCTCCTCCTTTTGGGACGGCGGGTCTGGGTTGGCATTTTTGTTCACTGTTGGCAAAGAAACAGCACAGGACTCCCTCCAACACTTCCCCAAAGCCTCCAGGCGTCGGTGCCAGCATGGCGCCTGGCTCCTCAGGAGAAGCAAGATGGCCACTGAGGGGGGACCCAGGCCCAGGGGAGCCACAGTTCAGAAGTGACAGAGCTGGGGCCACCTGGCTTCAAAGTGCCTCCTTCTGACCCCAACACATTCTAGAACCTCGATTCTGTGCACAGGACCTTTGCCCAAGACAGACACGTGGCTGCGGCCTGTTTTCCTTTTCTGCTACTGGGGCTTGAACTTGGGGCTCTACCTCTCACTCTACCACTTGAGCCACAGCTCCACTCTGGCTTTTGTGTGGTTTATGGCAGATCAGATTCTCACAGACCTCCCTGCCTCAGATCTCAGCTTCCTCAGTAGCTCGGATTACAGGCGTGAGCTACCTTGCCCAGCACATTAAGATTATTATTATTATTATTAGCCAGGCAATGGAAAAACCCAGATGCCCTACTGCAGATGAATGATACAGAAAATGTGGTATATATATATATATATATATATATATATATATATATATAATGGAATTCTACATAGCCAACAGACAAGATAAAATAATGGCATTCGCAGGGAAGTGGATGAATCTAGAGCGAATCATGTTGAGTGAGACAAGTCAAGACCAAAGAAACAAAATAGCCTTACTATGTGGCTATTAGATCCAAACAGTACAAGAGTGAGGACTCAATATTTGGGTACCCAATGCTATGGACATGACATTGGAAATATAAACACAACTACATAGACATAAAAATCTATGACTCTGTAGACATCATGTTTTATGACATAGATTAATATGTATCTATGACATACAAACCCTCGGCCTAATTTTAATTGTGTTCTAAAATCTAAGTGCCAGTGATTGTACATAGAGATTCCCTTCTTGAACACTTGTTTGTTAAACATGACGTTCGAAATATGATGTAAAAATCAACAATAAATTCTTTAAAAATATTATTATTATTATTATTATTATTATTATTGAGGCAGAGTCTTGCTATGTAGACTAAGCTGGTCTCAAATGTGTAAGCCGTCTATTTCTGCTCCCCAGTTCCTCTGTAAGGACCCGGGTTCCCCTCCAGTTGGAGGTGGCACCTCAGACTTTGTGAGGGTCAAATTCTTCATCCCTTAAATCTGGGCTCTGGCAGCTCGAGGCTGTCATCCCAGCTACTCAGGAGGCTGCGATTTGAGGATCAAGGTTCAAAGCCAGCCCGGACATTAAAGTCCATGAGACTCTTATCTCCAATTAACCACCAGAAAACCAGAAGTGGCGCTGAGGCTCCAGGGGTAGGACAGTAGCCTTGAGCTGAAGAGCTCAGAGAAAGCGCCCAGGCCCGGAGTTCAAGCCCCACGAACGCCACAAAAGACAGTTCTCATTCATCATCTCACCAAACATAATGGTGGGTGTAGGGAATCCCTGGGCGTTAGGAGAATGTCCCGATTTTCCAGAAGGGGAAACTGAGGCTTCCCCGGGGGCTGCGGGGTGGGAGGGAGGCCTCACCTTGGACCACCGTGTGGTTGAGCGTGGCTGGGCAGGTGGGCGGGATTTCCACGGTGGTGTGGTCAGGCTTCCTGGCAGTCTTGGCTGAGTTGTTCTGGCCGCTGCTGGGGTTGGTGATGATCAGGCTGTTCTCTGGGGTCTTGGGGGGGCCGGGGTTGGAGGGGTTCCCGGGGTTGTTGGGCAGGCGGCGGCTGGCGGTGCTCTGGGGGTTGGTGGTGGTGGTGGGTGGCGTGGGCCCGGGGCCAGGGTCCGCGTTATTCCCCATCTTGGCCGGGGTGTGGGGCCCGCAGCCGGGGTGACCAAGGCTCTCATGAGGACTGGTCGATTCCCCGGTGGCCAGTTTGTTATTCTTTATATTGTCGATGTCCTCAGCCAGCGGGGGGTCCTGGCGGCCCAGGTCCTGCTGGATTGGCCGGGTGGTCGATAGGTTGGGGCCAGATACTGGGACCCCAGAACCCTGGTTGTCTCTGAGGAAGTGGGGGGCGGGGACAAAGAAAGCGGTTGAGTCAAAATCAGAAAAGGACACCATTCCACCAGTTGTCATCAGTGGGCGTCTGGAAGTCAAACCTAACGCTGGAGTCCTGGCTTAAGGGCTTGCTTAGCACGTGCAAAGGTCCTGAGATCCACAAGCCAATCCACAAGTCTCCATAAATCCTCATTATCATTTTCCTGCCCATACTTAAGCTCGTCACCCTCCCAGGGCAGCTTGAGATTTGTCATAAGAGACATCACTGATACTATTCAATGGAGAAAAGAATTCCCTATCTGAGCCTACATTGCTCCCAGTCCTGAGCTCCTCGGGGTGTCCACGAGTCCCCATGAGCTGCCAGGCAGGTGGGGTACCACATGTCCTTTCCAGCATAAGCCAATTATAATTACACACACACACACAGCAGTGCTGACTGCCCCAGGAACCACGCCCAGTTGAGCCAAGTCCCTACCACAAGCCACACCCCTCCCTAAACCACGCCCCCCACCAAAGCCACACACAAACCCCTCATACCAACAAGCCAGGCCCAAACAAAGCCACGCCCCAAACCACTCTTCGTACTCGAGCCACACCCGCTCTGAAAACAGATTACAGGAGTAATCCTGGCACTCAGGAGGCTGAGCAGGAGGATGGTGAGTTCAAGGTCAGTCTGGGCTTACAACAATGAGATTCCTAGTTAAATTATTATTATTATTATTATCATTATTATTATTATTTTTAACTCAAGCCTCTTTCCTCACATACACACACACATAAAAAGGAAAAAAAAAGCCTCAGCCCTAATATATGCAAAAGAAGGCCATTCCAGTCAGCTCTGCCCATTAAATGTGGAGAACACATGCAACGGTAGGAGCCACGCAGCCCCCAGATAGCACAGGCCCGATTTCTCAGGCCCCCTTGGGAACCCACGATTCTACCTATCTACCTAAGAATTGAAAAGCCAAAGCGTCTGGTGTTCCCAACACCCCGTCCTCGTTTCCATTTTGTATTTTTACAAGGTCCTTTTATTTTTAGTCTGAAGTAGGTATGTAGGATGTTGGTATGAACTCTGCAGAGGGGAAAGAGTCACTTCCTGGGTTTATTTGAACCGAACAAGCAAATCTGTCAATTCAAAATGATAGGAGGCTGGAAAGGAAAAAAAAAAAAAGAGAAACCTAATACAATGTAACTTAAGAGTTCTAACTGGGGAGTTGTTACATTGTATCCTGAGGAAGGCTGTTAAGCCTGCTTGGCGGAAGGGGCGTGGCCCAGAGGCCGTGGGCGTGGCTCAGCAGTAGAGCTGCCTTACAGTTGAGGCGTGGCTCAGCGGTGGAGGCGTGGCCCAGGTGCAGAGACATAGCTCGGCGAGGGGGCGTGTCCTAGCGGTAGAGCTGTGTAGCATTAGAGGCGTGGCTTATAAAGGGGCGTGGCTCAGAAGAAGGGGCGTGGCGGAACACAGAGCTGTGTAAGGGCGTGGAGGCGTGGCTCAGTGGAAGGGGCGTGGCTCAAGAGCAGGGGCGTGGCCTAATGGCAGAGCGATTTCCCAGGGTGTACTGGACAGTTCTCGAGCATCGCGGACGTGAAGATAACAGTAGCCACGCGACAGCGAGTCCCAGGGGGTCGAGGTTCCCCGTGACGGGTGGGCGTGGAAGCAGGGGACGCACACTTACTTCCTCCTGCGGTGCCGGCGCTCCTTGTCCTCCCGCCTGGCGTCCTGGTCGTAGTTGGCTGGGACCCCGTGCCGATGTCGCCTCCTGCGCTCGCCCCCGTCGGGGCCGTCGCCGTCGCCCTCCCCGACGCGGGCCGGCCTGCTGCCCTCGCGGTGGCGGGCCCGGCGCTCGGGCCTGTCCTCGGCAGCCTCGTCCCCAGGCCGGCGGCGCACGCGGTGTCTGCGCGGCTCCCCGTCGGCCCCGGCTCGCGGCGACCCCCCGCGACCTTCCCTGGGTGCCCCGGGCCGGTGCGCGGGCGCCCTGCGCGGTGGCTCCCCGGGCGGGGGCCGCTCGGCCTCGGCCTCCCAGAAGTCCGGCGGCTCGGACTCGCGGCCATAGGGCCCCTCGCGGCTGGGTTCGGCGTCCGGGCCGCCCGGCCAAGGCCTGCGCCCCGCCAGTCCCGCGGGGCCGGCGGGGTCGCGCGCGCGCTTGCGCAGCAGCTCCTCGGGGCCCGGCGGGCCGGGGCGCGGGCCCATGGGTTCGGCCGCTCGGCTCTTGTTGGTGTTGTTGTTGCGGTTCTCCTGCGGGTCCACCACGAGCGGCCGGTCCAGGTGCGTCTTCACGTCGGGCCGCAGGTGGCGCGCGTACGTGGCCTTCCAGCGCTCGTCGGCCGCCAGCTCCGGGTAGAGCGCCTCGCGGCTCGCCAGCAGGTTGTGCTTCCGCATCTCGCTCGTGCGCTGCTCCCACACAGACTTGGCCGCCTTCTGGTTCCGCTGCTGCTCCTTCCTGCAACAGCGCGCCGCTGCAGCCCGGCCCGCCGGTACCCACATGCACCCACCTGTGCCCACCTGTGCGCCCACCTGCGTGTCCACCCACACGCCCGCCTGTGCGCCGCCCTCGTGTCCACCCACACACCCAGCTGTACTTACATGAGCCCACCTGCGTGTCCACCCACACGCCCGCCTGTGTGCCCACCTGCGCCCACCTGTATCCACCTGAACCCTCGGTTGCACACCTGTGCGTCTACCGGTACCTACACGCACCCCCACTTCACGCCCACCTGCGCAGTGGCTGCCGCTTGGTCCAGGCCCGCGCCCACCCCCACACCCGTCTGTGCTAAGGGACGCCTGAGTAACCCGTGCAATCTGGCTTGGCGTGGGTTCTCCCCTGCCTCACCAGTGCAGCTGGCCTCTCACTGTCTCACCTGGCTGACGCCTCAGCCTAAGAGCGTTCCCACAACCCAGCCTGGTGGACACCTACCAACCTAATAGGTTTCTTAGCCAAGTAGGTGACTCCAGTGCTTCTCCCAATGGGAAGGGCGGGCGGCTTAGTGGTAGGGGAGTCACCCAGTGTCATGAGTGTGGTTCCGTGTCAGGAGTGTAGAATGCACACCTTGTGTTCACGGGGTCCCGGGTCCCATCCACAGTACCACAAAAATAAATGTTTAAAAAAAATAGAAGCAGTGCACGGAAGTCTTTCACTTCCATTTCCTACATGGAGAACAGGAAATATTTTTTCTCTTCCTCTCCACTTTAATCCTTTTTTTACTAAAATAAATCCTTGCCAAGAATTAAAAAATAAAAAAAAGCAATGGGCTGCTGTAAGCATCTGAGTCAGGCTCTAACCTCAAGAACCCTCTGTGGTTCCCACCTACTGTAGCAAAAATCCACATCCCCTCCCCAGGTGTCCCTAGGACCCTGCCTTCATCTGCCTTTTTTTCCTCATGCTCCTGCAGCTATTCTGGCCTCTTCCATGGCCCATCCTACCACATTCCTACCCCAAGACCTTTGCAGATGCTGTCAGCCTGGAATGCTCCATGCCCAGACACCTCCATGGTTCCTTCCTCCCCTTCTTTAAGTGTTACCATCTTCCAGATGAGGCCTTCTCTGATGAGGTTATTTAAAACCCTAGCTCTTGGGTACAGCTCAGACTTGCCTACGTTAGGGAGCTCCCTTCCACACCCTGGAAAAAATCACAGCCCTCTCAATTTCTAGCATCCCCTTACCCTTCTCAGTTTTATTTATCTCTGCGTTCTATCGCTTCCTGACAGACAGCTAGCATCTATGCTATATTTTCTTTTCACTTTTCTTTGGGGTGATTTCAGGGCTTGAGCTCAGGGTCTGGGTGCTCTGGTCCCTTTGAATTTCGTGCTCAGGGCTAATGCTTTATCACTTTGAGCCAAAGCGCTACTTCCAGTTTTCTAGTGGTTCACTGGAGTCTCAGACTTTCCTGCCTGAGCTGGCTTTGAACCAAGACCCTCAGATCTCAGTCTCCAGAGTAGCTAGGATTACAGGCGTGAGCCACTGGCACCTGGCATACACACACACACACACAATATATATATATGTGACTCAAATAGCTACACAAAGGTGAGACTTCTTGTTTCTGGCAATACTGGGGTTTGAACTCGAGACCTCATGCTTGCTAGGGCCACCGCTGAGCTCTAAGCCAGGTCCCTGCTGCTCAGCCACACCCCTACCACCGAGCCAGGCCCCCAACACAGAGCCACGCCCCCAGAGCTGTCACAACCACGCGGAGCCACGCCCCTGACTGAAGCCCCGCCCACACGGCAACAGCCAATGGCCACGCCCCGGAGCTGCCACGCCCCCACATCTGAGCCACGCCCCCACCGCTGAGACCACGACTAAGTGCTCTACCCCCTACCCCTGGGGCGGCGCCTCTGACCCCGGCCACTGCACAGACAAGGCGGGTACCCTGTGGGTCACCCACTATGAGAAAGGGGCTGAGAGGACACAGGGGTGTCTTTCTAGGGCTGCGAGGTTGGGGGCCCCTTGCCCCGTCCCCCCAACTCTTGGGGCAGCACTTACACAGCTATGGACATGTTGGCTGCAGACAGCGGACTCACTTCCGCCACCTCCTTGGCTTTCTGCAGGGCGAGCTTCTGGTTGGCCGCTTCCTCCTCCTCTTGCTCATCCTGGAAGGACAGGGACCAGGGTTCAAACCGCCCTGGGGGGCCCGGCTCCCGCCCCACTGCGGACCTCGAGAGTGTGTGGGGCTGGGGGCGCTGGGGATGGGGTGACAGGCCGGGATCCACCCCAGGACGGCCCCTCTTCTTATTTATTTTATTTCTTTGCCAGTCCTGAGGCTTGAACTCAGGGCCTGGGCACTGTCCTTGAACTCTCCCAAGGCTAGAGCTCTACCACTTGAGCCACAGCACCACTGCCGGCTTTTCTGTGTATGTGGAACCGAGGAATGGAACCCAGGGCTTGGTGCATGCTAGGCGAGCACTCTTCCACGAGGCCCCGCTCTCTGCCCGCACCTTCTTCTTCACTGCGGTTTTGGCGGTCCTGGGACTCAGGGCCTTCCTCTTGCTCAGCCACACCCCATCCCGTTCTTGCAATGGTCATTTTTCAAATCGGATCTTACCCCTGGTTTGTGATCTCCCTGTGTCACACTTTCCACTCAAGCTGGGCCATGTGTTATCATACCCACATTTTTCTATTAAGATGAAGTCTCGAGAACCCCCCCCCCCCCCCCCCCCCCCCCCCGCCCCCGGCAAGCCTGGGACTTGAGTCTTCCGGTTCTCAGTCTTAGCTAGGACTAGAGGTGTACATGGGTATTAGTTAATTATTATTTTTTAAATACAGGGTCTCAGTTCCATCACAAGCTGGCCAGGAACTCAGCCTCCGAGTGCTGGCATCACAATGAACAAGCACATGGCTTCTTTTCTTAACTTTGAATGCATAGCCAGGGCCGGGAGTTTGGCCTAGTGGTAGAGTGCTTGCCTAGCATGCATGAAGACCCGGGTTCGATTCCTCGGTACCACATACATAGAAAAAAGCTGGAAGTGGTGCTGAGGCTCAAGTGATAGAGCTCTAGCCTTGAGAAAGTCCAAGAACAGTGCTCAGGCCCTGAGTTCAAGCCCAGGACCGGCAAAAAAAAAAGAAAAAAAGAATGAATGCATAGCCAGAAACAAGTCAGCAGGAGAAGAATATTTCTTTTTTTTTTTCATTGTTGGGGATAAACCCAGGACTTCTGAATGTGCTAAGCAAGCATTCTACCACGGAGCCGCACTTGCATATGGCCAGGTCTGCTGTTCTGTTTCCTCCTCCCCCCATACTTTCCTTCCTTCCACCAGAGCTTTTTTTTTTTTTTGTCAGTCCGGGGGCTTGAACTCTTGTCCTGAGTGCTCTCCCTGAGGTCTTCAGCTTAAGGCTAGCGCCCTACCACTTGAGCCACAACACCACTTCTGGTTTTCTGGTAGTTCATGGGAGATAGGAGTCTTGAGGACTTTCTTGCTTGGGTTGGCTTTGAACCGTGACCCTCAGATCTCAGCCTCCTGAGTAGCTAGGATAACAGGTGTGAGCCACCAGTGCCAACCAGCCTTCTGCCAGTGCTTTCTAAGTTGCTTAAAGTCTTTAAACCCACTTCCGGCAAGCCCGAACCCCCCCCCCCACACACCACACACAGTCTGATGGTTCCAATTCTTTTTTTTTTTCTCAACAGCTTCCAGAGGGGGAAGTGAGGAGAGAAACCGATACTTTGAGGACCCCCCAGCATGGGAAGAGGAGGAAAGGGGGGCATCTGCCCCCACCCCACCCAGGGTTCTGCATTCAGAAAGCAGGGAAGGGAAGGGAAGGTGTTTTCCAAACATACATACAGAAAAAGATGGCTTTGGGACTTTAACTCCTGTTTCTTCAAGCAGGCTGCAGGGCTTCATGGTTAAACAGAAAAGCCAACAAAAGAAAAGCAAAGGCAAAACAAAACACAACAAAACACAAGAAAGAAATGGCCAAAGCCCAAACCCAACCACTCAAGAAAAGGCACTGGGTGTGGGGGGGAGGTGAGGGGATGGCTGTGTGGCCACTGTCCCCATGGGGGTGGGGGTCCTGGGAACAAGAAACCTTATTGCCCTGACCCCCTGATGGTTGGCACTGCCCCCCTCTCCTGGAGTCAAGCTCAACACCTGTTACGCCCCTATCCCCCTGGACAATCTACTGCCGAGACATTTCAAATTTGGATTCCTAGCCCCCCTCCCCTCCCCCAAATAAGACTGTACCCCCAAATCTGCTCCTCCATGCGGCATGAAATACATTCCCCTTTAAGCCGCCAAAGACACTGTATTTGAAAGGGCTGAAGTTTCTAACTTGCTTTGGAATTCCAAAATCCAGTTCGTCTTCCTTATTGCTGTGTAACTTTGGGCGAATGTCTTAAACTTCTCTGGGTCTCATTTTTCTCATCTGATACTTGGACCTTCCTCTTTAGGGCTTAGGGCCTTCTGATAAGTGGTATAGATATATTTTTACAGATAATAATATAATTTTAAAAATCTGATTTCTCATGGGCTCCCCAGCCTGAACCCCAGCTAAGTGGATGGTTGCTGTGAGCTGTGATGGCACTCTGGCTTGTAGATCAAGGATTTGCATACAGTAGGTGCTCAATCTATGCACATGGAAGGAAGGCGTGAGAGACCGGGCAAGGGAGAACCGGGAAAATGTGAGGCCCGATGATCACACTCTCAGAACAGGAACATGTCGCAGGGAGCCCAGCCTCCTCCCTCCCCTCCCTCCATGACCACAAGCCAGCTCCCTGGTGGAGCGGATGAAAGTTCTGCTGCCCCCCCCCCCCCCCGCCCTCCCCTCCTCTGCAGGCCGGACGCCCGGCCTGGAAATCCTCCTTCCCTCCTGCCAGGATGGACAGATGGCTGGCTGGCCATGCCTGCTCCATCCTGACCCTGCTCTTATATCCCTTGCATTTCCACCAGCCAACTCGGGCTACTTCCTAACACGCTCCTGAGAGCTGCTCCCCACAAAAGCACACAGGTGCACCCCGTTTTTTTATCTCACTTGCATTCCCCATCTCCATAGTCCCCAAGCTTCCCTGGCCTCCATTTCCTCTCCTTTGCTGGATTCCAGGCCTGCTCTCTTGTTTTCTACGTGTGTGGCAAAGGCACTGAACTTCCTTGAGCCTCATTTTCCCTAGCTGTGCAGCGGAAACACCCTGTCTCCAATGGCTTCAACCCTGGGCCTGGGTGCCGACCCTGAGTTCTACCACCCGAGCCCTTGAGCCACAGCCCCACTTCTGCTTCTCCGGTGGTTCATGGGAGATAAGTCTCATGTTCTTTAGTGCCCGGGCTGGCTTTGAACCTCGATCCTCAGATCTCAGCCTCCTCAGTAGCTAGGACGACAGGCGTGAGACACTGGCTTCCAACTCACCAATCCTCCTGCCTCAACCTCCCCGAGTGCCGGTATTCCAGGCCGGCGCCACCACACCGGGCTCACGTTATAGATTTTGGTGACTGAGGCTTGGTCCTGGCCAGCGCCGGCCCCAACAGCCCCCCACCCCACCCGTGAGCCGTGACACCAGCCAGGGGAGCGGGCTCTCCACGGACCCCAGACCCCTAGTGACCCCCCCCACCCCGTCTGCATTCTCCCGCCGCCTGCACCTTGGTGAGTTCTTGTGCATTAGCCAGGTTGTCCACGGCGATGGCCAAGAAGACGTTGAGGAGGGTGTCTGCAGACGCCGGAGTCAGGGAAAGCAGCCATGGAGGGGGCACACCGGGAGAGTAGGGGTCATCCCCTGCCCCCCATCAGCAAGGATACAGTTCCCGAAGAGGGTGAGGACAATGAAGTAGATGGAGAAGACCATGCCCCCCTGCACGCCGCCCTGAGACTTGATCCCGTCATACATCACCTCGTTCCAGTCCTCCCCAGTCAGGATCTGAAAGAGGGGTGGGGAGGGACACACAGCGGACCCCCCTCTCAGCTGGCAGCCCCTCCCCCTGGAGGGACAGGGTTGAGATTTCCCTTCTCCCACCCCCCCCAGTCCCAATGGCACTAACCATGCCTAATCTTTGCCTCCCTGCCTCCCCCCCACCCAGAGGACGAGGGTGGACTCTCAGGAAAAATGGGAGACTTTGGTGTCTGTCTCTGTGGGGGGGGTGTCATAGGCTGTCTTCTCTGATGTGACCTTGGCAGCTGCTATGGACCTATCTGTGTCCCCTGCAAAGTCACTGCGGAAGTTGTAACTCAGTGCTGGGCGTGTTAGTACATGCCTGTAATTCCAGCACACAGGAGGCTGAGGCAAGAGGCCAGGCTGGGCTGCAAAGTGGGGACCCTGTTTCAAAAAGGAGAGGTGGGGGGAGAGAAAGAGAGAGAGAGAGACAGAGAGAGACAGAGAGACAGAGAGAGAAAGACAGAGACAGAGAGAGAGACAGAGACATGGAGAGACAGAGACAGAGCAGGGAGGGAGAGAGGGAGGGAAGGAAGGAAGGAAGGAAGGAAGGAAGGAAGGAAGGAAGGAAGGAAGGAACCTCAAAACACTAAAACACAAACCCCAGCCTGGCCTGGTGGCTCACGCCTGTAATCTCGGCTGCTTAGGGTCTGAAGATTACCATTTGGCAGCAGTGGGGTGCAGAGCTCTGCAATGGGAGGTTCCGGGGCTTTCTATGTGGAGATAGGTAAGTGTATGTCTCTTTCTTCCTGTGGTAATGGGATTTGAACTCAGGGCCTTGCACTGGCCAGGTGGATGCTGTCTCACTGGAGTGATACTCTCCAACCCCTCAGTGCCTTGACTGTTTCATGGATTAGGGTCTCCTGCTTTTGCCAAGGGGCTGACTGCGGGCTTTACTTTGCTCCTCCCTCTGCATAGCTGGGACCACAGGCTGCATGTACTGTGCCTGGCTTGTTGGTGGAGGGGGTGGATCATAGCCTCAGATGGGGTCCTCCAGGGGCTTGCCTCCAGAGTCGCTGGGATTGCAGGTGTATGCCACCACCCCTGCCCTGAGATGCAACTAGAACAACAGCTGTATTCTCATGTGTCAGGAGGAAGTGTGTGTGGGGGGGGGAGAAGTAGGCGGACTGGACGCAGTCCCTTGGGTACCAGGCAGGTGTGTTGATTTCCAACGTGGAGAGGTGTCTGCCCCAAGACCCGGTGAAGGTCATACCTGAAACACGGTCATAATGGCCGCAGGGAAGGTGTCGAAGTTGGTGGGGGGAGTCCCTTCATCGAAGTTAAATCTGTGGAGAAGGGGAACAGTTCACAAGCGCCCCCGCTGCTCCCAGGACTTGGCTCAGCATCCCGTCTCCATAGTAACGACGCCAGCATCTCCCCTGGTACCCAGGGCCTCATCCACTGACCCGGGCGAGGAAGAGCGAGGCAGGCTGGGCAGACCCCATGCCTGGGGAAGGGGGCATCTTGGGCTAGACCCCAGGGAAAGAGACACTGGAAGCTCTAGTTGGGACTTACTGGCCACCAAAGAGTTGCATTCCCAAAAGGGCGAAGACGACAATGAACAGGAAAAGGAGGAACAAGAGACTGATGATGGATTTCATGGAGTTCAGGAGAGAGACCACGAGGTTTCTGAGAGACGCCCAGTACCTGCCGATGGGGTGAGGGGCAGTCAGTCCCGGCGTGGGGAGCCAAGCACCCGGCCCCCCCATTCCAGCCCCAGCCAGGAACCCCAGGACTCACTTTGTGACTTTGAAAATACGCAATAACCTGAGAGCTCGTAACACGCTGATCCCGAAGGAGGTCCCGGGTTTGATGACCGCCCAGACGACCTCAAAGATGCTGCCGATGATGACCTGCCGGGCGCAGAGAGGGGGCGTCAGCCTGGGGGGGGCCAGGGGGACCCCTGCATGTCACATATCCCTGGCACCGAGGAGGTGGCGCAGCATTCCCAGATGTTTCTCTCTCTCTGATTTTATTAACATCAATTTTTACATCACATTTCAAATGTCGTGTAACCAACAAGTGTTCGAGAAGGGAATCTCTAGCTGCCATCACCGGCACATAGATTTTAGAACATAATTAAAATGAAGCCGAGGGTTTGTGGGTCACAGATCCCCATCAAGCTGGACAGTTTCTCTTATAGAAACCCCACTCAAGGGCCAAGACATGTGAAAGGGTATCAATGTATGTGAATTAATGCACCTTCTATCTGGCAAATATCATGTAACCCTTTTACTAATTACAATAAAATAAAAAAAAAATAAAAAAAAATAAAAGAAAGCCACGGTGTCAAGAAATGGCCTGTGCGGAGTGGGGCGGGGCTGAGGTGCTGGGGTGGGGCTTACCTAGCTTGTAAGGCAACCTCGGGGCCCAGTGGTAGGGGCGGGGCTAAAAGGCAGGGTGGGGCTAAGCCACAGGGGCGGGGCTAAGCCACAGGGGCGGGGCTAAACCACAGGGGCGGGGCTAAGACGCAGGGGCGGGGCTAAATGGCCAAGCAGGTTTCAGTGGTAAGGCATGACATAGCGATAGGGCGGAGCTAACTGGTAGAGGTGGAGCTTCATGGCCAGCGAGGGTGGGGTGGGGTTCAACTGTAGGGGCGTGGCTAACGTTGGGGGCGTGGCTCGGCCCCAGCCACCTAATTAAGCAGTGTGGGGAGAATGTAGTTAGTTGGTCGGGGCGGGGCTCAGGTAAGGCTGGGGCGGGGCTCAGCTGTAGGGGCGTGGTTTGGCTGAGCGCTAACTTAACATGTGAGACCCTGGTTTGTTTGGTTTGTTTTTTTTTGCATCATAAAAAAACAGAAATCACAGAAGGACCCCTGGTCCCCCAAATCTCTAATCCAAACCAACTCAACTCAACCCCACCTCCCCCCAATGAGCTCAGAACCAACCTTTCTGAGAGTAAGGGACAGGGTGGCTGGGGCTGGGTGGCTGGAGGCCTGCTCCCTGCCCTCTGCATTCACCTTCATCTGCCGTATCCGGGGGTGGACCCCCCTCCCATCCTCTTCCTCCTCTTTCTTTCCTTGGACACTGTACCTCCCTATGTAGGCAGTCATCACCTTGAATTCTCCAGGCCGCCTGCTCCATTATCAAAGTGTGGGATTATAGAAATGCCTCCCCATGCCCTGCCTACCTCTTCTTTTTCTTCTTCTTCTTCTTCTTCTTTTTTTTTTTTTTTGGTGACGAGAGCTGAACAACAAACTCAAAGAAATCGTGCACAAAAAATAAATAAATAACTAAAAAATGAAGAAATCGTGGACTTACCCCACAGTCAAAGCAGTTGAAGGACGAATGGAAATAAGGCCGCGTCCCAAGCCCATACATTTTTATAAACATTTCGGACATAAAGAGTCCTAAGAAAATGAATTCTGCATAGTCTAGAGAAAAGAAGGAGGAAACAGAAGGAGGTTAAGTGTACAGGGGTGGCACTCTGTTCTCAGCCCGGCAGCCAGGGAGAAACAGTATAGTCCAAAGGACACTTTGGCCACCAGGAGAAGAGCAGTGGCTGCCACCATATCACCATCCTCAGGCCAGTCGCGTTTTCTGAGGCAGGGAGTAACTGTGTAACAGGCTGGACTGTCAACTCTCCATCTTCCCATCTCTGCCTCCCCGTGCTGAGATCACAGACAGGAGCCACCATGCCTGGCTCGGAGCTGTTTCAGAAGGAGAGAAAGTTCTTTTCCCTGGCCTGATGAAGAAGGTTGGATGTCATCCTAGCTGCTGTGGACGTTGAGATCTGAGGATCGAAGTTCAAAGTCAGCAGGGGCAGGAGAGTTTGTGGGTCTCCTCTCCAGTTCATGGCAGAAAAAAGTGGGAAGTGGAGCTGTGGCTCCAGTGGGAGAGTGCTAGCCTTGAGCAAAAAGGCCACAGCGCTTGAGCACCAGGGATTGGCAAAATAAAACAAAAAGATAAAAGAACAACAGAAAAAAAAAGGGGGGAAAGAAAAAGAAAAGGAAGTTGACTGGTGGCTCCTGAGAAAACCAGGGCTGGGGGTGTGGCTTCATGGTGGGGGCGTGGCTTTGTGGGGCGTGGCTATGCGATGGGTGTGGCTCCCCACTAGGGGCGTGGCTCCCAGCCAGGCTAACCAACTTAGGCCGTGATGAAGAGAGCGGTAGATCTTTGAAGAAATGATTCAGACAGTCAACACTGGTGTCTATCCTTCAACTTCCCCTCTACCTGTAAGGTCTTTCCAGGGCTCCTAAGTGTTTTGAGAGGAAAAAAAGCTGTCCAGAGCTCATTCTCGTGGAAGAAAGGATCAGCAAGGGAAATCTTTTCCCATGCAGAGGCAAGCCTGCAAGGACCAGCTTCTGAGACGATGCTGCTCTGGGTTGTCATGGAAACAAAGATGCCCAAACTACTAAGGCCATTTTTTTTTTCGTTTTTCTTTTTTTGTGTGTGGGGTCATAGGGCTTGCACTGGGCCTGGGAGCTGTCCCTGAGCTCTTCAGCTCATGGCTACCGCCCTACCCTTGAGCCAAGCCCCACTTACAGTTTTCTAGAGGTTAATTGGAGGTAAGAGTCTCATGTTCTTTTGTGCCCGGGCTGGCTTTGAACCACGATCCTCAGATCTCAGCCTCCTGAGTAGCTAGGTTGACAGGTGTGAGCCATCAAGCCCAGCCTGAGGCCACTTTTCAACACAGCTTCTCAAGTGCCCTTCTATTCATTGGCCACCTGGAAAAATTACATTGTCTGACACCAGACCACCTCTATGAAAATGACGTCTACCTTAACATCAGAATGCTCTACCTTGTTGTTGTTGGAAAGTTGGTCCTAGGGACTGAATTCAGGGCGTCCTGCTCTCACTTGGTGCTCTACAGCTTCACTTTGGGCTTTTTTGGGGGGAGAGGTGGGGGAGTAGTTAATTGGAGATAAAGTGTCTCTAGTACTTTGCAACCCAGTCTGGCTTCAAATGCTGACTCTCAGATCTCAGCCTCCGGAGTAGCCAGGATTACAGTATGAACACCGGTTCCTGGCTATGTTGTTTTATTTTTAATAGCTCATAAAATAAATGAGTGTCTACTATTTGTCAATCGGTGCATGATCAATGGATAACAATTTGTCCAGGTTCACAAGGTTGGATCAGGGTCAGGGAAGCCATTGACAATTCAGGGTCCTCTTTGTACCCAGAGTGGAGATTTATTCTATTTTTGGTGGGGTCATGGGGCTTGAACTCTGGGACTGGGTGCTCTCTCTGAGCTCTTCAGCTCAAGGCTACTGCCCTACCCTTGAGCTACAGCCCCATTTCCCATTTTCTAGTGATTAATTGTAGATTAATTGAGATAAGAGTCTCAGCTTCTTTAGTGCCCGGATAGGCTTTGAACTGAGATCCTCAGATCTTAGCCTACTGAATAGCTAGGATTACAGGTGTGAGCCACTGCACCAGCACGGAGATCTATTCTTAGACCCAATTTAGATTCTGGTGTTTCACGGCTTAGGTTCAAATCCTGGCTTCACCACTGAGGGGCTTTGTGCCCCTCAGTCAACATATTTCACCTCTCTGTTTCTCCAGCTGACAAATGGGGACAAATCAAGAGATCACAAACACAGAAGTTCCCAGAAGGAAGTAGCCATCATTGTTCCTAAATCAGGACAGACTGCAAGGTGATTAGCGAGGAGCAAAGAGAAGATTAAAAATAGCCAATCAGAACACGTTATAACGGGACGTCTAGAGTCCTCAATTACAAGAGACTCCAGAGGGACTGAATGCAATTAGAAAGGTTGGAAATAGGACAGGTGGACCCAGGAGACCTGATCCCTGAGGGGCATCAGATACAGGGGGTGACAGCCAACAGGCCTGGAAATAATCAGGGTTCTAAGGAGACAAGCCTCTTGAGGCCTTTCTAGGTCAAAGACATGATTATGGCCTAGGTCAGCTCTGAACCAGGCCAGGAAGACACCGGTAAGTCAGACAAATGATCTAATTCAAGAGGAAGCAACAAGTAGTGATTGCAGGCTCACAAACCAGAGCCAGGCTACCTCTCCGCCCCCCTGTCTACCAACTACTCCCCTTGTTGGTTTCTCAGAGCTCTTTACTTTTGAAATCCCGCTCAGACGTCTCCCCCAGCCTGACATATTTCTCCGTCCTTCCTCACACCTGCCCTTCGTTTTTCTGAGTATCAAAGTCTTTGGGGGTGCTGGCACCCACAGATAGTAAGATTCTCTTCCTTGGTAGTAAGATGATAATCTGAGACTAAGTCCCCAACATAAAAATAGCCAAAAGGGCTCGAAAGGAAAATAGGAAGGAGGCACAATCGAATGTGGCAGAAAGCAGGTGGTTGACAATGAGCAGAGGCAATGTGGGGGCATCGGGGGGGGGGAGGGAATCCCGTGTTTCTAAGACATTCCACCCCTTAACCATAAGTGATTTTGATACCCTGACAGGTGTAGACCTCAGATCTGTTCCCACCCAGCTCTCATGTAGCCCCATCTTTCTTCCTCTCCCACAGCCTCTTTTAGCTTTTTCTCACTCTTACAAAGACCAGATGAGCTTTTAGTTCCTAGCTCTCTGGCTGGCTGGAGGAAGACAGATGGGCTGGGATACACAGTTTGAGTCTCCTAAAAGGGTGTGGGAAGTGGTGTGGCCCTTTAAGAGGTGGAGCCTAGCGAGAGGACTTTAGGCCATTGTGTGTGTGTGGGGGGGAGGAGGTGCCTTCCACAGAGGTTGTGGGATCCCAGCCTGGCTCTTCTCCACTGTCACTGAGGCAGTGAGCTGGAGCACGAGTGTGAGGGGGTGGCGGGGATTCACACTCACAGAGGAAGTCGGAGAGCCACTCGGGCTGGTTGTAGTGAACAATGGCGACGCACAGCGTGTTGAGGGCTACGAGGCTGAGCACAGTCCAGTAGAAGGCCTGAGTTTTCACCATGCGGCGGATGTAAAAACGCATCCTCCTCTCCTTCTTGTGGAAAAAGGTGGAGTTCTCCACCTTGGCACTCTTGATGCTGGCCCGAGCGAAGGGAGACCCTGTCCGGGACAGGATGGACAGTGTTAGACTCAGGATTTCCCTGGACAAATGAGGGCCCATTAACTCCCAGAGAAATGGAGCCCGAGATGACACTGGAAGATTGAGGAGGCCTGCCAGGCCTGACCCTTTCTGATGCCTGGGGGGGGGGGTCTCCCCTTGTTCTGGTGAAGCAGCAGTATGAGTACTTCAAAGGCCTCTAGGAGGAGGTGGACCCGATTTTGCTCCTCTCTCTCTCTCTCTCTCTCTCACTCTCCTCTCTCTCTCTCCTCTCTCTCTCTCTCTCCTCTCTCTCTCTCTCTCTCTCTCCTCTCCAGTCTTGGGGCTTGAACTCAGGGCTGTGAGCACTGTCGTTGAGGTGGACTTTCTCAAGGCTAGAGCTCTTCCACTTGAGCCACAGCACCACTTTCAGTTTTTTTCTGTAGGTTGTACCTAGGAATCGAACCGAGAGCTTCATGCTAGGCAAGCACTCTACCACCAGGACAATCTCCTGGCCCTGGACCCAGTGTTTTGCTCACAAGCGTTCACTGAGTACCTGCAGAGGTGTCGCTGGAGCATACTGTATGTATACGATGGGATTCTAGGCAGCCCTGAAATAGGAGGGCATCCTATCCCCTGCTACAAGGTGGGCAGAACTGGAGGGCCTGATGCAGAGTTGAAAGAAGCCAGGGACAAACACCGCACACCCTCAGCTGTATGTGGAAAAGTCAACTTCATAGGAACAGAGAAGAGTGATGGTTCCCAGAGGAGAAGGGAGGGGAGGGGAAGGGAAGGGAAGAGAGGGAAAGGGAGGGGGAAGTGAGAGATGCTGGCCTCAGGATATGAAGTTTTGGTTCTCCAGGGAGAGAACATTTCAGGAATCAACTGCTCTGCCTGGTGACCACAATTAATAATAACATATGTATTGCGAAGTTGAAAATTTTCCAGAAGAGTGGGCCGAGAGTTTGGCCTAGTGGTAGAGTGCTTGCCTAGCATGCACGAAGGCCCAGGTTCGATTCCTTGATACTACATACATAGAAAAAAGCCAGAGTGGTGCTGAGGCTCAAGTGGTAGAGCTCTAGCCTTGAGAAAGTCCAAGGACAGTGCTCAGGCCCTGAGCTCAAGCCCAGGACTGGCAAAAAGAAAAAAAAAATTCCAGAAGAGACTTATAGTGCCCTGATGACCTAAAACCCAGTCATGGGGTCACGCCCACTACAGTGACCCACTTCCACAGACCATGCCATAAGGTTTGTGTGTGTGTGTGTGTGTGTGTGTGTGTGTGTGTGTGTGTGTGTGTGTGTGTGGCGGGGAGGTGGGGGGAGGAATCATGAGACTTGAACTCGGCCTGGGCGTTGTCCAGCTCTTCAGCTCAAAGCTAGCACCCTTGAGCCAAGCCCCACTTCCCGTTTTCTAGAGGTTGAGTGTCTTTTTGTGCCCGGGGTGGCTTTGAACCTTCATCCTCAGATCTCAGTCTCCGGAGTAGCTAGGAAGCTAGGATTACAGGCGTGAACCACTGCGCCTGGCTTTTTTTTTAAAATTAAAAGTAATTAATTAAACTCATTTTTTTTTAACCGGTCCTGGGGCTTGGACTCAGGGCCTGAGCACTGTCCTTGGACTTTCTCAAGGCTAGAACTCTATCTACCACTTGAGCCTCAGCACCACTTCCGGCTTTTTCTATGTGTGGTGGGTACCGAGGAATCGAACCCTGGTCTTCGGTGCATGCTAGGCAAGTACTCTACCACTAGGCCAAACTCCCAGTCCCCAAGCCGCAAGCTTTATAAAACAGAAGTGTTAGAGGACGTCAGGGTTATGTCTCTCTGTTATCACTTTATATATATATATATATATATATATATATATAGGCTGTGGCTCTGTGGGGGGCGTTGCGCAGCGGACAGGGGCGTGGCTTGTCCCTGAGGGTGTGGCTTAGTCTTGGTGTCTAGAGGCTGGTGAGCGCGGCTCCGTGGTGGGGGCGTGGTTTAGCAGGGGGAAGTAGCTCAGCAATAGGCTGTGGCTCGGGGTGGGGCGTGGCTAGGCCAGGGGGCGTGGGTTTATCCCTGAGGGTGTGGCTTAGTCTTGGTGTCTAGCGGCTGGTGAGCACGGCTCCGTGGTGGGGGCGTGGTTTAGCAGGGGGGAAGTAGCTCAGCAATAGGCTGTGGCCCGGTGTGGGCGTGGCTGATCACGGGGGCGTGGCTCGGCGTGGGGGCGTGGCTCCGCGGCAGGGTTGATCCGAGGACATGACAAAGTGGCATGCAGTGGCGTCCACCTGGAATCTCAGTCCTCCCGGGGCCGGGCAGGGGGACTCACCGACCGAGGCGATGTCTGCCAGCTGGTCCTCGCCCTCCTCCGGGTGCAGCAGGTCTGTCTTGCTCTTCTTGATAGTTGCTCTCCGCAGAGCTCCAACAGTGGGCACGGGGAAGAAGACGACGACGTGACCTTGTTTTGCACACGCACGTGCGCACGTGTGTGTGTGTGTCTGTGCACTGCGCACCAGCGCTGGGACTTGAACTCAAGGCCCAGGCATTGGGTCTTTAGCCTTTTCACTCACACCTGGCTCTCTACTGCTTGAGCCACAGCTCCCCTGCTGGCTCGGGCAGGGGTGCTGAATCAGGTGAGGGCTCGGGCTCTCCTCCCCGGGCCTCGGATCTCAGCCTCCAGCCCGCCTTGGCCCGCGCGTGCTCCCCCCGGCTGGCGGTGGGGGATTCCTCGTGCACACCCGGAGCCCAGCCACCCGTGAGGAGGGAGTCTGGGAAACTGGTGTGGTGGCTTTGACCAGGCCTCAAGCCGTGGTCCTCTGAACGCTGCCTCCCCTGTGTTCCGGGATGGCGACCTTGAGCCGCCACACCCCGGCCTGGAGTGTCACCTTTCTGAGATTGTCGTCAACCTGCGGTGTCACCTGCGGCCTGACAATGCTATGGAAAAAATCTAGAAGTCAACCACTCCTAGACTCCAAATTCCCCACGAAGGCAGGCTCTCCATTCATCCAGCCCACTCGAGTGACCCTAAGCGTCCACCTCTCCACTCCCCTGGGAACCAAGTCCCCAGGTACCCGGATGCCCACCAAACGGGGTTCAGGGCAACTTACCATCAAAGGGGTGCCTCTGCTCCACGTCCGTCTCGTCCTCGGCGAGGATGACCTCCTCTGAGGAGGGGGGGGACACACAGATCAGCGGCCTGCGTCGGGAGGGACCCCAGGGTCACCCCTCCCCCGGGGTTCACCCTGTCTGTCCACCCAGCTGTCTGCCTGCGGGCTCAGTGTAGCTAGCTCCACAAATGCAGCCCCAGGGCTCCCGGTGCCATTGCTGTGGGGCTTAGAGCAATGGGGGTGGGGGGGTTTAAGGGGCGGGGCTTAGCAGGAGGCCCGCAGGTCCTTGGGGTGGTGTTCTCATACCACAGGGCCTTTGCACCTGCCCTTCCTTCCTGCTGCCTGCAACCGGCCTGCCCTCAGAGGGCCCCAAGTTGTTCAGTGCCTTCAAGGGCCTTCAAATCTCGGCTCAGATATTACTTTCCCAGGGAGGGGCGGCCCTGACCACCTAGACTCCTCAACTGTCCTCCGTTCCCAGCTTTGCCCCATCTCCCCCCAATATGCCAATATTGCTCTACCACCCGAGCCACAGCCCTTCCTGTGGCTTTTTGGTGGTTCATTGGAGATACAGGGTCTCATGGACTTTTTCTGCCAGGATTCAAACCGCGATCTCAGCCTCCCATGAGCGACCTTCACCAGCTTCTGGGGTCCCCCCGGTGGGGCTCGGCTCAGGGGCCCCGGGGTGGGATGGAAGCCTCACCTGCCTTGGAGATCCACTCCATGTAGCCGTTGAGCTCCCGCTCGATCTGTTGCTGCCGTCGGAGCTTCAGGAAAGCTCGTCGGTTCTCCACCCGCTCTCTTTCTTTGGCAAATTCTCTACAGGAGCCCCAACAGATCACCGTGTGGGGTTATGGAGATTTTACAGGGGCGGGGGGGGGGGGGGGAGAACGGGGTGTGCGGGGTTCACTGGGGTGGCAGTGGTGCCCCATCACAGAAATCAGTCTTGTGGGGAGAGTTAGAATTCCTGGCTGGCCCGGCCTCCTCACATCCCCTGCCCCAGCTAGAGCAAAGCCACTGGCCGGACTGCCAAGGCTGGCAGTTTTTATTCTCTGCCCCCCCCTCCTCCTCCGCCTTCCTCAAGTGAAGCCTGCAAGACTGAGCCAGAACTTTCTCCACTAGCCTCATCTCCACTTCTGCCTATTTCCCTTCTTCTTCTAGCTGTCGGGGACATGGTGGATATCTGATGAGCAGGGTGGCAGGCACTTTGAGCCCATGAGGAAGCCATGCAATTGGAAGCTTCTGGTAAGGATATCAGAGTAGAAAGCTGGAAGAATCTGGAGTGGAATCCATCATATCAGTCCCTGGATTTCTTACAGGAAAGGATAAATTAAGCCCATTGCCCACGAATTAGGATTTGTGGACCACTGGTGTGTGTGTGTACTGGGAATAGGGCTTGAACTCAGGGCCTGGCTGCTGTCTCTTAGATTATTTGCTCAAGCCGGAAGCTCTACCAGTTGAGTGTCTCAATCTCTGTTGGTTTCACTGGACGGAAGCATCTCAAGGACTTTCCTGCCCTGGCTGGCTTTGAACTGCGATCCTCAGATCCCTGCCCTGCTGGGTGGCTGGGATGGCAGGCCTGAACCATGGTGCCTGGTAATGTATATAAACTGTGACCTGTGGTCTTCTACATTTGGAAGTAAGGAAAAGAGGAATTCTATAATAATAATTACTATTATCAGAAATAAACATAAATGGCGCAGAGCCGGGGACGGAGGCCGTGCCTGATGGGTGAAAACGAAGCCTCAGCAGCTTCTTCCTGGGGAGCAGTTTGGGGGGGGCTTGATGGGGAGTCGGGGGACACTTACCCTGACAGGACCCCCCAGCACGAGGTTCAGCATAAAAAAGGAGCCAATGATGATGAGGGGAATGAAGTACAACCAGTTCCAAGTATTCCCTGAGGCGTCGTTGCTCTGCAGGGTACAAAGCAGGGGGAAAAGCTCGTGAGACTTGAGGAGGCGACGGGGGGAGGAGGAGGAGGAGGAGGAGGAGGAGGGCACCTCGTGCCCTGCCGATGGGTGATCAATTTGGCTTTCACAGCTGCTGTGACCAAAAAAAAAAAAAAAAAGAAGTTAAAACCAGGGGAGGCTGGGAAGGCGGGAAGCAGCTCACAGTTGGGCGGCGGGGTCAGAAGGCTTGGGGTTTCGGCAGGAGTTTATTCACTGGGATAGTCTTGTATGTGGTGCAGGCTGGCCTAGAACTCAGGATCCTCCTCTTGCCTCAAGAAGCACTGGGATTACAGGCATGTGGGCCGAGACTGGGGAATGTAAATACCCACACTCAGCAGGACATACACCCAGGAAATGCCACCCCCTACACACAATCAGATAATCCAGATTGTCTGCACAGGAGGCCAGCCATGGGGGGGATAGGAGAGAAGAAGAAGCGCCCCCTGTCATTCCAGAAAAACCTCCCCAGCCAGACAGGAAGCATCAGCCATGACTGTCAAAGAGGCAACTAGAAAAACAAGTGGCTTTCAGGAAGGGGCGTGGCCCTGCAAGCTGCAGGCACAGGGTGTGGCTTTGCCCCGGGGGCGTGGCTCTGTAGTTGGGGCGTGACTAAGACCCGAGGGGGCGTGGTTTTTGCGGTGGGAGTGGCTAAGGCAGGAGGGGCGTGGCTCTGTACAGCTCAAGCCGCAGGGTTTGCTGGGGGCGTGGCCTCGCGCTGGGGGCGTGGCCTCGAGGTGCCAGTGCAGCCCTGCAGTCGCTCTCCAGCCAGCAAGCTGGAGGCCTGGATTTCAAACCCCGCCACCACCACACACAAAATAGGGCGCATCTGGAGATGAACCCGGCTGTGAGCACTTAGCTAGAGAGCCTCACCCAAGCCTTGGGTTCCCTGGAACCCAAGGAAGCAATAGGATTTTATATTATTTGTGTTTTGTTTTATCACCCCAAAAGGAAAAAAAAAAAAAAACCCAGTTTAAGAAACAAACAAAACCCCAAACAAGAAGAGATGGGCGCCGGTGGCTCTCGCCTGCCATCTCAGCTAGTCAGGAGGCTGAGATCTGGGGATCCCGGCTCAAAGCCAGCCTGAGTATGAAAGTCCATGAGACCCTTCCAGAAAACCGGAAGTGGTGCTGCGGCTCAAGGGGTAGAGCACGAGCCTTGAGCTGAAGAGCTCAGGGAGACAGGCCCAGAGTTCAAGCCCCGCGACTGACAGACCCATAAAAAGGAAGATCAGCACCTCAGCACATCGACAAGCCAGTTATTACTATTTCCCAAGCCTCTGCTTTGACCTTCCCCTGGGGTCTCAGGTTGGCTAGTTCTTTCTCCTCCCCTCAGCCTCAACTCCATGATGCCCTGCCTCAGACAGAAAGGACCAGATCTGAAAGACTTTCCCTTTTTTTACTGCCCAGCCAGGCAGCTCCTTCCCAGTATGTTCAACTCGGCAACACGTGCATTTCAAGACCATATGGCTGCCAACCCTGGAAGGGGAAAGACACTTCTCCATCTCAGTCCCAAGTCACACTCTCCCACACTCTCCCCCCCAGTCCAGATGGCCAGGTCCCCAAGAATGACAGAATGTCCTCCATACTCCCTCCTACAGCCTCTGGGGTGGTGCACTGCTGCTGCTGCTGCTTCTTCTTTCTTCTTCTTCTTCTTCTTCTTCTTCTTCTTCTTCTTCTTCTTCTTCTTCTTCTTCTTCCTCTCTTCTTCTTCTTCTTCTTCCTTTCTTCTTCTTCTTCCTCTTCTTCTTCTTCTTCTTCCTTCTTCTTCTTCTTCTTCTTCTTCTTCTTCTTCTTCTTCTTCTTCTTCTTCTTCTTCTTCTTCTTCTTCTTCTTCTTCTTCTTCTTCTTCTTCCTCTTCTTCTTCTTCTTCTTCCTTCTTCTTCTTCTTCTTCTTCTTCTTCTTCTTCTTCTTCTTCTTCTCTTCTTCTTCTTCTTCTTTCTTCTTCTTCTTCTTCTTCTTCTTCTTCTTCTTCTTCTTCTTCTTCTTCTCTTCCTTCTTCTTCTTCTTCTTCTTCTTCTTCTTCTTCTTCTTCTTCTTCTTCCTTCTTCTTCTTCTTCTTCTTCTTCTTCCTTCTTTCTTCTTCTTCTTCTTCTTCTTCTTCTTCTTCTTCTTCTTCTTCTTCCTCTTCTTCTTCTTCCTCTTCCTCTTCCTCTTCCTCTTCTCCTTCTCCTTCATGGTACTTGAGTTTGAAATCTCAGCCACACATTTGCCAGGCAGGCACTCTCCCTCCGTGCCATGCCTCCAGTCCACTTTTGTCATTTTCCAGGGATTAACACTTCCTCCAGTGCTGGGATACTATGTGCACCACAGCACATTCAACTGGTGACTGAGACGGGGTCTCTCACCCAGGCTGGCGTCTCGTCAGGACCCGACTCTCCGAGGGCTGGGGAGACTCTGCCGGCTTCAGCTTTGGGGGCTGTCGGGGGAGTGTGGCACATCCTTAACTCCCTTCTGTCTTTTGGTTTATTTTCTCTTTTTTTTTTCTGGAGCCTGACTCATTCAGAAAAAATATAGAGAGGATTAAAAAGAAATACGCAGCTTAGGAGAACAAGCGACTCCCCAGCTTCTGAGATAAAAATGGGGGGAACGTGACCGTGAGAAGGAGGAAGGCTGACGGAGGCCCGAGGGAGGCCTTGTCCGACCCAGTTTCCATTGCTTATGGATCATGGGCTTCTATTAATTATCTTCTGAGCCTTCTTCCTCCTGCCCCAGTTTGGATGATGAATGGAATGGGCCTTGTGTCTGAACGCTGTCACCTCCTCATTCCCCGTCCAGCCACCGACACAGCCTAGCATTCCTGCCCCAGGACCTTTGCACTGGCTTTTCTGTACTCAAGGCTGGTGTTCTCACCACTTGAGCCTCAGCTCCACTTCTGGCTTGCTTTCTTTCTCCCACCTCCCCCCGCCCCACAACTTCATTAGAGATAAAGCGTCTCACAGACCTTCCAGGCTTTGACCCTCGAGCCTTCAGGTCTCAGCCTCCTGAGTTGGCTGGGGTTCCAGGCATGTGGATCTTCTCTGTGGTTTGACACTTTCCTCTATTTGTAGGTGTGGGAGCTCGAGGTGTGCCTGGCCTCATTCCTTCTTTTTAAACTTAATCCCCCCCCCATGCTGAACGGGTCGAAGCTGGGATCCCCACCCCCCCCCAGGAGGGTGAGGGAGGAAATAAATTCAAAACACAGAACAGGGAAGGGAAGCAAACACCATGTGATCTCGTGGCTCTCAGGCTCCAGTCTCCCTGCAAGGCTCCCCTTCCTCCAGGCAGCCCTCCAGGATGGCCGGCTTGCATCACCTGTTAGAGGCTGAGGGTCAGTGCAGTCCAGCTAAAAGAGGTGATGGCGCCTTGCGGTGGGGGTGTGGCCCGGGAAATGGCGTGGGGGACCAGGGTGGGGACAGGGAGGGGGGGTTCTTTGCAAGATTGCCAGATAAAAGCAAGATGCCCCCCTGCCTCGCCTGCTTCCTGGGGTTGGGATTGGTGCTGAGTGGCTAAGTTGTGTCCCCCAGGGGTACTTTAGCCAGGGCAGGAGAAATGCTAAGATCAGCACTTAGGAACCAGCAGAGAGACAGACAGACAGACAGACAGACAGACAGACAGAGAGCCAAGAGAGGAGGCCGAGAGCGCGGGGAGGAGAGGAGGCTCACTTTAAGCGAGGGATTTGAGACCAGTCTGGGCCACAGAGTGACTCATTCCATCTCAAAAGAAAAAAATGTGACAAAATAATCATCAGAGCGGGGCCCGGGCCCCGCCGGTCATCCTAGCTTCTCCGGAGGCTGAGTTCTGAGGACCTTGGGTCGGATCCAGCCTGGGCCCCAAAGACCCTGAGACTCCCATGAACCACTAGAAAACCAGAAGTGGAGCTGTGGTTCAAGTGGTAGAGCGCCCGGCTTGAGCAACAACGATCACGCAAAGCTCAGGGCCAGCACTCAGGTGGCGAGTTCAAGTCCCAGGCCGGCCAGGTGCAGCCCCCCCCCCCTGCCCGCCCCGTCGGGTCCCAGGCCTCTCCAGACGCGGTCACTCACGTTGTAGAGGAGATCAGTCCACCCTTCCATGGTGATGCACTGGAACACAGTGAGCACCGCAAACAGGATGTTGTCGAACTGTGTGATGCCGTTGTTGGGCCCCTCCCAGTAGGGCTTACAGCTGGTACCGTTGGGGCAGGTTCGCGCCGGCTCCTCCACCCCACACGGGGCGGGAGACTCGCCCTGAATGTCATCTGCCACAGAGGGAAGCACAGCAGTCACTGCCCAGCGGAAGGACTGAGACTCAAGCACTCCACATGGGTTGGGGGGGAGAAAAGACCATTCCGTTGTGTGTCTGTGCGGGCCAGCCTTGAACTCAGGGCCTGGCGCTGTCCCTGAGCTCTTCGGCTCAAGGCTAGTGCTCGACCACTTGAGCCACAGCACCACTTCTGGTTTTCTGGTGGTTCACTGGAGAGGAGAGTAGCTCAGACTTTCCTGCCTAGCCTGGCTTTGAACCAGTCCTTAGATCGCAGCCTCCTGGTTTGCTGGGTGACACGTGTGAGGCACTGACGCTCGGCTCTAGGGGATAATATTGCTCTACTCTGAGTAAATGGTTAAAGTGTTGAGGTTTCCGGAAAGCTATGAATTGGCCTCAAAGTGATGCTTTAGCTGCATCTAATAAATGCCTTATCATTCTTGTTAAACTATTTCTCCTGTTTTCATTTTGACTTTTTCCTTGACTCATGGATAATGAAGAAATATTTCTTTGGAAAAAAATACAAGGGCTGGATGTTTGACCTAATGCCTGCCTAGCATGCACGAAGACCCAGATTCAATTCCTTGGTACCACACACATAGAAAAGCAGGAAGTGGTGCTCTGGCTCAAGTGGCAGAGGGCTAGCCTTGAGGAAAAAGCCCAAGGACAGTGTTCAGACCCTGAATTCAAGCCCCAGGGCTGACAAAACAAAACCAAAACCAAAAAACCCTCTGGGACAGGAGTTTGGCCTAGTGGTAGAGTGCTTGCCTAGCATGCACAAAGACCTGGGTTCGATTCCTCGGTACCACACACATAGAAAAAGCTGGAAGTGGTGCTGAGGCTCAAGTGGTAGAGCTCTAGCCTTGAGAAAACCCAAGGACAGTGCTCAGGTCCTGAGTTCAAGCCCAGGACTGGCGGCAACAACAACAAAAAACAAGTTCTCATACCTATTTCAACCCTCAGCCCTGTTCCGTTGGCTGTGAATATTCTCAACAGACTTTTATTCCTTGCTTTATTTAATATACTATTTTAAAAGCAAGATCAATTAAGAGGCAGTGGCTCTTAATTTCCAAGTGCCCCTTATTTCACTTTTCTGTCACAAAGGCTCAGAGTGATTCTTCTGTTATTTCATTTTATTTTTAAGCTCTGTGGATCTGTCACAGACTCCGTCTGGGCAAATGCGTGCCATGTGGTCTCAGGCGGGCACGGGGACAAATCTGTCATGTGCCTGGCACAGTCCTTCTGTGGTCTTGCTGCTGTCTTCCCTTCCTCACTAGTTCCGGGCTGGTTCTGGGGAGCTGTTCTGGGGGCGAAGAACACCCAGCACGGAGAGTCCCTGCCCCTGCCCAAGGCTGGGGCACTCCTGCTCCACCTCCTCCTCAGACAGCACCGGGCAGATTGCACAAATACCAGGAGAGGGAGCAACATGGCAGGGATGCCCCCTCCCTTCTTTGCTGGAAGTGGAGGATGGAGCAGCAGGTCTAGATGGGAAGCAATGACATTTACCCTCCCTCCCTTCCTTCCTTCCTTCCTCCCTTCCTTCCTCCCTTCCTTCCTCCCCTTCCCCACACCTCTTTAAATTAGGACAGAGAGAATCTGGCCTGAAATTCTTGACCCTTTGCCTCTCCAGTCCTGAGATCACAGCATACACCCCACACTGGGCCAACGCCAATGCCAAGAAGCCGTTCAAGTGCTAATTCCTTTACAGGATGACTGGATGTACAGGGAGGTCTGTCCAACAAGGACAGGAACAAAAATTCACAGAGAAATAAGGGGAGGAAATGCACACCCAAGAAAAAGAATGTGTAAAACCCATCAGCAACAGAAACACCTCACTATCTGTATGGCAGGGGCCTTTGCTTTACCAACTCCCTACTTCCACTGGACACACCCAGGGGGTGCAAAAGTAATGGTGGTCAGAGGATTCTTTGGGAAGCCAGGGAAGGAGGATCAAGAATCAGAGGCCAGCCTCCGCTGGAACAAATAAAAACAAGAAAGAAGGCCGGGAGTGTGGCCTAGTGGTAGAGTGCTCGCCTAGCATGCGCGAAGACCAGATTCAATTCCTTGGTACCACGTATATAGAAAAGGCTGGAAGTGGTGCTGAGGCTCAAGTGGTAGAGCTCTAGCCTTGAGAAAACCCAAGGACAGTGCTCAGGCCCTGAGTTCAAATCCCACGTCTGGCAAAAAAAATAAAATAAAAGAAGAAAGGAAACAAATGCTACTGCCTTTTTCCCAGACCACAGCTAGCTTTGTATTTCCTAAACGCCAGACAGGAAGGTGAGAGATCAGGGAGGAATTTCCATGCACAAATAAAATAAGAGACACACCATTGGCTGAGAAGATCTGG
This sequence comes from Megascapheus bottae, assembly GCF_031878675.1. Taxonomy (NCBI): domain Eukaryota; kingdom Metazoa; phylum Chordata; class Mammalia; order Rodentia; family Geomyidae; genus Megascapheus; species Megascapheus bottae. Next base: position 2,387,278 of record NC_143509.1, on the reverse strand, counting down.
AACTTTCTAGATCCCCCACTCAAGTTCCCACCCAACCCCTGAGCAGCCTGCTTGTGTTAGCCTAGTTAATTTAGGTGTCCCCATTTTCCCAGGCCTCCCGGTCACCCCCCAAATCTAGGGGTGCGTGTGGTTATCATCTGCCATTGGTTTTCAGGTTATAAATGTCTGTGAATTGGGGTGTATGTGGAGGAAAAATCCTGTGCCTCGGATCTTTTTTTGGGGGGGGTGGGGGTTCAGCTCTTGGAAAACAGGAAGCTTTTTCTACTTTGCCTTCGAGTTTTAGGGTGTTTGGAAGGTGCTGGGTGACAGGAAGTGGGCTGGGGCTGGTGAGAGCCCATCTATCTTTAGCAATGACGCCCAGAGGTGTTCTTGACGGCAGCCCCCCTCCCTCCCCACACCCCCAAACCAGCCACCGGCACGAAGCACTCTGAGGGTTGTTTCTAGAGGGGAAAAAAAATAAAATAAAATAAAAAAAAATCACCATGCAGCCAGGCTGAGGATTTGGTTATAAATACGTTTTAAAATTAACCTGCTGCCGGGGTGTCTGCGTGTATCTGTCTCTTACTCACTCGGCTTAGATCTTGAATCGGGAGCTTTTCAGTTTTCCTCCTAAGTGGGGGCGTCTGGGTCTGTGTGGGGTGGCTGTGCCCACGCCAGTGCCCCCAACCCCACGCCAAGACCCCCACCGCGGCTTTCATCTTGGATCGGGGGCTGGGGCGACCCCGGGAAACCTGGGATCTTGGTTTTGCGAGGCCCCCCCACCCCCAGCCTGGTGCAGAAATAGCGCTGCCTCATTAACACCTGCTTCCCGGCAGAAGGAGTAATTGGGGCGCCCCAGACCAGCTGAAACCCCACCCCTGGGGAGGATGCTCCCGCCCAGCCCTCACTAGCTCCCTGGGATCGGGCAGGAGGGGAGGCAGGCGAACCCCCACCCGGGCCCCAGCCTCCCCTCCAGCCCAGTGGACCCCCGGCCCCTCCCTTCAGTCGGCTCCTCCCCGGGCTGTGCGCGCGAGGCTGTGATTGGCCGTCCCAGGGCCCCTCCCTTCTCCCTGCCCCACGCTGGTCCCTCGATTCTGATTGGCTGCCCCAGGACACTGGGGGTAACCATGGTTCTAATTGGGTGTAGTCCAAACGCCTGCTGGGCCCTCGATTCTGATTGGCTGCCCCAGGACACTGGGGGTAACCATGGTTCTAATTGGGTGTAGTCCAAACGCCTGCTGGCCCCTCGATTCTGATTGGCTGCCCCAGGACACTGGGGGTAACCATGGTTCTAATTGGGTGTAGTCCAAACGCCTGCTGGTCCCTCGATTCTGATTGGCTGCCCCAGGACACTGGGGGTAACCATGGTTCTAATTGGGTGTAGTCCAAACACCTGCTGGCCCCTCGATTCTGATTGGCTGCCCCAGCACCTCCGCTGGTCCCTCGATTCTGATTGGCTGTCCCAGGGCCCCTGCTGGTCCCTCGATTCTGATTGGCTGCCCCAGGACACTGGGGGTAACCATGGTTCTAATTGGGTGTAGTCCAAACGCCTGCTGGCCCCTCGATTCTGATTGGCTGCCCCAGGACACTGGGGGTAACCATGGTTCTGATTGGGTGTGTTCCAAACCCCTGCTGGCCCCTCAATTCTGATTGGCTGCCCCAGGGCCCCCGCTGGTCCCTCGATTCTGATTGGCTTCCCCAGGACACTGGGGGTAACCATGGTTCTGATGGGGTGGGTCTGCAACCCTGTTGGTCTCCTAGCTCTGACTGGTCATCCCCGGATCCCGCGGGTCCCACGATTCTGATTGGCCGTCCCAGCACCAGGGGGCTCCAGCTTTTCCCCCCCGCAGGGGCCTGTCCTCCCCCACCCCGCCCCCAGCAGGAGATTGGACCCCGGGAGACGCACGCACGCGCAGGCCCGCGCACACCTACCTGTCCCCTCTTCAAAGCAGGTGGTATGAAATTTCCCCATATAAAATTCTAACCCTATGATTGCAAAAATAAGGATTGCAAAAAACAGGAGGAGGCCGATCTGCAGCAGGGGGATCATGGCCTTCATGATGGACTTCAAGACGACCTGTAAACCTAGGGGAGACAGGGAGAGAGGGGGCCCCCGGCCCGTCAGCAGCCACCCCCACAGCCAGCCTCCAGCCGCCTCCCCCAGCGAGCTCACAGCCCGTGCCCGGTGCCCCGAGTGCGCGGGTGGGCAAAGCAACATGGATGACCCTAGAGACTGGCTCTTTCTTACCCCAGGCAAAGTCCTGTCATAGTTTAGCTTATTAATTCACTTGTCGTCGCCGGTACTGGGGCTTGAACTTGGGCTTGGGTGCTGTCCCTGAGTCTTTTTTCTTTTTTCTCGGCGCTGGTGTTCTACCACTTGAGCCACAGTTCTACTTCTGGCTTTTTGCCGGTTAAGTGGAGAGGAGAGTCTCATAGAATTTCCTGTCTGGGCTGGCTTTGAACTGCTGTTCTCAGATCTCAGGCTTCTGTGGCACTAGGATTACAGGGATGAGCCACCAGCATCTGGCTTCTGATTTTTGCGGGGATCAGAGATGGGGACTTGAACTCAGTGTCCGATGCTTTCACTGGTTGGTTGGCACTCTCCCACCTGAGCCATGCCTCCAACCCCTTGCTGTTCATTTATTTTTATTTTTATTTTTATTTTGCCAGCCCTGGGCTTGGGCTCAGGGCCTGAGCATTGGGTTTTCTCAAGGTTAGAGCTCTACCACTTGAGCAACAGCACCGCTTCTGCTTTTTCTGTGTATGTGGCGCTGAGGAATTGAACCCATGGCTTTGTGCATGCTAAGCAAGCACTCTACCACTGGGCCAAACTCCCAGCCCCCTTGGTGTTAATTTTTATGTCTGACTCCTGACATTAAGTTCTGATCCGGTGTGTTGAGCCCACACGTTAGCCATGCGTCCATCCTTGGCAACTGAGAAAGGAGGAGAATATGGAGGTTCATCCTCATCAGCCTGTAAGAATTCAGGGGAGCCTCTTAGGACTTGGGATTTACCTTTAATCAACTGATAAAACAACTAGTCCAATATGCAGATCCTCTCTCCGAGCCTCAGCCTTTCTACCTGTGAAATGTGTGAACACAGCAAGTTCCTCCGGCATACAGGAGGTACTCAATAACTGCATGTCGGTATACAGGGGAAACTGAGGGCTCCCAGAGCCCCTGAACAAAGCCCCAGGCACAGCCAGTAACTCACGCACTTGGGATTCCGGACACCAGCTTGAGCGGCCGCAGAACTCGAACTGCCCTCAAGGTCCGAAGGTCAAACTCTGTCCCAACGGTGGCCAAGATACTGGAAGAAAAGCGCCAGGGTGGAAGAGAGAAGTGGCTTTGAGGGAGATCACAGCGATTAGAGTGTGAGATTCTCTTGCCTCAGCCTCGTGAGGGCTGGGCTCACAGGTGGGCACTGCCATGCTCTTTCATTCGCTTGGCACAAGGTGATTTACTCAATTCTATAAATGCACATCTGGGTGACCTCAAAAATATTCCACAGCCCACATCCTGAATCCATCATGGACCGGGCGGGTTCTCTGGGGAAGTGGCAATTGCTTTTAAGGCTCAACATGTAGAAAAGCAGTCCAGTTAGGGAGTGCACTTCTGTAATCCCAGACCTGAAGACACTCTGGCAGGAAGAATCAGGAACTTAGAGCCCACCGGGGTTACACAGTTACACAATCAGACTCTGTATCAAAACCATTCCCAGCCCAAACAGTTTTAAATCCGTGTGAGTTCACATCTAGGCAGGCTGACCTTGGGTAGGTTACTTCCCTGCCTCTGTGCCTCAGTTTCTCCTTCTTGTATAGCCCCTGAAAGAGTTGTGAGGCTTACATGACTTGATCCTCTTGGAGAAGCTGTAATTTCAGGCACCCACAAACCATCAATGTCTCTAGGCTACTGAAAATGAACAACAAGACTCTCTGGAGGTGTGCTTTCAAATTGAGGTCATTTCAGGGAAAGAAAGCCCTTCATTAGAAGGGTCATGGTTTGAATCCCTCAAAGGGAGGCTTTGCGACACGAGGCCAACTTGGGAGGGGGAGGTAGCTTTGAGGGGCGGGGCCTAGAGGGAGGGAGGGAGGTCCTTGCAGGCGTGGCCACAATGAGGGCGTGGCTGCCGGGACACCCGCCATTTCCTCCTGGTTCTTGGCATTTCTTCCTTCCTCTCCAGCACCTGGCAGGTTTATTCACGTGAACCCTGCCCGCCTCACCTCAGGCCGAATGTGGTACCAACCACACACCCAGCTCCCCCAAACCACGAGCCCCAAATAAACCTTCCCTCCTGTGAAGTTGATGGTAGCAGGTGTTTGGTCACAGCGAAGCAAAGCTGGCCCACAGGATGCGTCTCCCCACCAAAAACTTGGGGGACAGTGGACAGACAGCTTCTCTCTCTCTCTGTTAGGAGCAAGTGGGGCACACCGTCCACCATCTACCCTGAGACTGATTACACATACTAATTTTCTTCTTTCCCCTACCAACTTTCCTATTTATTTGCACTTTTAAAAAAAGGTTATTGTAGAGGTGAAGTACAGAGAGGTTACAGTTTACTGAACTCAGGTGATAACATTTCTTTTGGGGCTGTGTCACCCTTTCCCTCACTCTCTGTGCATATTTGCTTTGTAAGACAGGGTCTCACTATGTAGAGCAGGGTTCGCCCTTGAGCGCCTGGTCTGCCTGGTTCTGTCTTGGCGTGAGGGCTGGGGTTACTGTCTGGGATTGCAGGCGTGTGGTGCCATGCTCAGCTCCCACCAGCTAACTTTCCTGGATTCCTCAAATTCTTTCTTACAGGCCACCAATAGATTTCTGCCTCTCACTCTCTTCCTTTTTTTTTGGCAGATAGGAGCTGTCGGTTTGGGTTGGCAGAATGAACCCCATGCATTGGCTGAGTTTCCAGGTATTTGCTTGACAGATAAGAACTGAAGAATGACAGCATACCAGACCCTAGACAGGCCATGGAGGGACTGGTTAATGGAATCCAGGCCCAGAGAAGTTGAAAGGGGCGAGGTTCTTTGTGGGGGGCGTGGCCTAGTGCTAGGGGGTGTGGCTGAGCCTCAGGGGCGTGGCCAAGGACTGTGTGGCTCAACACCAGGATGCTTGGTCCCATGATGGGCGTGGCTCAGCATCAGCGGGCAAGCTCCTGTTGGGGGCGTGGCTCTGTGTTGGGGGCGTGGTTTCATAATGAGCAATACCAGATTAGCGTTGTCCAGCAGAAATAGGAAATTCAAAATTTTCCAGTACCTACTTAAAAATAAAAATAGGGTCCAGGAGTTTGGCCTAGTGGAAAGAGTGCTTGCCTAGCATGCACCAAGACCTGGGTTCGATTCCTTGGAACCACATACATCGGAAAAGCTGGAAATGGTGCTGAGGTTCAAGTGGTAGAGTCTGGCCTTGAGAAAGCCCAGGAACAGTGCTCAGGCCCTGAGTTCAAGCTCCAGGACTGTCAAAAATAAATAGATAAAACAAAGACAGGTGAAGTTAATGTGTGTGTGTGTGTGTGTGTGTGTGTGTGTGTGTGTGTGTCCTGAGGCTTGAACTCAGGACTAAGGAGCTCCTGTGCTTGACTGGCACTTGACTATCAGCCACAGCTCCACTTCTGGCTTTTTAGTGGCTCAGTGGACATCAGAGACTCATAGACTCCAGTCTAGGGTCAAACCTTGGTCTTCAGATCTCAACCTCTTGAGTAGGCAAGGATTATGGGCATGAGCTGTAACACCACGCTATGGTTTTTTTTTGCTGTTGTTGTTTTTGTCAGTTGTAGGGCTTGAATTCTGGGCCTGGGTGCTGTCCTCAAGCTCTTCAGCTCCAGGTTACTGCCTTACCACTTTGAGCCACAGTGCAACTTCCAGTTTTCTGGTGATAAGAGTCACACAGTACTTTTGTGCCCAGGCTGGGTTTGAACTATGATCCTCTGATCTCAGCCACCTGAGTAGCTAGGATTAAAGGCATGAGCCACTGACACCCACATAAGCTTGTGATTTTTGATGAGTTGAATGCAAAGAATATAAGCCATGATTTGGAAAGACAACCACATTATAAATTCACCAGCATCATCATCATGATTATTTGTAAGTTTTCTTTATGTAGCTTAGGTGAGACTGGAACTTGTGGTTCACCTGCCTCAGTCTCTCAAGTGCTGGGACTACAGGCATGTGCTACCTTGCCCAGCCAAATGGTCATTCATAAGCCATTTTGCACATGATTTCCTTTTTAATCTGGTGCATATTCTACGCCTATCATGGCTCTTAGTTCCAATGCCCAGAGGCTACATGTGCCCAGAGGCACATGTGCTGGACAGCCCATGGGGAAACACACACATCTAAGTAAAGAGGTGAAGAAAGCAAGAAGTCTGGGAGCAGGAAAGTATCAGGAGAAAACTCGAGGTAGACAAAGCACGGGTGCAAAGGTGCTGAGGCTGGAGCATGTCCGAGAACAGAGGGAGTGGGAGAAGACAAAGGTGAATGGTGGTGGGGCAGGTGAATGAAGATGGTTTATGTTTATCCCAAGTAAGATGAAAGCATGGGCATCTCTGAAGATCGTGGCTTGAAGCCAGAGTGGGCAAGAAAGTCCACGAGACTCTTATCTCCACGGAACCACCAGGAAACCACAAAGTGGAGCTGTGTGGCTCAAGTGGTAGAGTTCCAGCCTTGAGCCAAAAACAAAATCTAAGAATGGGAGGCCCCGAGTTCAAGTTCTAGTACCAGCATGCACGTGTGCGCGTGCGTACACGTGAGCACACACACACCCCAAAAAACAAAACCCCAAGAAAGTGTGGTAGCAAACATCTACAAAGCATTCCTGGAGAATCAGGAAGCATTACGAGGCCAGCCTAGGCCACACAGTAAGATTGTGTCTCACGAACAAAATAAATACAAATTCTGGTGCCAGATGGGGCTAGAAGTGGGGTGACTGGGGGGGCCTGGTACATCCATCCAGATGAACAGGCACAGAATTAAGTTCTGGAAATCTCTAGAACTATCTTCTAGGAGCACTGGTAGTAGGGGGTTGAAAGCAGGTGTGTCTGGAGGAGACCACTCAGGAAAGCAGGCTGGAGAGGCTGGGGTTCTGACTGAGAGATGGAGAAGGCAGAAGGGGGCGAAAAGGAAGAAATGGCGACGAGAGACAACAACGCTGCAAACCTGAACTCTAACCCCGGCCAGGGCACCTCCGGGTTCAGCCTTGCACATCTCACTTTATGATCTGGGCCTTCAGGTGCTGCAGCCTGAAGGATGCAAACACACCGGCCTCGGTCATTCAAGCCATCTTCCCTCCCAGGGCAAGGGCTCCGGAGGCGCAGAGAGCCGGGAATGGGGAGGAGAGGCGGTGACCTGGAGGCCTCAGAGGTGGGGTCCCGGCCTGCGGAGGCTGTGGGGGGCAGGGGGGCTGCCAGGGAGGCTGGCAGGGGGGGACCTGGAGGCCTCAGAGATGGGGTCCCGGCCTGCGGAGGCTGTGGGGGGCAGGGGGGCTGCCAGGGAGGCTGGCAGCGGGGCGCCCGGGCTGTGAGGGGCCCAGGACGGCCTGGGGGCCACGAGGCAGCGGGAGGCGCGGGAGCCGCAGCCACGGAGCGGGCTGGAAGTAGGGCACAGGCAGTGGGAGGAGGAGGAGGGAGGCCCTGGTTATATATAGCGGCTGGCAATGGCCGGGCACTGGGGAGCTGGGCCGCGGGCGGGGACCCCGCGCCTGCGCCGCCCCGGGGGGGAATGGAAACCAAGTGGGATACCCGTGACCCGGATGTAATTCCCCCACTTCCGGTTTCCTGACCGGAAGCACCCGCCTCCACACCGGAAGTCCCGGCAGACATCTTGGGCCTCTGAGTTCCCCAAGGAAGAGCAGTGGGAAGACAGGAAGGACGCCCCGGCGATGGTCACCCCCGACCCCCGAGAGGCCTCCTGCCGAGCCCCGCGCCCCGCTCAGGCCGCCTCCGGGCACAGCCAGGCCGGGCTCCGTCCACGTGGGCCCCGCGTCCGCCGCGCTCCGCCCCGGCTCCCTCAGCCCCGCGCGGCCCAGCTCCTCCCCGCGTTTGTCTCGTGAAGGAAAGGACGGCGCTGAAGGACACAGCTCCATCTCGAGCGGACCCTGAAGCGCCCTTCAAGGGCAGTGTTGTCTTTAAACAAGGAGGATCTGGATTCCCAGACTTCCCGCGGAGCTTCACGGAATCGGGTTCCAGTCACGTGGGGCGGCGCCCGCCCCAGCCCTGGCCACGCAGGAGGCAGAGAGCGGGAGGACCCGGTGTGCAGTCAGCTTCGTCCGGACACCAGGGAGAACCCCGTCTCGACCACAGGCTGGGCACCGCCCGAGCCGCCGGGGTCCTGGGGGTGCAGAGGTGAGTCGGGGGTCGTTGGTAAGGACGGGGGTCCTTGGGCTGCTCATCTCAACAGGACTCAAACGAAAACCGGTGGAGTTCCTGCCCAGACAGTGTGACACCATCGTGAGCTCCAAGCCAGTAATGAAAAATGAAAGAAAGCGAAACCACCACCACCGCAACAACAACAACAAACCTCACTGAGGAAGGCTCACCAAGGCTCCAAACAGAAGAATGACAAACACATGAGTGGGTGGAAATGCACCACTCATTCGACCATTAATCATTGCGTACAGTATCAGAAGCATATATTGTATTTCTAAATATACACACATACTACCTGCCCATTGATGACTACGAAAGAAAGCCAGACATCAGTAGTTTACTAATATAATCCTATCTACTCAGGAGACGGCCACGGTGCGGGGGGGACCTACTTTGAGGCTACCCAGGGCAATAAATTCACAAGACGCCCATCTCAACCGATACCTGGGTAGAGTACTGTATGCCTGCCATTCCAGCTATCTAGGAAGTGTAAAGATGAAGATCAGAGTCTAAGCTGTCTCAAAAATAAACTCAGAACCCATTTTTTTTTTTTTGCCAGTCGTGGGGTTTGTACTCAGGGCCTGAGCACTGTCCTTGGACTTTCCTCAAGGCTAGAGCTTGATCACTTGAGCCACAACACCACTTCTGGCTTTTTTATAGGTATATGATACCAAGGAATCGAACCTGGCTCTCCATGCATATTAGGCAAGTACCCTACCCCTAGGCCAAGCTCCCAGCCCCAACCCTATTTTTTTTTTTGCCAGTCCTGGGCCTTGAACTCAGGGATTGGGCACTGTCCTTGGAATTTCACAAGGCTAGAGCTCTACCACTTGAGCCACAGAACCATTTCTGGCTTTTTTCTATGTATGTGGTACCAAGGAATCAAACCCTGGACTTTGTGCGTGCTAGGCAAGCACTCTGCCACTAGGCCAAACTCCTGACTCCCAAGCCTATTTAAAAAAAAAAGTTAACGAAAACAAAAAGGTGTGGTTCAAGTGGTATAGCACCTGCCCCCCAGGCAGGAAGCCCTGAGTTCAAATCCCATTGCCTTCCCGTGACAGGCCGTGTGCTTTGTGTTGCTTAACCTCCACCAAGACCCTGCCGCAGAGGTGGGATCGTTCCCTCTACTCTCCAGAGCAGAATGGAGTCAGTGCTGGAGGCTCGCACAACTATTGAATAAGGCGGCCAGCATTCAACTGATGTCTCAGTCACGTCTAAGAACAAATATCCTTCAGTGTCCACGGGGGGTAGGGAGGGATTGGGGTTCATGCAGGACTTCCTGTGAACGCCCCAGCCTCTTACATAAAGTAGAACAAGCGCAGTCTGCAGTAGACTTTGTCGGCACTTGGTGACCTGGGCCACCTGATAGGATGTCAAAGCCATGCGCACAGCGGTTATGCGGGTCGTTTAGGGACTGGTGGCAGAGTCACCCGACTGGTGGTCTGCGCATGTGTGCCATGATGCGCTTCCCCTCCCCCGCCCCAATCTGTTTGGTCCTCAGTTGGCTGAGTGCCAGGTGAAGACTGCAGACAGGGAAGGAGGTCTACATTCCTCTTAGCCTTTGAAAGGGAAGAGATTGGACTTTCTCTGAGACTGGGAAAACCAAGACAACAACCACAAAGGCAAATAATAATAATGAGGAGGAAGAAGAGGAAACTTCAGGGGAGACAAACCCATAAAGGAGCCGACCAACATCTTAAAACCGAGTTGGAAACATCCCCAAGGAACCAGAAGGTGATCTGATGCAGACATGAGTTGAAGAAAATGTTGAGGTCCAGCTATGAGTTATAAAGACATCTTCCCAGCTGATTTCCCGGCACCATTTTGGTCTCCATCATCTCTATGCAGTCTTCCCTTCCAAAGCGCTGGGACTACATCTCCCAGCATGCTCTGCACTGGCTCCTGGTTGGGTTTAACCTAAGGACAAGTGCTGGGACTACATATCCCAGCATGCTCTGCACTGGCTCCTGGTTGGGTTTAACGTAAGGACAAGTGCTGGGACTACATCTCCCAGCACGCTCTGCTCTGGTTCCTGAGTTTGCCTGAGAATGAGAGCTGGGACTGCATTTCCCAGAGTTCTCTGCTCCAATTCCCTGCCAAGATTGGTGCTGGGAGAAGATGGAGGGACACAGAAATGGAGTAGAGTCTCATCTGAGCACCTTCCCCTCCTGGTAAGGCTTTGTCTCCACCAGGTCCTCAGAAAGTACAGCTAGCAAGAGCTTCCTCCTGGCGCCCTCAACATCCTCTGTTTCTTTCAGGGTTGTTTTCATGACATGCTCTTCCTTGACCTCTCCACTGCAAGTGAGTCCACGTTTTCTGTGGGGTCCTGAGTGGCGCAAGGAGGAAGGAAAGGGTGGTCTCTAAAGGCCCGCCACCTCGAGGCGCCTTAGGACCCCCAGATGTCTCTGAGAAGCAAATCGGACTGTTAAGTTTCTCCATTACAAGGAGCAGAGATTCAGATGTTCAGATGTACCTCCCTGTAGGCACTGCACAGTCCCAACAGGGCCAGGGCACGGGATGGGGCTGAAAGAAGATGGGGAACACCGTAGAGATATTCTGTGGCAGGACAGACTAAACCATGCACCCGAATTCTCAGCTAGGACACATGGCAAGGGCTGGAATCTCTTTCTTTCCTAAGAGGCCAGCTTTGCAGACAGGTATGGACTATGTGACAGCGCTAGGCAGTAGATGGAAGTCCTCCATCTGACTGCCTCCGGGTCAGGACAAGAAAAAAAATACTTCCTGGGATCCTTCCTCACACCCTTTGCCCTTTTGCAACTTGATTCTGAGGGACATGGAGACATTGGAAGACGCGGTCTGAGGCCAGAGGAGCCACAATGCCGAAGGAGCCTGGACCTGAACATAGAGCCGAGAGCTGCCTGCCATTGTAGGTCAGCATTTTGGGGGGAAAAACGTGTCTCTATAGAGAATGGAATATTATTTAGCCATGAAAAAGAATGAAATCCTAACCTGAGAGCTGCCCCTCCTCCACCACCAAAATAAAGTGAAATCTATCCTGTGTAGCAGCATGGAATTGGATGGCATTATAGAGGAAATAAGCCAGAGAAAGAACCCATATGGTGTTTTCTTACTCCCAGGCACGAGCCTAAAAAGTTGATTTCACAGAAGTGGAATCGTGGAAATTATGGGCTGAGGAGGGGACACGGAGAGAGCTATTACATGCCTGGATGAAGGGGACCAAGAGCAATATATGTTCTATAGCACTGTCTGGTGAGCACATACGAATTTCATATCTATCGTAGCAGTTTCTTTCATCTGTTTGTCTATAATCATCCATCTATCCATCCCCTCCATCCATCTATCGTTTATGCATTCCATTCCCCTCCCTCTTATCCATCCATCTCTTATCAGCAATGCTAGATATGTTAGGTTTTGGGTTGTCGGTTTTTAATCACTCTTTAGGACCTTATATGTACAAGAATTAAAGTTCGTTTGTGCAAGAGCTGTTTTTGCATGTTGAGGATTCTTTCTTACAGCAGCGAGCACAACTCATATGCTTGCTGACAAGAACTTGGCTGCCATAACCCCTCTTCCATTTCAGCTCCACAGATTGCTCTAGGACTCTGGTGAAACCCTAGATGAAAGCACAGAACCCCCCACAAGGAGGAGGGGTTCCATAAAAACCTCTACAACGAACTGTCAGCAATTTCTTTTCAGGTTAACCAATGACTGAGAAAGGTGGTAGATTCCAGCACTGTTCCAAGATGGGTTTGTATCTTGTCCAATTATTTCCTCATTGTTCGCACAATGCAGGGGCAGAGAGAAGAGAGAGACTCAGCCTCAGTTTCCTCCCAGGGAGAACGAGAAAAAAGCATGATCACTCAAGAAAAATGCTGACTAGACTGCAGCCCTGGGTGTAGTGAGCACTCAGCAAGCGGCCCAGACATGATCATTTGGATTTTTTTTTCTTCTTTTCCTCTTATTTTCAGAACAAACAAAAATGAACTTGAGTTGCCTCTGTGCTGGGCTCTGACAAATCCCAGGCCCTGGGAGGAGGGGCCGGGGAGAGGAGGAAGGAGGCCGCGTGTTAGAGTCTGGGATGAGAGCCAAAGACCAGCTCAGGAAATGATCTTGCCTTCCCAGGATCCTTTGGCCATCCCAGGGGGCCCTGGCCTCTCTTTCTCCTCCTGACCTTAGACTAATTCTGCACATGCGCAGACACACACACACACACACACACACACACACACACACACACACACACACACACAAATGATACTCAGGGCTCAGATTAGCTTGCCCTAGTTCAGCCTGTCCTACACAGCCCAGCCCCAGGAGCTCCGAGGGGACAAGGCCTAGTAGAATGAAGTGCACCCTCTCTCCACCCCCCTTCTTGTCTCCCTCCCTTCCCTCCCCCACCCCCAGGTAGTCTTCTAACCAGTCCAGAGTGGTGCATGCTTGGACAGGTGGCTAAGGACACATGAGGTTCCCCCTCAATTAATTAAAACGTGAATCACAGCTGAGTCACCCAAGGCAGAGAGCGTCAGTGAGCAAAGCTGGCTTCCTCCTTCCTGCATCGGGGAGGTGAATCAGCAAAAGTCCAGATCCCAAAATAAGGAGGGAAGAGGAGAGAGAGACAGAGAGACAGAGACAGAGAGACAGAGACTGAGACAGAGGAGAAAGAGAGCAGAGAGGAGGAGGGAGCTAGAAGGAGAGAGAAGACAATGGATAGAGGGAGGGAGGGAGTCAGGATAGCAAGAGGAACATAAATCACTAATTTTTATTTGGGATTGTTGTTTTGTTTTTTGTCAGTCCTGGGGCTTGAACTCAGGGCCTGGGCGCTGTTCCTGAGCTTTGATTTGATTTATTTATTTTTCTGCTACTCTACCACCTGACCACTTGCAGTCTGCTTCACTTCGTGTTTTGGTGATTCCTGGAAAGCCTCTCATGGTGTTTTCCTGCCTAAGCTGCCAGTGAGCCATGATCCTCCGATCTCAGCGGCCTGAGTAGCTACAATTACAGACTCCATGGTCTGTTTTATAAGATCCCCAAAGACTAGGGGCAGTCAATACGTACTAGCCAAGGGAGAGAACATTCCAGAAGTGCAGGCAGACTGAAGAGACCACAACTCCCAGCTTCCTTTGTAGCTAGGTGGAGCCATGTGATTTACAATTCCTGGACTCCCTTGAACTTGAGCCTCAGGGATAGTGCTTTACCACCTGAGCTGTGGACCAGCCCTGAGTGGAAAACCTAGGAGACAGTGCTCAGGTCTTGAGTTCAAGACCCAGAACCGGCATTAAAAAACAAGAAAGAAAGAAAAGAAAGGAAGGAAGAAAGAAAGAAAGAAAGAAAGAAAGAAAGAAAGAAAGAAAGAAAGAAAGAAAGAAAGAAGGGAGGGAGGGAGGGAGGGAGGGAGGGAGGGAGGGAGGGAGGGAGGGAGGAAAGAAAGAAAGAAAAGAGGTACCACACGAACCTTCCTTAAGGTACATAGCCCACATCTGCAGTGGGGTTAGATGACAAGCGTGTGTGGTGTCACATGAGGGGCTTGGCAGAGAGCTGGTCTGAGCTGGCTCATGTCATCGGCTCTTCTTGTCCTTAGAACCGTCATTTGAGTTTTCCCCAGTGGAAAGACAGGTCATTGGCACAGGCCAGGAAGGAGATGCAGGCCTCAGGACAAGTCACCAAGAGCCTGCAGATGGGGGCGGGGGGCTGGAACCCCGTGGGGGCGCAGAAGGAGGGATGAGGCTGGGTGGGGAGCCCTGGGGAAAAGGTATTTTTGGAACTCCAGGTTGAAAATAGACGCAGGGAGGCTTGGCTGCTGTCTGCACCAACGCCCAGAGGTAAGTGCGTGCGTGTACGTGTGCATGTGCGTGCGTGTGTCCCTGCTAGTTCGGGGCTTTTCCATTCAGCCCGTCTCCATGGCAACGGCTCATTCACGCCATCTCCACAGCAACTGTCGCTGGGGCTCATTCATGGCGGTTGCCATGGAGACGGGCCCATTGATAAAATCTTGATCTGGTGGGGTGGGGGGGGAAATGTTCGCTCTGGTGAATGGATGGGTGGGTGGCCGCGCTGGCTGTAGAGATGCCAGGGGAGTGGGCTGGAGGGGGTTCTGGGGTGCTCTACCACGTGAGCCACAGCTCCACTTCTGGCTTTTTCTAGGTATGTGGTACCGAGGAATCAAACCTGGGTCTTTGTGAATGCTAGGCAAACACTCGACCACTAGGCCAAACTCCTGGCCCTGAGTTGATTTTTTTTTTCTTTTGCACAGGCCAACCCCATCATAATTATTCACAATAATTTCTAGTATCCACAGAGAAATGACTGGATGACAAAACATACTTTCTATATGCAATGGAATTCTATTCAGCCTTCACAAAAGGTGGGGTGGGGGAATTGTCACATGTCACAACATGGAAACACCTTGAAGAGACAACAGTGACTAACACACACGAGGCACCATCTTAGATACTCAAGGAGCTGAGATTTGAGGGCCAAAGCCAGCCTGGGCAGGAAAGTCTGACACTCTTATCTCCAAATAAAAACCAATAACGCTAGTAGCAGAGCTGTGGCTCAAGTGATCTGTCAAGAGACAGCACCCCTGCCCCGAGTTCAAGCCCCAGAACCAGTTCAAAATAAACAAGCCAGTCACACAACAATAAATTCTCCATGACTCCACTGACAGGAGACCCCTGGATGCATCCTATTTATGGAGACAGGAAGTACAAAGCGTGGGTCATTTGCACTAGGGAGCAAGTGTTTAATGGGACAGCTTGTGATGGTGGAGGTGGATGGTTGTGACAGTGACACTAGAGTGGGACACTTCCAATGCTATGGAACTATTGTCAAAAAAAAAAAGAAAGGTCAAAGAGCTGCGTGCTACGGCTCACACCTGTAGTTCCAGCAACTGGAAAGGCTGAGAAATGAGCATCAGAGTTGGAAGCGATCCTGAGGAGGCAGCGATACAAGGCTTGATACTCAGCCCTACAAAGAAAACAAAAATAAGTCCCCCAAGGGGCCTGTCCGATATTCCAGGAGGTGGCAGCCGCCTGTCCTGGTCAGAAAGAAACTGCCAGGAACTAAGTTCTGGAAGGCAGCCAGCAGATGATCTTTCAGCTCACATCCGGAGGCTGCAGGAGGCTCAAGCTAACTGACAGCCCTGGCAAGGCCACAGGCAGCTGGGGACCCGTGGGCAGAGACAGACATGGAAGTCTGTCTTGCCTAGGCAGCTCTGAAGAGGGAAATCAAGGCCACTTCCTGCACAAACCGTGTGCATGTTTTGCCCAGAAACCCAATCTGAATAGTTCAAATATCCACATTTTCAATCCAGACAGACTCTCCTTACCCTTGATCTTCCTACCCCTGCCTGCTGGACTGCTGGAATTACAGGTGTATACCACCACACTTAGCTTGCTTGTTGAGATGGGCGATCTTGACATTTTCCCCAGGCGTGGCCTGGAACTATGATCCTCCCCTTCTCTTCCACCTGAAGAGGCGGGACTGCAAGCAGAAGCCATCTCAGCTGCCCCAATATTTTCTTCTTTTTCTGGTAAACTGAGGCCATGCCAAGAGGCAAAGTCCTGCTAACTGATGGGCATCTGAGGACCGCTGCCAGGTATACCTAACTATGCTCGCATTGCAGGATTCCTCTCCTTGCTTCAGTCTCTGAATTCCTTTCCCACTTCCTCCTCCTCCTCCTCCTCCTCCTCCTCCTCCTCCTCCTCCTCTTCCTCCTCCCCCTCTTCCTCTTCTTTGCAATATATTTTGATTAGCCCGGAGTCCTGAGATGTAGTATGGCTGGCAAGTTGCTAGACCTTTCTGTGCTAGGCCCTGCCTGTCTCTGTCTCTGTCTCTGTCTCTGTCTCTGTCTCTGTCTCTCCAGAAATGGGCGTGGTCAAGAAACCAGTACCATGCAGGGCAAAGGGGCGTGGCTCTGCCGGTGGGCGTGGCTCTGCAGTGAGGCCCCTGTCATCAGGGTGTGGCCTAAATGTGCCTCACTTTCCCTGCTCATAAACGGTTGAGGGGGAGGAATGGAGCCTTTCTTGCGGGATGGCATGATGAGCAGTTTCACGTGATCTACTCTGTTTTGCTCCATGGCAACTGACCCCCAGGGCTGCTGCTTATGGGCAGGGCTTCGAGGTAGGGTCGTGGCTTCCTGTGGAGGCGTGCTTAGCAGTTGTGGGCGTGGCTAGGCGATGGGCGTGGCTTTGGGTGGGGCGTGGCTCTCTTGCTCTCCCACCTGACAGCCTGTTAGCCACTAAAATGAATTCCAATCCACCTGCATGCCCAGTGAGTCTGTCTCTTGGGTCAGAGCCATTTATGACATTATGTCTCAGGAGACACACACACACAGGTTGAGTTACCTGCCTGTGGCTTATACCTGTAATCCTAGCGACTGAGATTCAGAGGATAACAGTTCAAAGTTAGCCTAGGTAAGATAACAAGGCCCTGGGACTTCAGCTCCCCTAAACTAGCTCAAGGCAGGACTGGAGTTGTGGACAAGTCCTAAATCACCAGTCATGAGTGACAAAACCAAGCAAGAGCACAAGGCCAACATTCAAGTCCTAACACAACTAAGCAAAGAAACTCTTAAAAAACAACACGAAGCTCTCATTGGACTTTAATCCTCAGGGGGATTTAATAAGAAGGATTAAAATACAAAAACAAAGTTTCAGGAATCAAGCTAGGTGCCGTGGCTCACTCCTGCAGTCCCAGGTATTTAGGAGGCCGAGATTTTGAGGATCCAGGTTCACAGCCAGTCCTGGAAGGAAAGTCTGGGAGACTCTTATCTCCAATCAACAGCAAAAAGCCAGAAGTGGAGCTGTGAGTCATATATACAGCTTCCAGTGGCTCTGGCTTTGCAACTCTCAGAACCGTGATCCCAAACAAAGCTTATCCCAAACAAAGCTTTCTTCTCCATAATTCACCCAGCCTCGTGCGTTCCATAATAGTAATCGCAAACCAGACTTCCAGTCTTTCTCCTGCTCTCTCTCCACTGAGCTAAGTTTTCTGACATCTTCTGATCAACTCCTCTAACGTTGTCGGGGGCTAATTAGTCTTGGTTTCGTTGGGTGTTTTGTTTGCTTTTGTTTTGGATGCAATCCAGGCCCCCCTACACTTTAGGCAATGCTCTACCACAGGCCTTCTCCCCCACCCCACCCGGTTGCAGCCTGAGTTCCTGTTTATACAGCTGATTATCTTAATCATAGAAATAGATGTAAAGTTCTCAGATGGTCCACTGGAGACCCCTGAGTTTCCAGTGATCAACTGAGCACTGTTGACTCCAGCAAGAGCAAGTGTGTGTGTGTGTGTGTGTGTGTGTGTGTGTGTGTGTGTGTGTGTGTTGGGGGAGGGCGGGAATCTCTAACCCCGCCACAGTCCCCTACTGAGCACTTGTTATCCTAGCTCTACGGCAGGGGAGGCTCAGCCAGAGGATCGGTGTTCAAGGCCAGCTTGGGGAACATTCTAGGAGGAAAGAGGGCCTACTTCCCCCCCTCCACACACACACAAACAACTGAAGTGGAGCTGCATGGTGGGATATGCAGCCAGCGAGAGCAACTCCTGTGTGTAGTTCACTGATGGTCCATGGAACCAGGCCTGCAGTAATCACGATTATTATCATTATTATAATTACAGTTATTAGTATTACAATACCGGGTGCCATGAGGCCTTCCTCCCGTGCCAGGTCCCACGCGAAGGGCCCCGTGGTATCTCATGGGATCCCACCTTTGGGGGTAGGAGAGCAGGGAATCTCCATTGTGGACATTCCCACATTCCATCTCCTTTCTCCTCCTCCTCATGGCACCTTGAGTGACTCTGCAAGGCAGGGACAGTCACCAGCCCAGGGTCACGCAGCACGGAGGCCCTGGTTCCCGGCTTCTGAAGGTCTTCTACCCTGCCCCGCCACCCCTCCGCAGCCTCCCCAGGCCCGGGATCGCAGCGGCCTCCCCACCGGCCTCTGAACGCTCGTTCTGATGGCAGAACTTTCCGGCCTGCAATAGAGGCAGTTCCTTTCAGGAGGTTGTGTGTGTGTGTGTGTGAGTGTGTGTGTCTGTGAACACAGCACAAAACACCCACGACCTATGATGGTGTCTTCTACAACAACCAACAAAACAGAACGGAGGAAACAGCTGATACTCAGCGGTCAACCCTGGGGGCGTGGCTCCTGCTCAGAGGTGTGGCTCAGCCCGGGGGGCGTGGCTCCTGCTGAGAGGTGTGGCTCAGCCCTGGGGGCGTGGCTCCTGCTCAGAGGTGTGGCCCAACGCTGGGGGCGTGGCTCCTGCTCAGAGGTGTGGCCCAACGCTGGGGGCGTGGCTCCTGCTCAGAGGTGTGGCCCAACCCTGGGGGCGTGGCTCCTGCTCAGAGGTGTGGCCCAACGATGGGGGCGTGGCTCAGGCTCAGAGGTGTGGCTCAGCCCTGGGGCGTGGCTCACGCTCAGAGGTGTGGCCCAATGCTGGGGGCGTGGCTCAGGCTCAGAGGTGCGGCTCAGCCCTGGGGGCGTGGCTCCTGCTCAGAGGTGTGGCTCCGCCCTGGGGGCGTGGCTCACGCTCAGAGGTGTGGCCCAATGCTGGGGGCGTGGCTCCGGCTCAGAGGTGCGGCTCAGCCCTGGGGGCGTGGCTCCTGCTCAGAGGTGTGGCTCAACGCTGGGGTTGTGGCTTAGTGTTGGAGGCATGGCTCAATGGTAGGGGCATGACTAAGCTGGGGCAGGGCTTGTGCTCGGGGCGTGGTTTCATGTTAGGGGCGTGGCACACTGTTAAACCATATAGCTGAGTATTAGGGCAAGGCTCCATGGTAGGGGTGTGGCTTACTGTTGGGACTTGGTTAGCATCCGGGGTGTGGCTTTGGGGCTGGAGGCGAGGTTCCACAGTGGGGGCGTGGCTGAGAGCTAGTGGGTGTCTTCCAGATGAGCAGACAGGCCAGTGGGTTATTTTGGCCCAAGGCCAGGGGCAGACAACTGAGTGTGAAGGTCTTGGGGCAGGGTCTCCACTGAGGAGCTCAGGTCACAGGACCCGGTATGTGGCTTGGGAGCCAGTAGATAATCGGATGTAGATGATGTGTTCAGAAGGACACTTCAGGCTGCTGGTGACCATGACAGGCGGGGGGGGGGTAAAGGGCAGAAGTCAAGGGACCAGGAGGAGGCCAATGTCCCGAGAGACATAAGGATGGCTCGTGGTGGACCCGTGGAGGAGGGAGAAGGGTTCTAGAGGCTACAGGAATTGCGCAAGGGGACTGGCATGGCTGGATGACATGGAGACTGTGGCTGAAGCCCCAGAGATGTCAGGACGTGTAATTCTGGAAGTTTCTGAGAATCTCCCCTTGGGAATCACGTCTGCCAGGGGCTGTGTAGCTAGAGAAGAAGGGGTGATGGGGTGGTGAGAACCGAGTGGTCAGAAGGGAGAAGGGCCAGGCGTGGTGGCTCACACCTGTAATCCCAGCACTCACGAGGAGGAAGTGGAGGAGGTGGAGGGGAAGGACCCAGACACCTGTGGAAAGAATGGCCTCCTCCACCCCACGGGGAAAATGGCCAGGAACTCTGGACAGGGGAACATCTCGTGCCCCTGAGCACGCAGAGCCGGGCCGGGCGCTGTCCAGCGTGCTGAAACCGAACTTGACCCGTATTCACATCCCCTCCCTGTTAGTTCGGGATCCTCTGGAAGCAGACCCCGAGACAAAGTTGACTGACTTGGGGGGTGACTTGAGGAATGTCAGGGGGAGGTAGGAGGAGTCCGTGAGAGGATGTTTGTTGTTACTTTGCCAGTCCTGGGGCTTGAACTCTGAGCCTGGGGGTTTTTGTCCCTGAGCTCTTCAGCTCAAGACTGGTGCTCAACCACTTAGAACCACAGCGCCACGACTGGTTTTCTGGTGATTCATTGGAGGTAAGAGTCGCATGGGTTTTCCTGCCCAGGCTGACTTCGAACTTCAAGCCTCAGATCTCACCCTCCTGAGTAGCTAGGGTTACAAGCCTGAGCCACTGGAGCTGGCTTGAGGATGGGATTTATTAGAGCGAAAGTCTGCCTTGAAGCTGGCTCACAGGTCTACATTTTACCCTTGAGCAGCAGGAAAGTCAGGTGTTTATAGCCCAACGCTCCCCATACCTCCCCCCATTGGTGAAACTGCCACGCCTGGCATATTGGTTGGCGTATTGGTATTACAGACTGTGCTTGCCTAGCATGCACGACACTCTGGGTTCAATTCCTCCACACTGCATACACTGAAAAAAGCCAGAAGTGGTGCTGTGGCTCAAGTGGTAGAGTGCTGGCCTTGAGGAAAACCCAAGGATAGTGCTCAGGCCCTGAGTTCAAGTCCCAGGACTGGCAAAAAGAAAGGTAAAGGGGTACACATTGTTCTGAGAAGTTAGGGGAAAAGCTGGGTACCAGCGGCTCACACCAGTAATCCCAGCTACTCAGAAACCTGAGGACTGTGGTTCAAAGTCAATCCAGGCAGAAAAGTCTGTGAGACGCTTATCTCCAGGAAACGACTCCAAAGAAGCTGGAAATGGTGCAGTGGCTCAAGTGGTAGAGTGCTAGCCTTGAGCACAAAGAGGCACAGAGACAGCACCCAGGCCCCAAGTTCAAGCCCCAGGACTGGCCAAAAAAAAGTTAGGGGAAAATCACTTCTGCGGTTAAGAAGTGAAATGGTTTGTGAGAAAAATTTGCCAAATTTCATCACAGTCAAATGCCCCGAGCAATGAAAAGATCGAGATTCTAGCAACCACGGAACCTGTATCCTAAGATATTTATGATTTATGTAACTGTAACCCCTCTGTGCATCATCTTTAGAGTAACAATAAATGTATTTACCAAATTCAAATGTATTTATGGCCCGGGGGGGGATCCTGTTAGGGACTAAGAATGACAGATACATCAGGGGAGCTATGCTGGGGTCTTGTGAATTAGAAAGATGGTTATATTTTGTTGTGGGTTTCTAATGCTGTTTTTCTACGCAGGCAACTCAGGAGAGCTGCCTGGGAGGGAAGAAAGGAAGGAAAGGAGGGAGGAAGGGAAGGAGGGTGGGAAGAAGAGAAGTTGTGGGTTGGCTGTGTGTCTATTCAATTAATTAAAAAAGGAGGCAGAACATGAGTGGTGGGGGGAAGCCGTCTGGTCAAGTCCTCTGCCTCCCCTGCTCCTTTGTTCTCAATTACACTTTGAGAGCTGTGTGCCAGTGGTACCCAGGAAGCTGAGACGTCAGGAGTGAGTCTGAAAGCCAGGCTGGGCAGGAAAGTCCATGAGACTCTTATCTCTTATGAACCACAAAAAGCCAAAAGTGAAGCCGTGGCTCCAGTGGTAGAGCGCCAGCTTTGACCACAAAGAGGGCTCAGGAAAGGTGCCCAGATCCTGAGTTCAAATCCCAGGACCAATCAACCAACACACACACACACACACACACACACACACACACACACACACACACACACACACACCAGGCTCGGGCCTGATAATTGAACCACTTCATTGTTGGGGGGGGCAGGGTCTGGTTGAGAGGAACAGGCCACTGGGGGCGTGGCCTGGGAATACAGGCCTTGTCCCGCCCCCTTCCACCCTCTTGCTTCCTGTCCACCATGCGGTGAGCTGCTCTGCTTGGGTCTGCCCGTCCACCACGATGCTCTCATCACCACAGCCCAGAAACCATGCAGCCAGCCAGCCACGGACAGAGCTTTTGCTCCTGCAGGTGCTTCTTTTGCACAGCAACGGCACAAAACTGCCTTATTCCATCACCTTGTTACAGGGAGCAGACAAAATGACCACTTATCCAAACTACACGCTCAACAGTCTAGAAGCTTCCACGGGTCTCTCAAGAGCCCTGTCATGGAAAAGTCAGGCTTTGTTTTTGCCTTTTATAAACCAGGTCTCACTATGCATCCAGGCAGGAATGAAAACCCATGATCCTCCTAAATCTCCCTCCGCCTCCCGAGAGCTGGGATTACAGGCATGCACCACCATACTCAGCTAAAAAGGAAAAAAAATCAAGGTTTTTTAAGGCTACTTCCTGCCAGCAAAGTCAATCCAGCTCTTGCCAGCAAAAGTCAGCCTCCAGGGAGCCTAAATTGGCATAACCCCTTTGCAAAGCAATTTGGCAATATCCAGTAAAGCCTGGGGATGCATACAGCACACAACTCAGCAATTCTTCTCAGAGAAAATCGCTCACCAATTTAAAAAGAGAGAGAGAGAGAAGTGACAGCTTGATTCAGAATAGCCCAGGGAGCTGGAAACAACTCAACGACATAAACATACAGTGGCATTTGCCCATCACGGACTACTATACATCAATGAAAATGGACGGAGAACTCATCTTGTGGTCTAGATAACTCTTTTGCCAGTCATGGGGCTTGAACTCTGGGCCTGGGCGCTGTCTCTGACCTCTTCAGCTCAAGGCTACCACCCTAGCCCTGGAGCCACAGGGCCACTTCTGGTTTTCTAGTACTTAATTGGAGATAAGAGTCTCACTGACTTTAGTGCCCAGGCTGGCTTTGAACCGGGAGCCTCAGATTTCAGCCTCCTGAGTATCTAAGATTACAGGCGCGAGCCACCACACCTGGCCCAAATAACTCTTATATGCAAAAAGCAGCTGATGGAGGCACTGGCATGCAAAAATGGCAAGATTTCTTTATACAAAGACAGTGCCTCATTTCCCCAAATTCTGTAGGCCTGGATTCAACCAAGAATGACTGAAAATACTTGAGAAGAATGAAGTCAGTACATATCATGGGAAAGCATTGACTGGACACAGGGAGGGGACACAGGAAATGAAGGCTCCATTTGCACAGCAAATTTACTCAGCCCTTCTCATTCTCCCATCCCTCACTGCTCCAGTTGCTCTGGCCTGCAGCCTCAGGGCCTTTGCACTTGCTCTTTCCTGGGCCTGATACTGCTCCCAGCTATCCTCTCTGCTCACGCCCCATGGAGTCTTCATCTCCCTGCTCCTCCCATGCTCCATCTTGTCTCTGTTCTATTTTTCTCTCTGGCAGCCTTCGTTCCATAGAACACAGCTGAACTCACTCATTCATCCAGAATTCTTTCATTCATTCATTCATTCATTCAGTTGCTTTCCACCACTCTTACAGAGCAGGGAACTTTGTTTTCTTAATTGCTGAGGCTCCTGAGCCTAGAATAGGGCCTGGGATATAGTAGATGCTCAATAATAAAGCAATGAGGGAACAGACACATAGGGCAGTGGTCACTGGGGCCCCTCTGCTTCTCTGTCAGTGGCCAGTCACGTCTGTCATGCTTTCACGATAGCCAAGCTCTATTGAGATTCCTAGCAACACAAGAGAAAATTTCCCAGGATCCCAGCAACATCCCAAGAGAGGTTTTTGAGGTCCCTCAGAAATCAACAAAGGAAATGAGCACCGGTGTCTCATGCCTGTAATCCCTAGCTACGCAGGAGGCTGAGATCTGCGGGCTGTGGTTCAAGGACAGCCCAGGCAGGAAAGATTGTGAGACTCTGGTTTCCAATGAGCCACCAGGAAATCGGATGTGGCATTATGGCTCCACGTGGTAGAGCGTTAGCCTTGAGTGAAAAAAGTCTCAGGGACAGCACACAGGCCTTGAGTTCAAGTCCCACAACGGACAAAAAACATCAGTGAGTATCCAAAGTCCTGAGAGTGGGCCAGAGTCCTCAGGAGAGACTGCTAGGCCTGGACAGACAGCCAGTGTGACATAGATCATGGCCTAAGGTCTGCCCTGGCAAAAAGTGAGTCTCTATATGGAAGTCTGGGGGCAGAGGTGCGGGGTGCGGTGGAGGGAGGATATGTGTGGCTCCACTGGGAAAGCATCTACTTAGCTAGCACAGGCCCTGAGATCAAACGCCAGCACTGACTTTTTTTTTTTGCCAGTCCTGGGCCTGAGCTCAGGGCCTGAGCACTGTCCTTGGACTTTCTCAAGGCTAGAGCTCTACCACTTGAGCCTCAGCACCACTTCCGGCTTTTTTCTATGTATGTGGTACCGAGGAATCGAACCCGGGTCTTCATGCATGCTAGGCAAGCACTCTACCACTAGGCCAAACTCCCGGCCCCCAGCACTGACTTTTAAAGGAGGAGCAGGTTGAAGGTGAAGACCTGAATCGTGAGAACCCAGCCAAACGATCTGAAGCAGCAACGGGGCCTGAGGAGAAACCCTGGGGGAAAATGTCCACCAGAGAGGGGCAGAGGGGGACAGAGAAGAAGCCAACCAGCAATCAGCACCAAGTGCTCACGTACACATTGGGGTGTCACAAAGGTCTCGGCAGTCACTGGCATTTCTCTGCTTCCTTGCACTGCCATGTGATTGAATTCTAGCCACTGTTCAGGGCCGTGTAAATGTGCTACCACAAACCACGCCCACCCTGACCACACCCACCATGTAGCCACGCCCACCACGTAGCCACGCCCATCACGTAGCCACGCCCGGCAGATTGGCCCAAACCCTGCTTAGTACCACCCACCAGCATTTAGCCACACCCAGCAGGTTGGCCCCACCCCACTTAGCCACACCCCTGCCTAGCCACACCCACCACGCCCTCCAATTAGCCACGCCCAGTAAGTTGGCCCCACCCCCACTTAGCCACACCCACCAGCACTCAGCCCCGCTCCCAGCCCTGTCCAATGCAATGTGAAGAGGTAACAAGACGAATTCACACCCACAACCCACAGAATTTTCTATTTCCTTCTCTCCCCACGCTTCACCTCGGACCCGAGCGGAGTTCCTGAAGCTGTACCCGAGCTGAGGGTAAAGGTCCGTCAATCACTGCAGGAGGAAAGACTGCCAGTGAGGGACAAATGTTTGGACTTTCCGTGTGCAACCAGTAGACTCCGGAGTGTGTAAGTCGTTTGCTCTCTGGGGTTCTTTAGTGATAGCAGGAAGAATTCACACAAGGTCTCCGGTTCACTCTTCAACTCACTGACTTCAAAGCATCTTTGTTTTTGGGGGATCAGTCACCAGGACTGAACCCGCAGGGTCTGGGCAGCTGTCTCTGAGCTTTTCCACCCGAGATAGCACTCTACCATTTTGAGCCACAAAGCCATTTCTGGTTTTCTGGTCGTTAACTGGGGATAAGAACCTCATGGACTTTCCTGCCCAGGCTGGCTTTGAACCACAATCCTCAGATCTCACTTTCCTGAGTTCCTCATCTACATTAGTCTTTTTCCATAGTCACAACCCCAATCTCTCACCCCCAGCCCTTCCCCACACACAAACCTTTACTTGAAATGAAGAGGAAACAAACCAACACACATGTCCAAGCAAAAGAACAAGAGACCTGAGCAAGAAGCAGAGGATTTGAATTGAGACACAGAATCTTAGGTTCAAACCGCAGCTGGGTAATCTCAGGAAACTCTCTCTCTCTCTTTCTCTCTCTCAGCTCTATTGGCGTTCAGATGAGAATATGCTAGGAGAATATGCGATTTCCAAATCCACTGGGTTGGGAGAATTAAATAAAACCCTATGCGCCAAGCACTCTGGGAGCAGTTGAGTCTAATAAGCAATTATTTCAATTACGACCGCAAGCCGGGGCAGGGCTATGGGAGGCGATGACGGGAAGGAGCCAGAGGCACAGGGCAGATGAGCACAGGGCGGCCTTGGCCTTCCTGAGTCCAGCCTGGGCCACAGCAAGCGGCCTATCTCCAAGCCGTGGCCAGTGGTAGGCGAAAAGGAGAGAAGAGAGGCCTCACCCTGTTAGCACCACGACGAAGTCCATCACGTTCCAGCCGTTCCTCAGGTACGAGCCTTTGTGGAAGGCGAAGCCCAGGGCGATGATCTTAATCCCAGCCTCGAAACAAAAAATCCCAATGAAATACGGTTCTGTGTCATCCTGGAAAGAGAAATGGAAGGGCAAAGTGAGTCAGTGGCCTGGGCTGGCAGCAGGCCAGGGACCCAGCTGGAGGTGGGCACACCCCCTCCCCATTTTCCAGGAGGGTCTAGAAGCTTCTAGAAAAACAGCCTCTTGCATTCAGATGGGCCAGTCTTCCCCCTATCTCTCAGCCAGCCATTTAAGTGTGGTAAACCTCAACAATGCAATCCTGCAGCCATGCCTAGGGGCGTGGCTCCGCGGCTGGGGGCGTGGCCACACAGTTGGGGGCGTGGCTCCGCAGTTGGGGGCGTGGCTTCGCAGTTAGGGGCGTGGCTCCACAGTTATGGGCGTGGCTCCGCAGTTAGGGGCGTGGCTCCGCGGTTAGGGGCGTGGCTCCGCGGTTAGGGGCGTGGCTCGGCTTTAGAACAGGTGGCGCAGTGGTGGGGGCGTGGCTTTAAGGCAGGAGGCCTCGAGTTCAAGCCATCAAGCTTGTCATCCCAGCTCCTCAGGAGGCTGGGGTCTGAGGACCCCAGGTCCAAGCCACACCAGGCGGGAAAAGTCCATGAGACTCTCATTTCCAATGCACCACCAAAAAGCCAGAAATGGCGCGGTGTCTCAAAGCGCTAGCTAGCACTGAGCACGAAAGCTCAGGAACAGCGCCAAGGCCTTGAGTTCAAGCCCCATGCCCTACAAAACCCACAGAGAAAACCAAATCCGAATATGAGGTCGAAAAATGGCATTTCCTTATTGGACGCGGAGGTCACCGGCATCATGCTGAAGACACGGCACTCGCGGGCCATGTGCAGAAGCCAGCTGGCCGCGGGGCTGGTGGGGGGGTCTTGGGGGGCCGGGGACTCAGGACGGGGTGGGGGGGGCCTCCACCGGGTGAGGGCCACTCACCAGTCTCTCCGACATGGGTGTCTTGTCATCGTCCGGTAGGTGCTGCTCCAAAGCCAGGACAATGCAGTTGGCTATGATGGTGGCTAAAATCATATATTCAAAGGGAGTGTCTGGAATTAAGGAAAAGCTTCCCGGCTGCCTTCCAGGATGGGGACGGGGTGCTGGGAAGCGAGCTTGTTCCCATGGGTTTAGACCACAGCGTCACCCACACCTCCCTCCTCCCTGACCCCCTCTTACACACACACACACACACACACACACACACACACACGGAATATTACTCAGCTGTGAAAAAGCAAAGGCCTCGGATAGAGTGGAACGGGGAGGAGCTTTGGAAGAGTAAAAGAAGCTGGACACGAAAGCCACGGGGGGTGGGGGGTGTCGGATTCCATGTAGATGGAGTAAGAAGAACCCTGAAGACAGAACCATGGAGGCAGAGAGGAGGGGGAAGGCTGGAGTGATGGATGGGAGGGAGAGGGGAGGGGAGAGGAAGGCAGAGCCACTGCAGAGGCTTGAGAGCTACACGTGCACGCTAACACACAAGGGCTGGGCTAAGAGCCACAGTGCTAGACACTTTATTTATGTAGTTTTTAGTGCTCTCTGTAGTTCAGCGCCCAGGCCCTGAGTTCAAGCCCCATGACCAACAGAGAGGAAAGAAAGGGGCTCTGTGTGTGTGCCTGCATGTGCACGTGTGTACATGTGTGTGTGCACCCCTCCCTCTCCCCCACCCCTGCTTTCCTCCCTCTTTCGCTTCTGTCTGTGCGCCTCTCCCTGTCTCTCTTCCGGTCTCCCTTTCCGTCTCTGTTTCTGGTTCCCTCTGTCTGTCGGTCTGTCTGTCATCTGTCTCTTTCACTAGGGTTAGGTCTGGTGATTTGTCCTAGTTTATTGGTCTTTGGACAAAATGCAACTGGAGCCCCTCCTGCCTCGGCCTCGGCGGGCTGGATTATAGGCACACACTGGCCCGCGCACTGGGGCGGGCGTCCCTTTCCAGGCTGGAAGAGGGAGCAGGAAGCACAACCCCAGATTCCAGAATAAAACCAGACCTGAGCAGGAATCAGAATCACCTCTGGGTGGAAGGCAAGACACCGACCCATCGTTATCCTGCCTTGGGCCTGTGCCTCTAGCTGGAAGCTGCTGACAAGGCGTCTCCCTCCCCCCCTCCCCTCTCTCTGAAAAGCAAAGCAATCCTCAGGGCAATTTGGGGACAGCAGCAACAACAAAAGCAGCACTGCCGTGATTGTCTGCCATTGGCTTCCTGACAGAGAACAAAGCCGCCCTGCTTACAAATACTGCCCTCAGCCTCATTCTGCAGCCCAGGAAATAAGACACAATATTTGTACACAGAAGCAGCCCGGAGCCCTTGGCCCTGTCTTCTCGCAATGCTACTTTGCTTCCTCCTCCCTCCCACCCTCCCATAGCCAGCTCAGGCCCCTTCTGATGCCTACATCCAGCTGCCATCTCCCTGCAGGCCCTTGGCCTCCTGCCCTCAAAGTGGCTGCCATGTTACTTCCGTTGCATCAACTCTCACTGAAAGGTTCCAGGAAGCATCCTCTAGGGCTGGCTGTGTACATTTAGGAGCTGCATTAGCACACTTTCAATGGATTGGTGTTGCTGCGATTTCACACCGCCCCCCCCCACCAAATCTCCAGGTAGAGCAAAAAGTTCTTACTATTGGGCCACACGACAGAACCCCCCCATCTTTCCTTAGGCTATGTCTCGTTTTTCCTTGTCCCACACACACTCACAGACCCTCAGAATGTGCCCAGCCTGTGGGAACAGTAGAGATGTGCAGTCTACACTCTTCAAGTCAAGCCAAGCACAGGAGAGATGAGAAGGAGCAGACCCACAGCTGCTTTCCCATCCATTCACCCCTGACTCATTGCTCACGCTCTGGAGCTGACGTGCGCGCACACACACAAAATCAACTCAGAAGCTTGGGCCTGGTGGGTCAGGCCTGGAATCCCAGCTACTGAGGAGAGCCGGGCGCAGTCGCTGGGAAGAGCCGCGCCATCCATGTGAGGACTGGTCAGAGCCCAGGTCACTGAGACTCTGAATTACCCAGAAAAAAGATGGGGCTCTTTTGTCTCCCACAGTCTGACCCCACAAAGAGAATTCAATTATCTTTGGCTACTATCTTTTTTGGGGGGATTCAGATTTAGGCAAGAGGAAGGGGGAGCAGAGAAGAACCCCCAAATCTTGATTAAAGTTGAGCAATGTTGAGTTGAAGAAAAAGAAAAAAGCAAGTAAGAAATTCCCCAGCTCACTCAGGGGAAGAAAAATCAAAAATGCAGTGTCCCCACTGCCACCCCTCCTGCTCCCTTCCAACCACACATCCAAACCACACCAGGCCCTTTCCTGCCCCAGGACCTTGGCACATGCCATTCACATTCCTGGAGGATTTTTTGTTTGTTTGTTTTGCACCAACACTGATATTGTCTCTCTGGGTTCCTCTCCTTCAGTTCTAAAGTCAGGGCAGGGAGAGGCCGGGGGTACTGGAGATGACCCAGATCACCACCCCCCTCCCTGCAGAAGTCAAAGGTCACGCTGGGTAGTGTCTGAAGGGGAGGCAAGGACTTCTTTCACCCAACCCCCAGGCCCAGACTCCGGATTTAGAAAGCCGCTCCTGACTTCCAGCTGCGGCAGGCAAGCCAGCGCTTCTGCGAGCTGAGCTCAGCCTCTGCTCCTGATTGGGTTTGGAGAAAAAAACACCGATGTCAGCGGGACCCCAGAATCATCAACCCTCCCCCAACCCCAACAGCAGAGGGGTGGGGCAGGCAGGTGGGGGGAGGAGGGAGGGAAGAGCAGAGCCCTGCAGGAAGGAGGGAAAACTGTCTCTGCAAGACAGGAGCCCATGGATGCCTCACTACACACACACACACACACACACACACACACACACACACACACACACATACAGCCAGATTCACCCCAGCAGGCCACAGAAACCCCTAGACATGACAGCCATCCATCCCGCCCCTCAGTACAAGCACTGGGGTAAGCCAAGGGCCCTTTGCAGCAACAAATCCAGTGAGGAGGCTCTGGCGAAAGCTCATGCCTGCAGTCCCAGTTACTCCGGAGGCAGACAGCATGAGGATCATGACTGGAGGCCAGCCCAAGCCAAAAAAATAAGTGAGTCCATCTCAAGCCAAAGGCAGATACAGACAGGGAAGAGGCTGGGTGCCTCTGCCCCATTCCCCACTCTTGGCCCAAAGGGAACTTATCTAAGAGCAAAAAGGACTAGAAGCGTGGCTCAAATGGTAGAGCACCTGCCTAGCAAATACGTGATGGCCCCGCATTCCAACCCCGGTGCCCTCAAAAAGAAAAGGGAAAGTGGAGATGCTTTTGTGTTCGAGAATTAGAAATGCTCACGCCTGTCATCCCAGCTACTCAGGAGGCTGAGATCTGAGGATCAAGGTTCAAAGCCAGCCCGGGCAGGAAAGTCCATGAGACTCTGATCTCCAGTGAACCACCAAAAAAAGCTGGAGGCTCCAGTGGTAAGAGGGAAAATCCTCGAGCCAATAAAGGCTCAGGACAGCGCCCAGGCCCTGAACTCAACAAAACTTAATCAATTCATTAATGAGAAGTGAGGCACAGTGGCACGCGCCCATAATCCTGGCACTCTGGGGGCCAAGGCAGGAGAATGGCAAGTTCCAGGCCAAGGCAGATTATATAATGAGCCGTTACATAAACAAAACAAGTAAAAGAAAGAGCGTCGGCGGCCTTCCGGCCTTCGCGATGGAGATCGGACCGCAGAGATGACCCCTGGACCAGCTGCAGGCGCTTCATTAATTTGCAAGATGCTGGGATGCCACCCAGGGCCTGCAGCAGGCTCCAGGAAGGAACCTACCGGAAGCCACGCCCCCGCGGGGCCACGCCCACCCGGACGGCGCCACGCCCTCCCGGCGGGCCCCACCACGCCCTGGCCCCGCCCCACCGCGCGAAGCCACGCCCATCGCTGGCCCCGCCCCCTGCAACCGCAGTCCTTCCGCTCCACCCACCCGGTCTCCATCTGTCCCGCCAGCCGGAGACTCCAGCCCGGACCAGACCCCGGCCAGAGCCCGGCGGGCGTTCAGCACCATGGCCAGCGACACCGGACACAGCCCCGCCTCCTGGCCACTCAGGCAGGAGGGGTCCCCTCGGAGACCACGGCCGGAAAACCTAACTCCCAACACCGGATAGGTTGGGTGGTGTTTTTTTCTTTCTTCTTTAATTTGCCAGTCCTGGGGCTTGAACTCTGGGCCTGGGCGCTGACTCAAGGCTGGCGCTCTACCGCCTAAGCCACAGCACCACTTCCAGTTTTCTGGTGGATCCCTGGAGGTCCGAATCTCAGGGACTTTCCTGCCCCGGCTGGCGGTAAACCGCGATCCTCAGATCTCAGCCTCCTGAGTGGCTGGGCGCCAGGCACCGGGCCAGGTCCTTTCTTAACGCCATCGAAGGAAGTCCGAGGCCTGGGCCCTGGATCCGTTCACCTGCCTGGAAAATTAGACCTAGCGTGGTGGAGGAAATGAGAAGCCGGGGGCGAGGGGGCGCATGCGCATGTAGTGGTGGTGGGTGGGGCGGAGCGCAGGGAGCTTGGCACGCATGCGCGCTGCCGGGAGCCACGGCCCACCCACTCCTTCACGAGGCGCTGGGGTTTGAACCCAGGGACCGTGCGTGACCCTCCGATCGCCGCTTTCCTGAGCAGCTGGGATGGCAGGCCTAGTGTTACTTACAGAGATGCCGGGACTACGAAGCTTTCAAACCCTCACCTCCCGGGGTTCAAGCCCTGAGCCACCCAAGCTCCCTGTGTCACCACTGGAAGGATCACAGCCGTCCTGATTTCTCCAGAGGGAGAAACTGAGGCCCCGGAAAGGGGAGGTCAGAAATGAGGCGGGGGCGGTGGGAGGAGAGAGCGGATGGAAGCTGGAACCCCCGGGAGCTGAGCGGGGCGGGGGTGGCCAGGCCCCTGCCGGGGTGTGCGGAGGCTGCGCCTGCGGCCCCCGGGTCACCCCAGCCTGGGAGGGGCGTGGCGGGCCGCGGGGGTGGGCGTGGCGGGCCGCCGGGGTGGGCGTGACTGGCCGCCGGGGTGGGCGTGGCCGGCCGCCGGGTGTGGGCGTGGCCGGCCGCCGGGTGTGGGCGTGGTCGCAGCTCCCGGGGCGTGGCTGGAGGCGTGGCCAGGCCGGAGGGAGACACAGAGCTGCTGCCAGCCCTGTCACCCGCATGTCTGGCCGAGCCGGGAGTGGGCGAGGCTGGGCGGGCAGCTAGCATTGTCGGAGGCGCTGAGGGGCGCTGGACATGGGCTCCGGTCCAACACAGCTGGGTCGCATCCGGAGGACGCCATTGTTCACACGCCCCTCCAAGTCAGCGCCGCACCTGGGTCCGCCTGCCATGCCAGGCTCTGAAGACAAGTGGGCGCAGGTGAGGGGCGGGCGCGGGGAAGGGCGCTGCAGCCCGTGACGGCTGGCTTCCTCTGCTGCCCCCCACCCCCGCTCCCCGCAGGGCAGAGCTGCGGACGCCAACAAGCTCAAGGTGCCACGGGATTCAGCCCCTCTGGGGACCTGAGCTCCAAACCCAGCCCGGCTGCTCAGGAGGCTGCAGGCCAGCCCAGGCCGGCAGGAGGTCTGGGGGACCCTCACCTCCCATCAGCCGCCATCAGCCACACGGGGGGGAGCTGTGACTCAAGTGCCAGAGCCCCAGCTCTGAGCAAGAAAAGCTCAAGGACAGCCCTCCATCTCTGAGTTCAAGTCCCAGTACCAGAACAACAACGAAGAAATAAAAGTTAAAAAGTCATGCCAGCTGGTGAGGTGGTTTCTATCCATGGGGTCGGGCTGGGGGCATGGCACTCGACGGGAGACCCCAAACTCCAGTATTAGAGCCGCGTCGTTACATTCCACCATCAATGATCACGAGTTCGGAATTCTGATTATTCATAAGTCACTGTCAAGAATTGGTAATGACTGCATTTAGACAGGGCACACGGTGAGAACTCCACACACAACTCTCAAATTAGAGAAGTTACTCTTTGTCCCTGTTCTTGAAAAGGCTTAGAATAATTGTTATTCATTGCACATTAGTGTGTGTGTGTGTGTGTGTGTGTGTGTGTGTGTGTGTGTGCTGGTCCTGGGGCTTGCACTCTGGATCTACACAGTCTTTGAGTTTTTCTGCCTGTGCTGGCTCTCTACCTCATAAGACACAGCTCCACTTACGGCTTTTTTTCCCCCTTCACTACTTAACTGGAGTCTCATCCACTTTTCCAGCTCAGGCTGGCTTTGAACCTCAATCCTCAAGATCTCAGCCTCCTGAGTAGCTAGGATGACAGGCGTGAGCCACCGCCCCCAGCTAAGAGAGAAGTTTTGAGTGGCTGGGGATGGGGGGGGTCAACAAATGTTTTCAAATAAAATCTAGGAGTAACCTAACAAGCCTAATATTCTCTGTAAGAGAGCTTCAGCTTGGGTGCCGATGGCTCATACCTGCCGTCCCAGAATCCCAGTTCAAAGCCAGCCACCCTCCTCCCCACCCCACCCCCAAAAAACACAGTTTGACATAGAATAAATTCCCTCTCCTATTCTAATACCGCTGCTATAAGTGGCTACTGGCTCATGGCTGCTACTGCAACCCCCAGTGGTCACCACTGAACCATTCCAGACCCCCGGGGTCAGAGCCGGCCAGTGACCATCTGTGACATGTCCACCCCAGCCAGCCTCTTTGGCAAGAACACAAACTGGCTTTCCTCACCCAACGCCTGAAAAGGAACAGAGGCCGGCGGGGGTTGGTGGGGGTGGGGGAGGGCAGGGAACTATGTCTCCAAGAGGGAAGAAGGATTTCATTCCATTTCCAGAGCAAAACCAGCCCCTTCCCTGAACAACTGCCATCATTCATTTCTACCTGCTTTGCTGGTTTCTTCAACAGTGCAAGCAGTGAGCTGACTGCCAACCTATGGATGTTGCATGGCTATGGCTCTAGCGCCTTTGGGATGGACCTGAAACTTCTGCTAGCTGCCACAGGGCCTTTGCACAGGCTATTCCCATGAGCCACAACAGCATACTCACCCTGGCTACAGCTGAATGCCACAAAGGGTGGAATTTATCACCATTTTCTAGAGGAAAATCTCTACTATCCATCTTTCTATCCATCAGTCTGTCCATCCGCCTCCCCATCTATGTATGAATGTGTTGTTCATCTAATCATCTATCTACCTAGCTACCAATCACTGATTGCCTAATATCTACTGAAGTTCTTCAATTCACTCCTCAGAGAACCATCTGGACCTCTGTGCAGGGCTTGTGGCCTTTCTAACTATACATCCAGTCCCACTGGTAATCTATCTGGCATCAACGCCAGACTGCAATCTTCATAAAGACAGTGAGTCCATGGGTTAAGTCTTCACTACAATGCAGGCCCTGCTCATTTAAAATCCATGGGTCAAGTCCAGCACCGGCGGCTCACAACTGCAACACCAGGTACTCAGAAGGCTGAGGACTGAGGGTTCAAAGCCAGCCAGCGTGGAAAAGTTCATGGGACTCTCTTTTCTCCAAGGAACCAGCAAAAACCAGGCTGAAGACATGGCTCAAGTGGTAAGAGTCCAAGTTTAAACAATAGCACTGGGGCCAAAAAAAATAAAAACATCTTTCCTTTTAGAAATAATATAGACGATAGCTATGTTGTTAGAGCAGAAATGATTTTTCTTTCTGGCCCTGGGGCTTGAACTCAGAACCTGGGTGTTATCCTTGAGCCTTTCTGTGCTCAAGGCCAGTGCTCCAGCTCTTGAGCCAGTGTCACTTCCAGCTTTGTCTGAGTAATTCACTGGAGATCAGAGTATCACGGACTTGCCTGCCCTGGCTGGCTTTGAACCACAGTCCTCAGATCCACCCCACGTTGAGCATGCTCAGAACTTCACACCCAGCAATCTCACACAGAGGAGGCCCAAAGCCAGCAGCAGCCAGCAGCCAGGGTCACACGGAGAGGCGTCAAGGCTCTCAGAGGCAACGGGGCCGCGGGTTAACACGAGGCAACCCCACAGGGGATTTCAGCCCACACAAGTGGGCACCCGGCTCTCCTTCCCCTCCTCTCCTTGGCCTTTATTGTGGCTGTCTGTCTACACTGTGTCTCAGTGTCTGTCTGTCTGACTCTATTTCTCTCTGTCACTCACACGATCAGATAAACACACACAGGAAAAAAAGCCAACAGAGCCCAAGGAGCCATAGATAAAGGTTTAAAAAAAATATATGTATATATATATATATATTTATAAACCCAGACAGAAAACAAAAGACAACAGACACAGGAAATGAAGACGGGTGTTGGGTGGCAGAAGGAAAAGACACGGAAATGAGAAACGGGAGACAGGGAGGGAAAAAAAAAGCAAACAACTGAAGACAAGATGGGCAAGGATAAGGCAAGGGGTGGGGAGCTGCAGGCTACAACAACACACACACACGCACACGCACACACACACACAGGGCCAGGAGTTTGGCCTAGTGGTAGAGTGCTTGCCTAGCATGCATGAAGACCCGGGTTCGATTCCTCAGTACTACAGACATAGAAAAAAAAAGCCAGAAGTGGTGCTGAGGCTCAAGTGGTAGAGCTCTAGACTTGAGAAAGTCCACGGACAGTGCTCAGGCCCTGAGCTGAAGCCCAGGACTGGAAAACACACACACACACACACACACACACACACACGCACACACACACGCACACACACACACGCACACGCACGCACACACACACACGCACGCACACGCACACACGCACGCACACGCACACACGCACGCACACACACACGCACACACGCACGCACGCGCACACACACACGCACGCACACACACACACGCACGCACACACACACACGCACGCACGCACACACACACGCACACACGCACGCACGCACGCACGCTGCCCTTGACCGCACAGCGTCCTGCCTTTACCTCGCCACTGCTGGGATTACAGGCATGGCTGCCAGGCGGGGCCACCACCGCTGTTCTCCCCCCTTCCCCGCCCCTCCCTCCCCCCTCGACATGTTTGGGGTTTTTTTTGTTTTAATCTAGTGATCAGCTCCACGTTTGAGAGGAGGAGGGATGGGGGAGGGACGGGGGGGGGCAGGGGAGGGACGGGGGGGACAGGGGAGGGACGGGGGAGGGACGGGGGGGCAGGGGAGGGACGGGGGAGGGACGGGGGGCGGGGGAGGGACGGGGGAGGGACGGGGGGCGGGGGAGGGACGAGGGGGGCCACCCACCGCGGCCGCGCGGCCTCCTTGCCTGGCCTCCTGCCCAGCTCGCGTGGCCAGGCTGTGCGGGGCGCGCAGGGCGCGGGCCGCCCGCCGCTCTCGCCCCTCATTAGCTCCACTATCAAAGCGTCCCAGCACCGCCACTTGTAGGGCTCATGTATTAAATATTTACCGGGGAGGAACCCAGCTGAGATGAAGCCTCTGCTCTGTGGCAGCACCAGGGGCGCAGGACATGATGCCTGCGGCTCGGATGAGCCCAGCAGACAGCGCGGACGCCCGGGGGCCGGGTGGGGCCGGGTGGGGCCGGGGCCGCCGGGTCAGGGGGGCAGCCGGGGACCTCAGGGGCACCAAGGCACCAGAAAGGCAGGGGCGCCCGGGGGCCGTGTGCCAGGGCGCGCGTCTCCAGGCCTCCCCAGCCACACAGGGCGGGGGGCAATGGCTGGTGATCTGGGGACCCCTCAGGGGTTGGAACTAAATGGTTGGGTAGTGACTGCGCCAAACATCCCCAACCTGAGTGTGGGAAGGAACCAAGAAGTTGGGCTGGGGCGTGGCTAGGAGCCCGTGGGCGTGGCCAAGCGGAGGTGGGCGTGGCCGGCAGGGCGAATGTAGCTGGGTAGAAGGCATGGCTTAGTAATGGGGCGAAAGGTGGGTCGCGGTGGGCGGGGCTACGCGGTGATGGGCGTGGCCGGCAGGGGCGGGTGTAGCGGGGGGGGGGGTAGAAGGCGTGGCTCAGTAATGGGGCGGAAGGTTGGTCGCGGTGGGCGGGGCCTGGCGGTGGGCGGGGCTACGCGGTGATGGGCGTGGCTGGGGAGAGCACTTGGCTCTTATTTCAGAGGCCGCGGGTTCCAACCTCAGCAACACCCACAAACCAGGGAAACGGAACAACGGGATGCTGCCTGCATTTCGCCTCAACTTTTTTTTTTTTCCTTCTTTTCCTTCTGCCTTATTTTTATTGGCGCTGCATGGCTGGACTTGCGCAGGGCCGCGTGGATGATAAGCAAGCACTCAATTTCACCCCCCCACCCCCGAGTTGTACCTCCAGCCTTCCCTATTTTGTGTTGTTTTGTTTTTTAATGGGGAAAATACAAAGCTCACACCAAAACTCCTTTTCTACTGGA